>NC_053041.3:1537900-1842980 GCF_002575655.3 Aegilops tauschii subsp. strangulata | reverse complement strand
CATCAAGCTTGCACTTCTAGTGCATGACTTTGCTGATTTCGCCACCTTGGGGAACAAGGCCATAAATGTCGAAACTGGTCTGCAGGAATACCAGAGCTCTCACAGGCGCAACCGTGACACGGGCTCATCTTCGGGCCCGCCCTCGCAGAAGCGTAAGATATGGATTCCCAACAGCATGTACCAGCCAACTGCACCTGCCCCAAGGCAGACCTATGCTGCACCTCGACTGCCTACTCCTCCACAAGGTTGGAAAAAGCGCTAGGCGGTAGGCGGGCGATGACTCTCTGCCTAGCGCCTAGCCTGCCTAGGCGTAGCCTAGGCGGGCCAAGGCGTTTTGTATGGTAGCAGGTTAGGAGGACAATTTTTTGTATAGGCATAGCCTTAGGCATTTTCTAATACAGTAGGTTAGGACAATTGAATGATAATAAGATACTCCCTCCATCCCATGATATAAGATCTTATATTCAGATCTTATATCATGGGATGGAGGGAGTACATCACAAGAACGTGAAGAACTAAAAATGATCTACTCAAGGGAAGTAGCAGTAACATAGGAACATCAAATATTCAAATATACTTGAGGCAAACATCACGCAAGACCCAATATGGCATATAGCATTATAAATTATGAGCTCAAGTTCACAAGTACTTTATTCCTAGAAGCTTATTTGAAAGACTTCTCTCAAGTCACAACAGGGATAGTTCCACACAGACGCACAACTTGAGTTAATTTAGGATCAATAGGATGTGTCCACTGTCAATGGGACCTATCTTGTGTGGCTCGGCGCTTCCAATACAAGTAACTTAAGCATCTCCAACACGAGAAATATTCACGCCTTCTCTGAGCTCTAGCTCACGGGAAGTCTTTTCCCTCCTCTTCTTAGATGCCTCCTCAAGAGATTTTCTGCACCTATCTTTAGCTTCCTGCGAGCTTTTCTTGCATTTAGCCACAAAATTACCAACATGAGCCACTGCTGCTTGTGACGATGAACACCTCCAATGATCACATGGTTACAAAACAAACACTTCACTTTGTCCTTGTTGGAAACATCGGCTAGACTCCCATACTCCCATCCCACATTATCCGACTTTCTCTTACGGGCATTCTCTTCCAGCAACATTGATGTTATATTTGTTCCAACATCCTACAAATGCTCGAATACACAGCAGCAATAGTTCAGTAATTCACATCGATAATGATAAAAAATATGGACCAGATCTATCAAAGTGGAGACCACAAGTAGGCATAAATCAAGATAATAATCAAAGCAAAAAATGCAATATAGTATGTCTGTACGGGTGTGCGCGTGTCCACATCCGAAAAACATACAGTAGAAGATAAATCATTACCCACTTAATTAGGTATATGATTTTTACAGAAGAAGACAGAAGCAAAGCAATATAAGTTATAATATCATAAATTCATAGTATATGCAGATCAAATATGAAATAGGTAGGAAGCTGCCTATGGAGAGATTCCAAGCAAAACAAACTAAATAGAAAATACAAAAACTACAATGAGGGAAACCAAAGAACATAATGTTTTGCATTACAAGTTTATAAATTTGTTGCATAATTGCATTGGGAACTTATTTAGTCCTGCAAGGCTGCAATGCTCGATACAGATCCAGAAGCAAATCCGTTTTCATACCGACTAAACAACCCTCTGATTAATGAACCTCTAGTCTCCACAGTAAAGATTACCAGCGACCACATACATATGATCCTAATTTTACACTAGGACTAGTTCTGGCTGGTGTTGCATCTTGGCATCAGGCAACAGAAGAGAAAATCATAGCACAAACTTCCAAGAAACTTTCTGTTGTGAAGTAAATCGATAATACAAAAACTACCATGGAGGAAACCAAAAGAACATATTTTTTGCATAAGCTCATAAATGTGTTGCATTCGAAACTTATTTTGTCTTGCAATGCTCAATACCGATCCAGAAGCAATTTCCTTTTTATACAAACTGAACAACTCCTCTGATATACTAATTTGAAGTATCATGTGATATAAATAACCTCATATCTCTACATTCAAGATTACTAGCAGCCACACTCACACGCATATGATCCTACTTTTAGACTAGTGTACTAGTAGCAGCTATGTCACTGTCACATTTTGGCACCATGCAATAGAATATGATCCTACTTCTATACTAGTACAGTAGTACTAGACTACTAGTAACGTCCAGTATCACATCTTGGCATCATGCCATGTATATAACTTATGAAGTGAGACAATCATAGAAGGAACTTCATTAACATGAATAGTGCACAGAATGATTACCTTCAGACTAGTGGATACTTGCCTTGCTTCTTCAGGCGCTAGATATGACCAGCCCACTTTAACCTCCTCGTCGGATGAGCTGTCGAGTACAACTGCATCACAAAGTTACTATTATTTTCAGTCATGTCTTATTCCATTAGAAGTGATCAGTAAAGAAAATTTCATAGGTTCAGAGTCTAGGGTGGTCAGGTCATTTGGTGCAACGGCCAGCGGCAGTAGGCGTAGGTCAGGCAGAGGGAGCACTGCAGGCTGCCGAGCTGGCTGCCGGCGAGCACGGGCATGCCGGATTGCGGTGACAGACTAGGCGAGACCAAAGGCATTGACCCAGGCCAGGAGCAGCTTTTACCTTGAGCCTGAGCATAGTTCCTGTCTCCCACTATATTGTTTATGCCCAAATACTAATTGCTTCTTACTGTATTTGTTACATCTTGTAAATGCATGAGCAAATTCAGACACAACAGCATCAAGGCATGTATAAATCAGTTGCAGATCGAACAAACTAACTATCATTTCTTTTGTTGACTCGATTATGGTACTACTACGTGATGCTGACATGACATTTAAATTGTGAGATCTCTGTACAATTTTTTTTATTGAGTGGCACCCCTGCGCTGCAATCCTAGATCCGCCAGGGATGGATCAAACAGCACCCAATTAACAATCTAGATAAATCAATATCAATACGTAAAGTGCAGATCAAGTGATTCCATGCGAGGCACAGGGCAGCAAGTAGCAACAAACTAGCAATCCAGGGGACGATGCAGAGGCAGTACACAGGCACAATGAATACACGAGAAGAGAAGGGACAGACAAAATCAAATTGGTAGCTCACCTGTAGCTGGGAAGAAGACCGGATCTCAGCTTGTCGTCGAGAGGAGGAAGAAGTCATGGCTGCATGGTGAGAGGATGAGGTGAATCTCTTCGTCTCGGCGGCCGGAGGACGAAGCGAGGACGGAATAGATCCAGCCGCCGCCACCCTTTTCAGTGTATATATATCCAAAGTCTAGCCAAATCTCTCCTTTCCTCCGCCGGCAAACTTCCCGCAATCTTCTCCATCCTCTCGCGATCTTCTCGCCACCTTCCCGCCCAGGCTTGTAACCTCTCCGATTCCATCTCCGGTCCGCCTTGCTCGGCCTTGCGCCGCCTCCTCGCCGCTTTTCTCCGCTTCATCACGCTTAGGCGCACGCCTGGATCCGCTTAAGCGATGGGCCTGCCTAGAGCACCGATTAGGCAGTGGCGGTGCCAGAAATGTAATCTTGTGTAGTCAATTTCAAATTGTGTAGTCAAATGTGTGAATTTATACAAAGTTATTCCAATATTTCTACACCTATATATGCTAGTTTCACCAAAAAGCTGGGTAGTCAATTGACTACCCAGCTTGTACGTGGCACTGTGATTAGGCCCAAGGCTACGCGGTGGGCTGTCGCCGATCGCTTCAGCGCGCCTAGGCGTACGCCTAATAACGCTTTTTCCAACATGCTCCTCCAACTAGGCAGCCAAGGCTTCCAGCCCCACCACCCCGAGCTCCTGCTCCCACTCCCAATAATGGTTTGTGCTTCAGGTATGGTCAACCAGGACACCGTGCTAGAGAATGCAACCAGAACCAGAATCAACTGGCCCTTCCAGCAACTGGCCATGGAAGCAACCAGCCCCGCAGCAACAAGGCCAAGTCTTATGGTCGTGTTCATGCCAACCACGTTGATCTCAATGAAGCTCAAGACCAGCCTGCTACTGTGATGGGTACACTCCTCATAAATTCAGTACCAGCATCCGTTTTATTTGATACAGGAGCATCCCATTCATTCATATCAGCAGAATCTGCATTCATGCATGACATTAAATACGAAGAGATGAACACTCCGCTAGTGGTACACACCCCTGCGGGCCAATGTCAAACCTCTATGGTTAGTCACGACGTTCCTGTTGAAATTGAAGGACTGGAATTTCTTGTCTCTCCCATCGTACTGAAGTCCTGTAGCATTGATCTCATTCTGGGAATGAATTGGTTAAAAACGCATACTGCTTCTATCGTTTGCGCCACTAAGACCGTCCATCTGCTACACCCTTCAGATGAAATAGTTACTTATCAAGCTCATCTGGTGCAAAATGCCGAGGAAAGGCTCTATGCATTGAATGCATTGAACGCTGCACCACTCGAGGGCATAGAAAACATTCCCGTCGTGCGTGAATTCCTCGACGTCTTTCCTGAAGAACTTCCAGGGATTCCCCCTACTAGAGCTGTCGAATTCATCATCGACTTGAAACCAGGCACCACTCCTATAGCCAAACGACCCTACAAGATGCCGCCGCATGAACTCCTTGAGCTTAAGGAGGAAATCGACAAATCTCTTCGCAAAGGATTCATTCGCCCAAGTTGCTCTCCTTGGGGAGCACCTTCTCTCTTTGTCAAGAAGAAGGATGGGACAAACCGATTAGTTCAAGACTACCGTCCTATAAACCAAGCTACCATTCAGAATAAATACCCTCTTCCTCGGATCAATGATCTGTATGATCAACTGGCGGGTTCATCAGTGTTCTCTAAGCTCGACTTGAGGTTGGGTTACCACTAGATCCGTGTTCGTGAAGAGGATATGCCAAAGACCGCCTTCGTGACTCGATATGGTTCATACGAGTACACCGTCATGTCTTTCGGTTTAACCAATGCTCCAGCCACCTTCTCTCGTCTGATGAACTATATATTCATGGATTATCTCGACAAGTTCGTCGTGGTTTATCTGGATGATATCCTGGTATTTTCCAAGAACGAAGAAGAACATGCTGAACATCTTCGTCTTGTGCTGGAACAGCTGCGAGAGCATCAACTATATGCCAAGTTCTCCAAATGTAAATTCTGGCTACCCGAAGTAACCTATCTTGGGCATGTCATCTCTAAGGATGGTATTGCCGTCAACCCTGAATGAGTCCAGGCTATCCTTGATTGGACTCCTCCCAAGAACGTTAAGCAAGTCAGAAGTTTTCTCGGTCTCGCCAGCTATTGTCGTCGATTCGTCGAGAACTTCTCCAAGATCGCCAGGCCGCTGACTAACCTGTTGCATAAGGGCGTCAAGTTCCAATGGACAGACAAATGTTAGGAAAGTTTCTATGCACTCAAAGACAAGTTGACTTCTGTCCCAGTTCTAGCTCCACCTGATACTAAGAAGGACTTCGTCATTTACTGCGACGCTTCCCGTCAAGGATTAGGCTGTGTCCTGATGCATGACCGCAAAGTGATTGCTTATGCCTCTCGGAAATTGCGCCCTCACGAAGAGAACTGCCCAGTTCACGACCTCGAACTTGCTGTTGTCATTCATGCGCTGAAGCAGTGGCGACATTAGCTTCTCGGTAATCGTTGCGAGATCTTCACTGACCACCAAAGTCTGAAGTATCTGTTTACTCAGCCAGACCTGAACCTCCGTCAGCAGAGATGGATGGAGATTGTTGCAGACTTTGACTTGGGTATTTCCTATACGCCAGGCAAGGCTAATGTAATGGCTGATGCCTTGAGCCGCAAGTCTTAGTACAACCACCTCCAGGTTCACAAAGTTCAGCCCTCGCTTGTTGAAGAATTCAGAAAGCTGAACCTCCATATTGTTCCTCTGGGTGCACTCGCTCCCCCTCCTAAGGCGTTTCGCAAGATGAACCTCCGTGTTGTTTCCCAGGGTTCGTTCAATACCCTGGCTGTCGAACCAGATCTCTTGGACTCCATCAAGAGAATACAGGGATATGACTCTGAAGCCCACAAGATTAAGCGCTACCTCGCAGAAGGAAAGCCCTCATTCTTCACTATTGCTGAAGATGGCACTTTGTACTTCAAGGGCCGCTTAGTGGTGCCATGTGCAGAGAAAAACCTGGATATGACTCAGGAAGTTATGAAAGAAGCTCATGATACGCCTCTATGTATCCATCCTGGTAGTACAAAGATGTACCAAGACATCCGTCAGAGATTCTAGTGGTCTAATATGAAGCAAGACATTGCTCGTTATGTTGCTGAGTGTGACGTTTGCCGTCGTATCAAAGCAGAACATCAAAGGCCTGCTGGAACTCTGCAACCTATCTCTATTCCTGAATGGAAATGGGACCATGTTGAGATGGACTTCGTCACTGGATTTCCCAAATCACAGAAAGGTAATGATGCTATTCTTGTCGTCATTGACCGGCTTTCCAAAGTTGCACATTTTCTGGCGGTCAAAGAAACGATCACTGCTAGTCAGCTGGCAACGCTCTATATGTCCAGGATTGTTTCACTCCACGGTATCCCATTGGTTATCAGCTCAGACCGTGGCAGCTTGTTCACTTCAAGATTCTGGGCAAGTTTCCAAGAAGCTATGGGAACTCATCTGTCATTCAGTACTGCGTTTCATCCTCAGTCGCAAGGGCAAGTTGAACGTGTCAACCAAGTTCTCGAAGACATGCTTCGAGCTTGTGTTATTTCCTTCGGCAAGAAATGGGAGGAATCTCTCCCGTATGCTGAGTTCTCTTATAATAATAGCTATCAAGCTAGTCTGAAGATGGCCCCCTTCGAAGTGTTATATGGACGAAAGTGCCGAACCCCTCTGAACTGGTCAGAAACTGGGGAACGTCCACTCTTTGGTCCGGATATTATCCAACATGCTGAAGAACAAGTCCGCATTATTCGTGAGAATCTCAAGACTGCTCAGTCGCGTCAGAAGAGTCAGGATGACCGTCATCATGAAGACATGGTCTATCAACCTGGCGAAAAGGCTTATCTTCGAGTCACACCAATGAAGGGTGCTCACCGCTTCGGAATCAAGGGCAAACTAGCTCCTCGCTATATTGGCCGATTCACTATTCTCGAAAGGCGTGGAAAAGTGGCATACCAACTGGAGCTTCCGCCGAACCTTTCTCAGGTTCACGATGTGTTCCATGTGTCACAGCTCCGCCGTTGCTTCAAGGACCCAATCCGAGCAGTGGATCATGAAGTGCTCGAATTGCAGCAGGACCTCTCCTATAAAGAGCATCCGGTCCGCATTCTCGACCAAGCTGAACGCCGCACATGGTAGAAGGCGATCAAGTTCCTCAAAGTCCAGTGGTTGCACCATTCTGAAGATGAAGCCACTTGGGAACGCGAGGATCGCCTGCGTGATGAATACCCCGCACTGTTTCCTTCTACCTCCTAAATCTCGGGACGAGATTTCTTGTAGTGGAGGAGATTTGTAATGCCCGGATAATTAGGCTACAGTAAAACTCTCCTGATGATGCCATGTCATCGCTGTTACTGTTGCTAATCAAGTGTTAGTTCAAAACATCTCAAATTCAAAAAAATGAATTAGTGACAAACACCCAAAGTTTTCAAAAGTAAAAAAAAAAATGTTCGGTGGGTGCCAAATATTGCACTGGTAATTATTGTGGAGAAAACATTTTTTTAGAAAGTGCCTAAGTATTTTAAAGTGAAATAAAATAGAAAAGAAAAATAAAGAAAAGAAAAGAAAAAGAACCCCCTCCCTCACTGGACAGGGCGGCCCTTGCTCGTAGGCCAGACTGGTCCACCTGGCCCAGCTGGCCAACCGCCGGCCCAGGCTCTCCGCGGGTCGCCTCCCCCCTGTTCCCCCGACCGGGGTCGCAACAGGGGCGAGCCCCGCCGGACCGCCTCGACGGCGACTGCCCGGAGAGGATAAGGTCGACCCCTCCCCTCGACGCCTCGGCCTCCTCCCCACCTACCTCCACTCCCCTCTCTCGCCTCCCAGATCCACACGCTCCCCCCCTCTCTGTCTCGCTCGCCCGCCTCACCCGAGAGCCATCGCCGCCGTCCCACCTCGCATCACCGCGGCGACCGCCTCCCTCGTGCTCCTCCAACGTAACCAGCCGCTCCGCTGCGGTCCGCTACGTCGACTACGGCCACGAACGCGAGCCGACGAGCCCCACCGCCCGGACCTGCGCATTCTTCTTCCTCCTCAGATCGCCGGCGATCTTCCTCCTCTCCGGCGACTCCTGCTGCTACTAAGCCTATCACCGGCCTCCGTGTGCTGCTCGGTGAGATCCTCCGTCTCCTGCTCCCCTCCGTTAGCCTCTACGCGTGCCGTAGCTAGCTTCCGCCGCGTCCGTGCTCTGCTCGCCGCCGACGATCTTGTGGCCGTCCTTGTGGTCGCTGTCACCACTGCCTGAGGCCACGGTCGAAGTCCTGGTGCTCCCAGGAGCCCAACGAGCACGAGCCTGTGCTTCCCCATACCCCCTAGCTCTAGATCCGTCGACGCCCGAACTCCGGCGTCCGCTCCGCCGCTCGCCACCACCGTCTTCGGCCGTTTCCGGCCAAGCCACCCCCACAGTTCGACGCGCAAGCGTGCGCCTGTTCGAACGCGGGTAGCCGCGCACGAAATGACCCCCTGTGGTGATTTTCCGAACGACTCC
Organism: Aegilops tauschii subsp. strangulata; assembly: GCF_002575655.3. Classification (NCBI taxonomy): domain Eukaryota; kingdom Viridiplantae; phylum Streptophyta; class Magnoliopsida; order Poales; family Poaceae; genus Aegilops; species Aegilops tauschii. The sequence goes on along the minus strand of NC_053041.3, from coordinate 1,834,322 downwards.
GGCGACGCGCCGGCGCGGTTTTGGTTGCCGGAGCTCTCTCCGGCGCCGACGCCGACGTGGCTCGATGGCCCCCGCCCCTGGGTCGCTGACCTGTGGGTTCTGGGGGCCCCGTTGACTGGGTTGACCCAGTCAACTGCTGACCAGGCAGCCCAGTGCCACTGACACGTGGGCCCCACCGCCTATATTAATTAATTAAAATGTTTTAATAATTAAAACCTAATTAGTTACTCATTAGAGACTGACATGTGGGGCCCAGTAGCTATTTAATCTCAGATTAGTTTAATTTAAACTCTGTTAATTAACAGTGGCTGACATGTGGGCGCCACCAGTCTGGTTTGACTCGTCAGCCAACCTGTTGACCTGCTGACGTCAGCATTGCATCATGCTGATGTCATAATTCCCTTTTCTGTTAATTTAAATAATTCCAGAAAATGATTAAATCTTTAGAAAATCATATAAAATAATCCCTAACTCGGATGAAAATACTTTCTACATGAAAGTTGCTCAGAACGACGAGACGAATCCGGATACGCAGCCCGTTCGTTCACCACACGTCCCTAGCACAGTGAACCTGCAACATTTCACCTCCGGTCCATCTGTGCAAAAATGCGAAACATCGGGAATACTTTCCCGGATGTTCCCCCCCTTCGCCGGTATCACCTACTACCGCGTTAGGGCACACCTAGCATCACGCTTTGTCATGTCATGCATCGTCATGCATCTGTTTGCATTGTATTCATTGTTTCTTCCCCCTCTTCCCTCCGGTAGACTACGAGACCGACGCCGCTGCTGGTGCCCCGACCGACTACGCTATTGACGACTCCTCCTTCTTGCCAGAGCAATCAGGCAAGCCCCCCTGTTGGGGAACGTAGCAATAATTCAAAATTTTCCTACGTGTCACCAAGATCAATCTAGGAGATGCTAGCAATGAGAGAGAGGGAGTGCATCTTCATACCCTTGAAGATCGCTAAGCGGAAGCGTTACAAGAACGCGGTTGATGGAGTCGTACTCGCGGCGATTCAAATCGCAGAAGATCCGATCTAGCGCCGAACGGACGGTGCCTCCGCGTTCAACACACGTACAGCCCGGGGACGTCTCCTCCTTCTTGATCCAGCAAGGGGAGAGGAGAAGTTGAGGGAGAACTCCAGCAGCATGACGGCGTGGTGGCAATGGAGCTCGTGGTTCTCCGGCAGAGCTTCGCTAAGCACTACGGAGGAGGAGGAGGAGGTGTATGAGGAGGGAGGGCTGCGCCAGGGAAGAGGTGCGGCTGCCCTCCCACCCCTCCACTATATATAGGGGCAAGGGGAGAGGGGGAGGCGCCCTAGGGTTTCCCCTAGGGGGCGGCGGCCAAGCGGATTGGATCTCCCTAGGGAAAATCCTAGGGAGACTTGCCCCCCAAGCCAAGCAGGTGGAGGTTTGCCTCCCAAGCCAGGTGGAGGCGCCCCACCTCCCCAAGTAACGTGGGAAAGGGTGTGGGGGGCGCACCACCCCTTAGTGGGCTGGTTTTCCCCTTCCCCTTTGGCCCATGAGCCCCTCCAACACTTGCTGGGGCTCCCGAAACACCTTTCGGTCATGCTGGCCATAGCCTGGTACCCCCGGAACACTTCCGGACTCCAATACCCTTCGTCCAATATATCGATCTTCACCACCGGACCATTCCGGAACTCCTCGTGACGTCCAGGATCTCATCCGGGACTCCGAACAACCTTCGGTAACCACATACTATTTCCCATAACAACTCTAGCGTCACCGAACCTTAAGTGTGTAGACCCTACGGGTTCGGGAACCATGCAGACATGACCGAGACACCTCTCCGGCCAATAACCAATAGCGGGATCTGGATACCCATATTGGCTCCCACATGTTTCACGATGATCTCATCGGATGAACCACGATGTCGGGGATTCAATCATTCCCGTATACAATTCCCTTTGTCTATCGGTATGTTAGTTGCCCGAGATTCGATCGTCGGTATTCCAATACCTCGTTCAATCTTGTTATCGGCAAGTCTCTTTACTCGTTCCATAACGCATGATCCCGTGGCTAACTCCTTAGTCACATTGAGCTCATTATGATGATGCATTACCGAGTGGGCCCAGAGATACCTCTCCGTCATACGGAGTGACAAATCCCAGTCTCGATTCGTGCCAACCCAACATACACTTTCGGAGATACCTGTAGTGCACCTTTATAGCCACCCAGTTACGTTGTGACGTTTGGTACACCCAAAGCATTCCTACGGTATCCGAGAGTTGCACAATCTCATGGTCTAAGGAAACGATACTTGACATTAGAAAAGCTCTTAGCAAACGAACTACACGATCTTGTGCTATGTTTAGGATTGGGTCTTGTCCATCACATCATTCTCCTAATGATGTGATCCCGTTATCAATGACATCCAATGTCCATGGTCAGGAAACCATAACCATCTATTGATCAACGAGCTAGTCAACTAGAGGCTTACTAGGGACATGCTGTGGTCTATGTATTCACACATGTATTACGGTTTCCAGTTAATACAATTATAGCATGAACAATAGACAATTATCATGAACAAGGAAATACAATAATAACCATTTTATTATTGCCTCTAGGGCATATTTCCAACAGTCTCCCACTTGCACTAGAGTTAATAATCTAGTTCACATCACTATGTGATTGTAATGAATCCAACACCCATGGGGTTTGTTCATATCTTACTTGTGCGAGAGGTTACTAGTCAACGGGTCTGAACCTTTCAGATCTGTGTGTGCTTTACAAATCTCTATGTCATCTTGTAGATGCAGCTACCACGCGCTACTTGGAGCTATTCCAAATAACTGCTCTACTATACGAATCCGGTTTACTACTCAGAGTCATCCAAATTAGTGTCAAAGTTTGCATCGACGTAACCCTTTACGACGAAATCCTTTTCCACCTCCATAATCGAGATAATTCCTTAGTCCACTAGATACTAAGGATAAGTTCGACCATTGTCATGTGATCCATTCCCGGATCACTACTGTACCCCTTGACTAACTCATGGCATGGCACACTTCAGGTGCGGTACACAGCATGGCATACTGTAGAGCCTACGTCTAAAGCATAGGGGACGACCTTCGTCCTTTCTCTCTCTTCTGCCGTGGTCAGGTCTTGAGTCTTACTCAATACTCACACCTTGTAACACAGCCAAGAACTCTTTCTTTGCTGATCTATTTTGAACACCTTCAAAATCTTGTCACGGTATGTAATCATTTGAAAGTACTATTAAGCGTTTTTGATCTATCCTTATAGATCTTGATGCTCAATGTTCAAGTAGCTTAATCCAGGTTTTCCATTGAGAAACACTTTTCAAATAACCTTGTATGCTTTCCAGAAATTCTACATCATTTTTGATCAACAATATGTTAACAACATATACTCATCAAAAATTCTATAGTGCTCCCACTCACTTCTTTGGAAATACAAGTTTCTCATAAACTTTGTATAAACCCAAAATCTTTGATCATCTCATCAAAGCGTACATTCCAACTCCGAGATGCTTACTCCAATCCTTAGAAGGATTGCTGGAGCTTTGCATACTTGTTAGCATCTTTCAGGATTGACAAAACCTTCTGGTTGTATCACATACAACCTTTCCTCAAGAAAATCGTCGAGGAAACAATGTCCTGACATCCTATCTGCAAGATTTCATAAATAATGCAGTAACTTCTAATATAATTCCAACAGACTCTTAGCATCGCTACGAGTGAGAAAGTCTCATCGCAGTCAACTCCTTGAACTTGCCGGAAAACGTCTTAACGACAAGTCGAGCTTTCTTAATGGTGACACTTACCATCATTGTCTGTCTTCCTTTTAAAATCCATCTGCACCCAACAGCCTTACGACCATCAAGTAGTTCTTCCAAAGTCTACACTTTGTTTTTATACATGGATCCTCTCTCGGATTTTATGGCCTCGAGCCATTCGTCGGAATCCAGGCCCACCATCGCTTCTCCATAGCTCGTAGGTTCATTGTTGTCTAGCAACATGACTTCCAAGACAGGATTACGTACCACTCTGAAGTAGCATGCATCCTTGTCGTCCTACGAGGTTTGGTAGTGACTTGATCCGAAGTTTCATGATCACTATCATAAGCTTCCACTTCAATTGGTGTAGGTGCCACAGGAACAACTTCCTGTGCCCTGCTACACACTAGTTGAAGTCATGGTTCAATAACCTCATCAAGTCTCCACCATCCTCCCACTCAATTCTTTCGAGAGAAACTTTTCCTCGAGAAAGGACCCGTTTCTAAAAACAATCGCTTTTGCTTCCAGATCTGAAATAGGAGGTATACCCAACTGTTTTGGGTATTCTATGAAGATGCATTTATCCGCTTTGGGTTCGAGCTTATCATCCTGAAAGTTTTTCACATAAGCGTCGCAGCCCCAAACTTTTAAGAAACGACAGCTTAGGTTTCTCTAAACCATAGTTCATACGGTGTCGTCTCAACGGAATTGCGTGGTGCCCTATTAAAGTGAATGCGGTTGTCTCTAATGCCTAACCCATAAACGATAGTGTAATTCGATAAGAGACATCATGGTATGCACCATATCCAATAGGGTGCAGTTATGATGTTCGGACACACCATCACACAATGGTGTTCCAGGCGGTATTAGTTGTGAAACAATTTCCACAATGTCTTAATTGTGTGCCAAACTCGTAACTCAGATATTCATCTCTATGATCATATCACAGACATTTTATCCTCTTGTCACGACGATCTTCAACTTCACTCTGAAATTACTTGAACCTTTCAATTATTCAGACTTGTGTTTCATCAAGTAAATAAACTCAGCATCTACTCAAATCATCTGTGAAGTAAGAACATAACGATATCCACTGCATGCCTCAGCACTCATTGGATTGCACACATCAAAATGTATTACTTCCAACAAGTTGCTTTCTTGTTCCATCTTCCTGAAAACGAGGCCTTTCAGTCATCTTGCCCATGTGGTATGATTTGCATGTCTCAAGTGATTCAAAATCAAGTGAGTCCAAACGATCCATCTGTATGGAGTTTCTTCATGCATATATACCAATAGACATGGTTCGGATGTCTCAATCTTTGCAAAAACGAGTGGGTCCAAAGATCCATCAACATGGAGCTTCTTCATGCGTTTTATACCAATATGACTCAAATGGCAGTGCCACAAGTATGTGGTACTATCATTACTATTTTATATCTTTTGGCATGAACATGTGTATCACTACGATCGAGATTCAATAAACCATTCATTTTAGGGGCAAGACCATTGAAGGTATTATTCAAATAAACAGAGTAACCATTATTCTCCTTAAATGAATAACCGTATTGCGACAAACATAATCCAATCATGTCTATGCTCAACGCAAACACCAAATAACAATTATTTAGGTTTAACACCAATCTCGATGGTAGAGGGAGCATGCGATGCTTGATCACATCAACCTTGGAAAAACTTCGAACACATATCGTCATCTCACCTTTAGCTAGTCTCCGTTTATTCCGTAGCCTTTTATTTCGAGTTACCAACACTTAGCAACCGAACCGGTATCTAATACCCTGGTGCTACTAGGAGTACTAGTAAAGTACACATTAATACAATGTATATCCAATATACTTCTGTCGACCTTGCCTACCTTCTCATCTACCAAGTATCTAGGGTAGTTCTGCTTCAGTGACCGTTCCCCTCATTACAGAAGCACTTAGTCTCGGGTTTGGGTTCAACCTTGGGTTTCTTCACTAGAGCAGCAACTGATTTGCCGTTTCATGAAGTATCCCTTCTTTCCCTTGCCCTTCTTGAAACTAGTGGTTTAACTAACCATCAACAATTGATGCTCCTACTTGATTTCTACTTTCGCGGCGTCAAACATCGCGAGTTGCTCAAGGATCAATATGTCTATCCCTGATATGTTATAGTTCATCACGAAGCTCTAATAGCTTGGTGGTAGTGACTATGGAGAACCATCTCTATCTCGTCTGGAAGATTAACTCCCACTCGATTCAAGCGATTGTAGTACTCAGACAATCTGAGCACATGCTCAACGATTGAGCTTTTCTCCCTTAGTTTGCAGGCTAGGCTTAAGAAACTTGTCAGAGGTCTCGTACCTCTTGACGTGGGCACTAGTCTGAAATCCCAATTTCAGTCTTTGGAACATCTCATATGTTCTGTGACGTTTCAAAAACGTCTTTGGCCCCTCAATTCTAAACCGTTAGCATTACGCACTGAACTATCATGTAGTCATCAAAATGTGTATGTCAGATGTTCGCAACATCCACACACGACGCTCGAGGTTCAGCACACCGAGCGGTGCATTAAGGACATAAGCCTTCTGCGCAGCAATGAGGATAATCCTCAGTTTACGGACCCAGTCCGCATAATTTCTACTATCAACTTTCAACTAAATTTTCTCTAGGAACATATCTTAAACAGTAGAACTAAAGCGTAAGCTACGACATAATTTGCAAAGACCTTTTGACTATGTTCATGACAATTAAGTTCATCTGATTATTTAATGAACTCCCACTTAGATAGACATCCCTCTAGTCATCTAAGTGATACATGATCCGAATCAACTAGGCCGTGTCCGATCATCACGTGAGACGGACTAGTCATCATCGGTGAACATCTCCATGTTGATCGTATCTACTATACGACTCATGTACAACCTTTCGGTCTCTTGTGTTCCGAGGCCATGTCTGTACATGCTAGGCTCGTCAAGTCAACCTAAGTGTTTCACATGTGTAAATCTGGCTTACACCAGTTGTATGCGAACGTTAGAATCTATCACACCCGATCATCACGTGGTGCTTCGAAACAACGAACCTTCGCAACGGTGCACAGTTAGGGGGAACACATCTCTTGAAATTTTAGTGAGGAATCATCTTATATATGCTACCGTCGTTCTAAGCAAATAAGATGTAAGCATGACAAACATCACATGCAAATCATAAATTGACATGATATGGCCAATATCATCTTGCGCCTTTTGATCTCCATCTTCGAGGCGCGGCATGATCACCTTCGTCACCGGCATGACACCATGATCTCCATCATCGTGTCTTCATGAAGTTGTCTCGCCAACTATTACTTCTACCACTATGGCTAACGGTTAGCAATAAAGTAAAGTAATTACATGGCGTTTTTCATTGACACGCAGGTCATACAATAAATTAAGACAACTCCTATGGCTCCTGCCGGTTGTCATAATCATCGACATGCAAGTCGTGATTCCTATTACAAGAACATGATCAATCTTATACATCACATATATATAATTCATCACATCCTTTTGGCCATATCACATCACATAGCATACCCTGCAAAAACAAGTTAGACGTCCTCTAATTGTTGTTGCATGTTTTACGTGGCTGCTACGGGTTTCTAGCAAGAACGTTTCTTACCTACGCAAAAGCCACAACGGTGATATGCCAATTGCTATTTACCCTTCATAAGGACCCTCTTCATAGAATCCGATCCGACTAAAGTGGGAGAGACAGACACCCACTAGCCACCTTATGCATCAAGTGCATGTCAGTCGGTGGAACCTGTCTCACGTAAGTGTACGTGTAAGGTCGGTCCGGGCCGCTTCATCCCACAATGCCGCCGAATCAAGATAAGACTAGTAACGGTAAGCAAATTGAACAAATCATCGCCCACAACTACTTTGTGTTCTACTCGTGCATAGAATCTATGCATAGACCTAGCTCATGATGCCACTGTTGGGGAACGTAGCAATAATTCAAAATTTTCCTACGCGTCACCAAGATCAATCTAGGAGATGCTAGCAACGAGAGAGAGGGAGTGCATCTTCATACCCTTGAAGATCGCTAAGCGGAAGCGTTACAAGAACGCAGTTGATGGAGTCGTACTCGCAGCGATTGAAATCGCGGAAGATCCGATCTAGCGCCGAATGGACGGCGCCTCCGCGTTCAACACACGTACAGCCCGGGGACGTCTCCTCCTTCTTGATCCAGCAAGGGGAGAGGAGAAGTTGAGGGAGAACTCCAGCAACACGACGGCGTGGTGGCAATGGAGCTCGTGGTTCTCCTGCAGAGCTTCGCTAAGCACTACGGAGGAGGAGGAGGAGGAGGAGGTGTATGAGGAGGGAGGGCTGCGCCAGGGAAGAGGTGCGGCTGCCCTCCCACCCCTCCACTATATATAGGGGCAAGGGGAGAGGGGGAGGCGCCCTAGGGTTTTCCCTAGGGGGCGGCGGCCAAGCAGATTGGATCTCCCTAGGGAAAACCCTAGGGAGACTTGCCCCCCAAGCCAAGCAGGTGGAGGCTTGCCTCTCAAGCCAGGTGGAGGCGCCCCACCTCCCCAAGTAACGTGGGAAAGGGTGTGGGGGGCGCACCACCCCTTAGTGGGCTGGTTTGTCCCATCCCCTTTGGCCCATGAGGCCCTCCAACACTGACCGGGGCTCCCGAAACACCTTTCGGTCATGCTGGCCATAGCCTGGTACCCCCGGAACACTTCCGGACTCCAATACCCTTCGTCCAATATATCGATCTTCACCACCGGACCATTCCGGAACTCCTCGTGACGTCCAGGATCTCATCCGGGACTCCGAACAACCTTCGGCAACCACATACTATTTCCCATAACAACTCTAGCGTCACCGAACCTTAAGTGTGTAGATCCTACGGTTCCGGGAACCATGCAGACATGACCGAGACACCTCTCCGGCCAATAACCAATAGCGGGATCTGGAACCCATATTGGCTCCCACATGTTTCACGATGATCTCATCGGATGAACCACGATGTCGGGGATTCAATCATTCCCGTATACAACTCCCTTTGTCTATCGGTATGTTACTTGCCCGAGATTCGATCGTCGGTATCCCAATACCTCGTTCAATCTTGTTACCGGCAAGTCTCTTTACTCGTTCCATAACGCATGATCCCGTGGCTAACTCCTTAGTTACATTGAGCTCATTATGATGATGCATTACCGAGTGGGCCCAGAGATACCTCTCCGTCATACGGAGTGACAAATCCCAGTCTCGATTCGTGCCAACCCAACAGACACTTTCGGAGATACCTGTAGTGCACCTTTATAGCCACCCAGTTACGTTGTGACGTTTGGTACACCCAAAGCATTCCTACGGTATCCGGGAGTTGCACAATATCATGGTCTAAGGAAACGATACTTGACATTAGAAAAGCTCTTAGCAAACGAACTACACGATCTTGTGCTATGCTTAGTATTGGGTCTTGTCCATCACATCATTCTCCTAATGATGTGATCCCGTTATCAATGACATCCAATGTCCATGCTCAGGAAACCATAACCATCTATTGATCAACGAGCTAGTCAACTAGAGGCTTACTAGGGACATGTTGTGGTCTATGTATTCACACATGTATTACGGTTTCTAGTTAATACAATTATAGCATGAACAATAGACAATTATCATGAACAAGGAAATACAATAATAACCATTTTATTATTGCCTCTAGGGCATATTTCCAACACCCCCCCCCTTGATCACCAGATATCGCCTATTCTTCTCTATACTGCTTGCATTAGAGTGGTGTAGCATGTTACTGCTTTCCGTTAATCCTAACCTGATGCATGGCCTATCCTTGCTACTACTGTTGTTAGCTTTACCTGCAATCCTACATGCTTAGTATAGGATGCTAGTTTTCCATCAGTGGCCCTACATTCTTGTCCGTCTGCTGTGCTATACTATCGGGCCGTGATCACTTGGGCGGTGATCACGGGTATACACTTATATACTCTATACATGACACCTGTGGTGACTAAAGTCGGGTCGGCTCGTAGGAGTACCCGCGAGTGGATCTTGTGGCGGAGCGACAGGGCAGGTTGAGACCACCTAGGCAAGAGGTGGGCCTGGCCCTGGACGGCGTCCGCAGTTACTTCAAAATAGCACGCTTAACGAGTTCTTGGTATTTGATCTGAGTCTGGCCATTTGGTCTATACGCACTAACCAACTACGCGGGAACAGTTATGGGCACTCGACGTCGTGGTATCAGCCGAAGCCTTCGTGACGTCACCAACTGAGTGGCGCGCGCCGGATTGGACTGGAACGCCTACTAGGCTAGGTCTGCTTTCGGCCGCGTTCGCAACGTGCAGGTGTGCAATGGGCGATGGGCCCAGACCCCTGCGCCATAGGATTTAGTCCGGCGTGCTGACCTCTCTATTGTGCCTGGGTGGGGCTGTGACGTGTTGATCTTCCGAGGCCGGGCATGACCCAGAAAAGTGTGTCCGGCCAAATGGGATCGAGCGTGTTGGGTTATGTGGTGCACCCATGCAGGGAAGTTTGTCTATTCGAATAGCCGTGTCCCTCGGTAAAAGGACGACCCGGAGTTGTACCTTGTCCTTATGACAACTAAAACCGGATACTTAATAAAAGACACCCTTCCAAGTGCCAGATACAACCCGGTGATCGCTCTCTAACAGGGCGACGAGGACGGGATCGCCGGGTAGGATTATGCTATGCGATGCTATTTGGAGGACTTCAATCTACTCTCTTCTACATGCTGCAAGATGGAGGCTGCCATAAGCGTAGTCTTCGACAGGACTAGCTATCCCCCCTTATTCTGGCATTCTGCAGTTCAGTCCACTCATGCATATGTAGTGTAGCTCCTTGCTTGCGAGTACTTTGGATGAGTACTCACGCTTGCTTTTCTCCCTCTCCCCCCCTTTCCTTTCTACCTGGTTGTCGCAACCAGATGCAGGAGCCCAGGAGCCAGACGCCACCGTCGACGAAGACTCCTACTACACCGGAGGTGCCTACTACTACGTGCAGCCCGCTGACGACGACCAGGAGTAGTTAGGAGGATCCCAGGCAGGAGGCCTGCGCCTCTTTCGATCTGTATCCCAGTTTGTGGTAGCCTTCTTAAGGCAAACTTGTTTAACTTATGTCTGTAGTCAGATATTGTTACTTCCGCTGACTCGTCTACGATCGAGCACTTCTATTCGAGCCCTCGAGGCCCCTGGCTTGTATTATGATGCTTGTATGACTTATTTATGTTGTAGTGTTGTGTTGTGATATCTTCCCGTGAGTCCCTGATCTTGATCGTACACATTCGCGTACATGATTAGTGTACGATTGAATAGGGGGCGTCATAAAGTAGTAACATGCATATGTTACTAGTCTATGTTACTACCTCCATAGTGGGTAGTAACATATATGTTGTGTCATGCATCATTTCATTTATTATGTTTTAGACTCATGTTTTTCTTGATATGTGTGATGTTACAGTAACTAGCTATATTATCACATGCCTCTCTTTCTTCATTAATTACGTGCCACATCATCTATTTCACCTAGATAAGTGTGATGTTACCATGTATGTTACTCCCACTATGGGTAGTCTAAGAGTCGACATCAATGGCCGGGCGAATCCACAGGGTCCGTGCCTGGATAGTGTGAAACCATGGCCTCCATCCGTCGGTGGATGCGGCGTCAATGATTCACCGCTAGCAGACGAGACCAGCATGCGGCACGTGATAAGTTCTACTCCCTCCGTTCCTAAATATTTGTCCTTTTAGATATTTCAAATGGACTACCACATACGGATGTATGTGGACATATTTTAGAGTGTAGATTCACTCATTTTACTCCGTATGTAGTCACTTGTTGAAATCTCTAGAAAGACAAATATTTAGAAATGGAGGAAGTATATATTTATGTGTACCAAAGGCGTGTGATGAGTTCCAACTTGTGGCTCTCTGCATCCAGCTTCCGAACCGACATGGCGAATCTTGAGGTCTCAAGATCTACCGGAGACCCCAAGTTAAGTGTTTCTGCCCCTCTTCTCACATAACAGATGAGAGTATATAATTGATCTGAATCGTTGATCTCATTTATTAATGGTGTGATTAACGCTTACCTTATTACGTCCCATGTAAAAAGAGAGGATAACAGCGAGCAAGTTAAAAAAATTCCATAAGTACCCATGAGTAGTCCTGGTCATGGGCAGCTCGGCCCGACCCGGCCCGAAAAAGCCCAACCCGACCCGGCCCGACGCCGCCCCCGGGCCGGGCTCGGGCCTAGATTTTGAGCCCGAAGGCCGGGCCAGCCCGGGCCCAGGCCCATCGTTTTTGCGTTTTCCTGAAGGATGGGCCGGGCCGGCACGAAGCCCGACGGGCTTTTACGTGTTTGGGCCGGGCTCGGGTCACGAGGAATGCAGACAACGGAGTCTTTATCTTCACCTACGGATCCACCTACGGATCGAGGACGTGGTTTCACACCAAAGCATGCATGCAACTTCTAGCTAGCTTCCACATGAATGCATCCTCCGTCTCAACGGTGCATCCACGAGGAACGCGCGCGCGACAGAACGTACGCTAGTACCGTACTATATCGACGACTAGCCACGTACGAGTCCATCGATGCATCATGCATGCAGTCGTTTCCGGCAGTCTTCACGCGGAAATTTACTGGAAAGCAGGCAAACGCTGCATCATTGCACATGCATGCATAGCTGGTCGAAGGTCCCACGTACTTTGGCATTCATGACACTCGCTTGCCTCCCAACCTTGGCCATACTTTCGTACTCCCTCCATTTCAAAATATAGTACGCCCGCATTTTCTGAGATCTAACTTTAATCATAAATTTAATCAACAAGACCGACTGCGGCATACTTTCATACTCCCTCCATTTCAAAATATAGTGCGCCCGCGCTTTCCAAGGTCTAACTTTAACCATAAATTTAACCAACAAGACCGACTGCGGCGGGAGAAAACATTTATATAATTGAAAACTTCTTTTGAATACGAATTCACTGCTATAACTTCCGCCGCATTCGGTTTCGTTGGTTAAATTTATGGTCAAAATTGAAGCACGGGAATAAAAGAAGCACTATATTTCGAAACGGAGGAAGTACATAAATTAATAACCAACTCCACATACGTAGTCCAAGTGCAACAAAGCAACTAAAAAATCTGTTAGGGCATCATCACTAACAAGCATTAAAACAACGATAAGAACATCTACAACTGGTCTTTGCAAATCCGGCCCCTCAAACGCCCACGGATGGGCCCGGACGCGTCCGCGGGCACTGACCGGGCACGCGTCAAATTAGCCACTTAGCATCTGCCTCTCTCATATTTCATCCCCTAGATACATAAAAAGCATGCAACAGAAATCATACATACTAGATCTACATACTACCCTAGCTACTTTTTGTCATCGAAGAAGTCCACAACGACGGTGCCGGGCGCCGGCTGGACAGGCGGGTAGGAGGGCTCCGGCTCATCCTCCTCCTGCTTGACCTCATCCATGTAGGCGAACATTTCCGCCTTGTCTGCGGCCTCTTGCGCCTCCATCTGGTGCCGGCGACGGCGTCTTTAACTCCGCAGCCGACTCCGACCGGAGGGAATCGAGGATGGCCTACTGCTCTGCCTGCAGATCCCCGTCGCCAGCGTCCCCCACATCCTCCTCCCCCGGCTCACCCCCTCCTCGTCCTCGTCCTCCTCCACCCCTTACTCCTCCTGCTCCTTCACCTCCTCCAACTCCTCCTCCGGATTAACTGCATCCGAAGGTAGCCTCGTGGCGATCCAGGCTTCGCGCCTAGCCCGGATCTGCTCAAGGAGCTCGAGCCGGCGCTCCGGCGTCAGACATGGCTCGCTCCTCGCCCGCGGCGTGGGCGCATGGCTACGAGGCGGACGGGTGAAGTGAAAAGTGGCGGTGGACAGGAGGTGGAAAATGTGGATGTATGGTAGGGTTTTGGTGCCGCCGGTCGACTTAAATAGCTGGGCAATGCACTATGTGGCCCGCCGGAGCTGCGACACACGGCGCCACCGGTCCGACGGAGGAGACGAGCTTCGTACCATCGGGTTTGAGGGTGTTTTCGGCTGGGACCCCTTCCTCAGTCCGACGTGGCGGGCGCGCGGCCTCGTATAACACCCGCTCGTCGGCCACGAAATTGCGATTCTCCGTGGCCATAGTTGCCACGGCCTCCTCGCTCGTCAGCTCGCGATGACGGCTTTGAAGTGTGCATGTGCCCGCTCCATGGTCAAGCCGGCACGGAAAGGTACCGGAAGGGCTGCTAACTCCTCGTCAGAGGCCGCCTCTATCACCCAGTCATCGTCGAAGACCTCCAGGGAGCTAGTCGGCAAGCCGACATCTATCCGCCTCGCATGGCGGCCTTGCCAGTCAGCCGCAAGGGAGGCCAGCTCACACTTCTGATCCATCGAGAGGCTCTCCCACCGCTTTAGTGCTCATGGTTATAGTGGAGGTGGTGCATGGAGGAGGATGTGACGCAAGATGGTGGTGTTTAGTGATTTGCGCCGAGTCTGGCGTCGTTTAAATAGCGGGTGCCAGCTAGGCCAAGCGGCCGGGTATGCCGATGCCCATGCTGAAGTGCGTTTCTCAGTCATCGCATGTTTAAAGCCGGCTGGCTGATGGACAGGTTGTCCACTTGAATGCGGTAGATATCCATCCAGTCCAATCCACTCACGTCGCTCTGGCATTGAACATGCGCTAAGACCAGGACGTGGTGGGCGGCGCTCTTGACCGGCGCGCTGCTTCAATGCCGGCAATAGTGAGAGGCCGCATATGCTCTGTGCTGGCATGAATGTGGCGCTGGCACTCTCGTGGGCATGAATGTGTGGCAATCGCTTTGGGTGGGAGAGGGTTTTGGATGGTTCCTGGGTGTCGGCCGTGTGCATGGCAGAAGGTTTTGGGTGGTTCCTTGGTGTCGGACGTCTGCGTAGCAGCGGGTCTGCAAAGCCCCCGTTTGCTTCTACCTTGTGGGAAAACGAACGTCCAAACCGGTTTGCGGAAGGTTAATAAAATTATTTTTTTAATTTATTGAAATGACTTTTGTCACATCAATGGTGGTTAGAAAAGAACAGCTAGGGTTTCCGCCTCTCGCCGGCGTCGACGCAGGTCTGCTTCGTCTCCGGTGGCCCTAGGGCCATGGAGACGATGTGGAACCTGCCAAGGGCCGGCGGGAGGGCTTTGTTTTAGTCGTTCCTTTCAGTTTTGTTAGGGTTTGTGTACTGCTCAGGAAGGCGAAACGGCGGCGGCCCTTGAAGATGGAATAAAGGTCTCCCCGGCTAGCCCCCATTCCAGCAGTGCATCTAGTATTGTTGGTGGGCGTATGGAGGTGTGTCTCCAGTGGATCTACTTTTGGTGGATTTTCTCGGAACTCGTTGGTGTTCGTCTACGTTCGTGTGTCTTCGGATTGGATCCTTCTGATCTACGTTATTCCTCATCTGCGGCGGTTGCTGTGCGCTGGTCCTATGGGGCCTTACCACGGCGACTTCCGACTGTCTACTACAACAAGTTGTGCCTAACTCCGATGATGGAGGGGCGATGATGGCGGCTCGCCTTTGGCTCGCTTCAGTGCTTGTAGTCGTGGCTAGGTGGTCTACGAATCTAGATGTAATTATTATTATTTCTGGTATTCGTTATACTGTCATGCTTGAGGATGAATAGATCTGAAGATTTTCCGCAAAAAAAAATAGTGGTTAGAAAAATAACTGTCGGTACTTTCCAACCACTGTAACATAGCTCAATTATGAAATTAATCGATCTTGTGTCACTAGTAGAAAAAGGGCCATTTGTCCCGGTTCATAAGGCCCATATGTCCCGGTTGGGGAACTGGGACTAAAGGGTCTGCCTAGGCCTTTAGTCCCGGTTCTTATACTAACCGGGACAGATGGGCCTCCACGTGGCCGGTGCTGCGAGCCCAGGCAGGAGGCCCTTTAGTTCCGGTTGGTGGCACCAACCGGGACCAATAGGCATCCACGCGTCAGCTGTTCAGGGGTTAGGTTTTTTTTTCTGAAAAGGGGGGTGGATTTGGGGGTTTTGTATGGTTAATTAAGGTGTTTCATATATTGTGTTAGGTAGCTAATTAATTAATAGAGAGAAGTGTCCTCTCTCATCTCCGTGCTTGGTCGACGCTATGTACTATACGTATAGAGAGGCCCTCGACACGCTAGCTAGTAAGAAAATGAAGGAAACCATTAAGTACAGAAGTTCGTCATGCATACCGAGATAAGTGATTGACCTCTCCTTCTCCGAGAGATTGGTCGAACAACAAGTTTTCGTATTATCTATGCGACGCTACTGGCTACATACATATACAATATGTAAGATCTCTTACAATCCCGTAGTATTTGAACTCAACTTCCACATGGTATTCTCCGGCTTTATTGATGACCTGGTCAAGAAAGAATCCCGCCAATTCCTCTTGAATTGCTTTCATGCGATCTTGTGGTAGGAGTTCATTCCGCATGTGCCACGTCTAATTTGAAGAAGGGTGTTAATACATATATATGAATGAAACTCAACAGAAATGCTGGTGTAATAAAATGAAATTGTGAATATTATTGCTTACGCACTTCATATTGTCTTTTAGAGTAGCCCCGCTTATCTTTGCAAGTCGCGTTATAGATGAACTCGCATACGTAGTATCCACAGTAATCATTCCCTTGTTCCTGCCACAAGCACTTTACGAGAAATAGAGGTCAATCAAACTGATAATGAAGCATTATAAATGGCATTGATGAAAGTAGCTAGAATCAACGGGAGATGCGCGGAACTAGCTAGCTAGTAGTACTTACACTCGGGTATGTATATCGCAGCTCCTTCGGCAGGTCCAGAACTTCTGCGGTGAGCTGTTTCCAAACCCTCCAAGACAAAGAAAATAATTATTACTTGAGATATCAGGAAATGGACAAAAAGTTGCCGATATGGTGCGATAATGATCGATTGAACTTACTTGTTGAGAATTTTAGTCATGTCCGCATAGGTCCCGGGATCTTTTCGTCTCGAGTCTAAGACGGTTACTAGTCCCCGCTCAAGGTTAATCTCCAGGAGAATATATTGTAAGCTGCGCACGCATGCATAACTCATCAATTACATTACTATAACCTCGCTCGAGTAATACGAGTAATAAGGGAAACCGAATATGCACACGACAGTAACACTCACTTGAAGATTTAAGGAAAGAGTATTAAATCTTTGTTTTGATTTATTATCAATGATTTGAGCAAGTTGGCCTCGGCATCTTTGGCGCTCTTTTTATCCTGAAATTCATCTATGAGATTTGTGTTAATGAACCCAATATCATACATTTCTGCTTTTCTGCACTCGACGATCTTCAATCTGCATAATATAGTGAGGATAATTATAAATACATGCAATGAAAGAGCTGAGCTATATATAGAGACTTAATGGCAGAAGTAGTACTTACAGACAGTAGCAAGTGACTGTTAATTTATCGAGGGCCTTTTGATTGAAGAACTGAAAGAACTCCTCAAATGGAACATGCAACAGATCAATTCCAACGAGGTCGTGCTCCTCTTTAACTCTCAGATACAAAGTATTCGTCCCCCCAGACTCTCTGCAGGTTTTCATGTACCAATCATGGAATCTTCGCATCATCGTTGTTAGAGATTTTTCATCTTTGACGAGAGGCTTCCTGTACTCGTATCTGTGTTCGTCCACCTCCAAGAAATCATAATGTACATCGTCGAGCAGGTAATCTCCAAGATTGCTATAACCGGGCACCATCCCCAGAGCATTAGTGACGATGTCGCTAGACACATTGAGCGGGGGGCACGATTGGTTCGCTTGTTCGCCGAGCTGAGCAATTTTTTTCCCAGCTGCTCGTCGTTCTTTTAACCTTTGATCACTGACAGTACTTCCCGACCGCTCCGCTTCGAGATATACCTTTTCAGTAACGCGCTCATAGTTGGTTTTCGGCGGAGACTTTGGTGGTTTCCTCAGGGCATCGATAGTGCGCTTTGCTTTCACCGGATCTTCCTTCTCCTCCGGAGGTGGATGTCCCTTTGCTTTCACCCCTTCAAAGAAGTCCTTCACTTCGGTCCGCATGATCTTCGCGTTTTCGTCCTCGGTCCTCTCGTACGGTAACTTATCTAGAGGCTTGAGAGGTGGACCGTATCTGTATTGCCTCCCGCCTCTGGCTGTACTGCTAGATGCCAGAGCAGACGGAGCGGCTGCGGCTGTCTTCTTTCGTGCTTGCTTACGAGGCGGAGGAGAAGGACTACGACGCGCCGGAGAAGCCGGGGCGGGGGCGAGTCTCTTGCGCCCTTGCTGGCGAGGCGGAGAAGGAGCGGAGTGCCGCCACGCGCCGGAGAAGGAGGCTGAGTGCCCTGATCACTCGCCGGAGGAGGAGGCGGCGGAGGAGGCGGAGTGCGCTGACTCGCCGGAGGAGGAGGAGGAGGAGGCGGAGGCGTCCAGTTCGGAAGGTTGATGAGCTCCTTCAACCATAGGCACGGAGTCTTCAGACGAGAACCCAGCCATGTCTCCCCGTCACCCGTAGGGTGGTCAAGCTGGAGGTCCTCAAATCCTTCTTTGATTTCATCCACCATCACCCTAGCATATCCTTCTGGAATCATCTGGCAGTGAAAAGTTGCGCCAGGTTCAGGAGGTGCAACAGAGCCAACAACCGCCTTGACTTTCAATTCCATCCACTGTGTCACAAGGTTGCAATGCTGAGACTCCGTGATAGCATCCACGGGGTAGCTAGCAAGAACCGTGAAGACAGGCTCCTGAAGCAGCTCCGTGGAAGCCACGCTGCTTCTTCGCTGAGAAGGCGGGGTAGCTTCGGGTGTAGCTTCGGCAGGTCGCGTGCTGCGAACTGCGTCTCGTTCCTCTAGCGCTTGGACCCTTGCGTGCAGCGCCTGTAGTTGGGTCAACTCCTTTTTCTTCTTCCTATCCCGGCGTTTGTAACCGTCTGCGTCGGGAAATCCAGCCATCCACGAAAGGGAGCCTGGCATGCCTCGTGTCCGTCCAGGGTGCTCAGGATTCCCCAGGGCCTCTGTGAGCTCGTCGTTCTCTCTGTCCGGAACGAACTTCCCTTGCTACGCTTTTTCGATATACTCTTGAAGCTTCTCGATGGGTGTGTTCAGCTGCTCGTTGGTCCAAACGCACTTCCCTGTTACAGGTCCAATTTTCCCCCAACCCCGAAGAACCAAGTCCTGCAACGGTCTGGCCAGCGTCGCGTCTCTTATTCGATCCCTTTATCAATGACGTCATTCTCAGCCTTGTCCCACAACGGCCGGGCTTTCAGGTTGCCACCTGACCCTGTGCGATGGTGATGCTTCTTCTTTGCAGCATTTTTCTTTTCTTGTCGCTGACATCTTCGCTGCTCTCTCAGATTTCTTTTTGGTGACAAATGCGGGCCACTGATCATTGATCTTCTCAAATCGGCCGATGAATTCTGGAGTCTTGTCTTGGTCGACAAACGATGATTTTAGCTCATTCTTCCACCTCCTGAATAGCTCAGCCATCTTCCTAAGAGCATAAGCCTTGATCATTGGCTTTTTAACTGGATTCTCCGGATCTTCCTCTCGTGGGAAGGTGAAATTTTCCTGCAGCGCGGTCCAAAGATCAGCTTTCTGCCTATCGCTGACATAAGACACCTGAGAGTCTATGTCCTTAGGCTTCAACCATTGCTCGATGCTGATCGGGATCATGTCCCTAACTAGAACCCCGCACTGAGCATTAAATTTTTGCTTGGTCCGGAGGGGTTCAATCGGTTGGCCAGCGCGATCAATTTCGATGATCGTGTACCTTTCATCCGTGCGCAACTTTCTCTTCGGGCCTCGTCTCGTTACCGAAGTGTTGCTCGATCCGGAGGGCTAGAAAAGAAGAAAAAGAAGAGAGTTAATATGTGTACATACCAAAAAAATTTAATGCATCAATTAGCTATAGTCAGCACATGCTTAATTAATTAATATATATACCTGGCCGGACTCCGTTCGGTCACCGGAGCCGTCATCAGGTGTCCTTCCCCCTCCATTCGGTCACCGGAGCCGTCATCACGGTGTCCTTCCCCCTCCATTTGGTCATCGGAGCCGTCATCACGGTGTCCTTCCCCTCCATTCGGTCACCGGAGCCGTCATCACGGTGTCCTTCGTCCTCCATTGTTTGATCATCATCGTAGCCTGCTTCTTCATCCTGTCTTTCCAGACCATCGGTGCATTTGTCGTTGAGAAACAACAAGACGGCATCACTTCCGGGTGCGATTATCTCCCCCAACACCGCTTCTTTTGCTTCGTCTCGGGGGTGCGGATCCATGGTTTCTGCCAATATTTACAACATGGCAATTATTATTCAAACATGACAGATGGATATATTAGTGGCAAACGTTGAACTAGCTAGCTAAGCACAATAAGGAATCATATTAGTGGCCTGGCCTCGACGCTTCTCTAGGATTTGGGGTGGCCTCGGCAACGCTTGAAGGGTTTGGGGTGGCCTCAACAACGCTTCAAGGGTTCGGGGTGGCCTCGACGACAATGCTCTTTTAACTTGGTAAATATGGGTGGCCTCAACAGAGTTTGTCGATCGGGTAGGGGCGCGGCGGGAGGGGGTAGGAGACCGACATTGTCTTTTTTCTAGGGTTTGGGTGTCCTCGAGAGTTTTGGTCGAGCGAGAGGGCCGGGGGGTGCTCCGGACGTCCCCCCTCACTTTAACAAAGAACTACCTTAAAAAAAGACTTGCTGCGCCGCGGGTCCTTCTTCATTTTTTCCTTTGTTTTTTCTTATATGTTTGTTTTCGTTTTCATTCTATACATTTTCGTACATATGAAAAAAATAAAGTTTCTATACAAAAGTGCACAATTTTTATGAACAAATTACAACATCTAAATTAACTATACATCGAAATAAATATAACTATACATCTGAAATTTTCCTAATCTTAAAACTAAACTAAACATAAACTAAAATAATCTAAAACACATGTAAAAACATCTAAAAATAGCATCTAAAAACATCTAAAAATCTAATAGCTAGCACCCGGAAGGGGCGGAGGGGCACGGCGGAGGGGCACGGCGGAGGGGCCGGCGCCAGCGCCGGCGCCGGCGGTGCAGCGGAGGGGCGCAAGGGCGCGACAGCAGGCTGGTGCTAACAGGGGGCGGCGGGGTGCTACCTCTTGAGCACTGCGTTGGTTTTCCCTTGAAGAGGAAAGGGTGATGCAGCAAAGTAGCGTAAGTATTTCCCTCAGTTTTTGAGAACCAAGGTATCAATCCAGTAGGAGGCCACGCACGAGTCCCTCGCACCTACACAAACAAATAAATCCTCGCAACCAACGCGATAAGGGGTTGTCAATCCCTACACTGTCACTTACGAGAGTGAGATCTGATAGATATGATAGGATAATATTTTTGGTATTTTTATGATAAAGATGCAAAGTAAAGAAAGTAAAATAAAAACGGCGCTAGAAATAGCTTGTTGTCGGGAGATTAATATGATGGAAAATAGACCCGGGGGCCATAGGTTTCACTAGTGGCTTCTCTCAAGAGCATAAGTATTTACGGTGGGCGAACAAATTACTGTTGAGCAATTGACAGTATTGAGCATAGTCATGAGAATATCTAGGTATGATCATGTATATAGGCATCACGTCCGAGACAAGTAGACCGACTCCTGCCTGCATCTACTACTATTACAACACACATCGACCGCTATCCAGCATGCATCTAGAGTATTAAGTTCATAAGAATAGAGTAACGCTTTAAGCAAGATGACATGATGTAGAGGGATAAACTCATGTAATATGATATAAACCCATCTTGTTATCCTCGATGGCAACAATACAATACGTGCCTTGCTGCCCCTACTGTCACTGGGAAAGGACACCGCAAGATTGAACCCAAAGCTAAGCACTTCTCCCATTGCAAGAAAGATCAATCTAGTAGGCCAAACCTAACTGATAATTCGAAGAGACTTGCAAAGATAACCAATCATACATAAAAGAATTCAGAAGATTCAAATATTGTTCATAGATAAACTTGATCATAAACCCACAATTCATCGGTCTCAACAAACACACCGCAAAAGAAGATTACATCGAATAGATCTCCATGAGAGAGGGGGAGAACATTGTATTGAGATCCAAAAAGAGAGAAGAAGCCATCTAGCTAATAACTATGGACCCAAAGGTCTGAGGTAAACTACTCACACTTCATCGGAGAGGCTATGGTGTTGATGTAGAAGCCCTCCATGATCGATGCCCCCTCCGGCGGAGCTCCGGAACAGGCCCCAAGATGGGATCTCACGGGTACAGAAGGTTGCGGCGGTGGAATTAGGTTTTTGGCTCTGTATCTGGTAGTTTGGGGGTACGTAGGTATATATAGGAGGAAGAAGTACGTCGGTGGAGCAACATGGGGCCCACGAGGGTGGAGGGCGCGCCCGGGCGGGGGGGGGGGGGGGGGGGGGGGTAGGCGCGCCCCCCTACCTCGTGGCTTCCTGGTTGATGTCTTGACGTAGGATCCAAGTCCTCTGGATCACGTTCGTTCCGAAAATCACGTTCCCGAAGGTTTCATTCCGTTTGGACTCCGTTTGATATTTTTTTTCTGCGAAACTCTGAAATAGGCAAAAAACAGCAATTCTGGGCTGGGCCTCCGGTTAATAGGTTAGTCCCAAAAATAATATAAAAGTGTATAATAAAGCCCAATAATGTCCAAAACAGAATATAATATAGCATGGAGCAATCAAAAATTATAGATACGTTGGAGACGTATCACGGGGCACGGTGGGCGGAGCGTCGGGGCCGGCAGGGGCGCGAGGGTCGACGCTGTCGTCGGGGCAGAGGGCGTCAGCGGCGGCGGCGGCGATGTTGAGCAGCCTGACCGCGTCGGTGGCGGCGGCGACGGCGACGTCGAGCAGCCTGATTGCGTCGGTGGCAGCGGCGACGGCAAGGTGGAGCAGGGGCGTCGGGCGGCGACGGCGAGGAGGAGCAAGGGCGTCGGGGGGAACAAGTGATGGATTTGGTCGAAACTGCTAAGTGTTTTCTTATATACCCAGGGCATTGGTCCCGGTTGGTGCCAACAACCGGGACCAAAGGCCTCTTTTCAGCAGCCCAAAGGGCGGGAAGTGGCGGACTTTGGTCCTGGTTGGTGGCACCAACCGGGACTAAAGGGGTGGCATTGGTCCCGGTTGGTGCCACAAACCGGTACCAATGCACCCTTTTAGTACCGGTTGGTGCCACCAACCGGGACAAAAGGCCTTGTGCTGTTGCACCTGCGTCGAAAGTTTAGTCCCACCTCGCTAGTTGAGAGGGGCGCGCAGTGGTTTATAAGCCCCACTGTCGCACCCCTCTCGAGCTCCTCTCCATTGCAGGCTTACGGGACTAATTGTGACTGCTATGCCTGATGGGCCTACTAGGCCTTATGCGGGGCTGAATCCTGGCCCATGGATGGGTTTCTAGTCGTTTTTAGGCCGTGGTGGCCTAGTAGGTGGCAATTTTTTTTCCTTTTTTTGTTTTCTTTTTTGCTTTATTTTTTTGTTTTGTTTCTACTTACAACAAAATACTTATTTATTTTATTTTATTTTGTTTCTAATTACTTATTTATTTTATTTTATCATAATTCTTTTTGCTATTAAAGTTTCTAACAAACAAAGTTCTTTATGAAAATTCTTTTTCCTTTTAATGATTTTGAACAAAAAATACTTTGATAATTTTAGTTGCATCAATTTTATATAATTTTAGTTTCATAAATTTTAGAGGTTGATTATAATATTTTGAACAGAAAGTACTTTGATAATTTTAGTTTCATAAATTTTATTTATGTTCTTAAAGTTTATTTTATTTTATTTCATTTTGTTTCTACTTATATATTTTATTAATTTTATATTATTTTGTTTCAAATTACTTATTTATTTTATTTTATGATAATTCTTTTTGCTATTAAATTTTCATGCATTTACTAATTATTTTGAGCTATAAGACCCTGAAATTGAAAAGCATTTCAAATGAACTCTGAAAAGGTTAAAAGTTGGCATGATATCATCATTTCACCCAAATAGCATGTGCAAGAAAGTAGAGAGTGTTACGGCAAAAACTGGATGCACTTCTTGTACAAAATGGACAATCTCTTTCGAAGTATCAGGGTTTCATACGCAAACTCGTCTGTTACAAAAGAATTTCATTCTTTTGAACTTATTTGAACTCCATAGTTTTTCTATGTTCAAAATGCACCATTCAAAGCCACATCATCAATTTTCAACCCTTTCTGACTTCATTTGTTATTTTTCATGCATTTACTGATTTTTTCAGCTATAAGACCCTGAAATTGAAAAACACTACAAATGAACTCTGAAAAGGTTGAAAGTTGGCATGGTATCATTATTTCACCCACATAGCATGTGCAAGAAAGTAGAGAGGCTTACGGCAAAAACTGGATGCACTTCATGTACAAAACGGACAATCTCTTTCGAAGTATCAGGGTTTCATACGGAAACTCGTCTGTTACAAAAGAATTTTATTTTTTTGAACTTATTTGAACTCCATAGTTTTTCTATGTTCAAAATGCACCATTCAAAGCCACATCATCAATTTTCAACCCTTTCTGACTTCATTTGTTATTTTTCATGCATTTACTGATTTTTTTCAGCTATAAGACCCTGAAATTGAAAAGCACTACAAATGAACTCTGAAAAGGTATAAAGTTGGCATGGTATCATCATTTCACCCACATAGCATGTGAAAGAAATTAGAGAGGCTTACGGCAAAAACTGGATGCACTTCGTGTACAAAACGGACAATCTCTTTCGAAGTATCAGGGTTTCATACGGAAACTCGTCTGTTACAAAGGGATTTCATTTTTTTGAACTTATTTGAACTCCATACTTTTCCTGTGTTGAAAATGCACCATTCAAAGCCACATCATCAATTTTCAACTCTTTCTGACTTCATTTGTTATTTTTCATGCATTTACTGATTTTTTCCAGCTATAATGAAATTGAAAATCACTACAAATAAACATGGATAGATAAGTAACCAAATTAATAGTAGTTCATCATCACATTTAAACGAAAGTACATACATAGTTCAAATTGAACAACATATACCTCTCCAGAGCATCTAGTTAAACCATACATTGAAACTATGTAAAACCTTTCAATGCAACAACAAATGCGATCATAATCACAATTAAGGTAACAATTGATCCAACGGCATAATGATACCAAGCCTCGGTATGAATGACATATTTTCTAATCTTTCTGATCTTCAACCGCATTGCATCCATCTTGATCTTGTGATCATCGACGACATCCGCAACATGCAACTCCAATATCATCTTCTCCTCCTCAATTTTTTTTATTTTTTCCTTCAAGTAATTGTTTTCTTCTTCGACTAAATTTAACCTCTCGACAATAGGGTCGGTTGGAATTTCCGGTTCAACCACCCCCTACATAAATAAAATCTATGTCACGTTGGTCGGCATAATTGTCATAAACAATAAATGAACCAAATAGTTATAAAAAGATAATATATACCACATCCGAATCATAGACAGGACGAGGGCCGACGGGGGCGGATACCAGAACCATCGCACTGTATAATAACAAGGAATAATAAAAGTAAGAAAATTAGACAAGTATCTATCTCAAGTAAGAATTTTTTTTTCTTTCAGAAAGAAGATAAGAACAAGAGGCTCACCACGGTGGTGCCGGCGACGAGATCGGCGCGGGCGATCGACGGCGGTGAAGACGGGGACGGGACGTGACGGACCGCTAAACCTAGAAAAATTTCGGGGAAAATGGAGCTCGGAGGTCGAGTTTCGAGAGAAGAAATATTAACTAGTGTGGCTCGGACATTTCATCGAACACCTCATGTGCATAGGAGGTGAGCTAGAGCACCCAAATGCCCTCCCCTCGCCAGCCAGCAAAACACAGAGCAGTGTGGAGTGCTCGGCTCGCCGGCGATGGGCTATATATAGACAAATCATTTGTCCCGGTTCGTGGCTGGAACCGGGACCAATGGTTATGGGCCAGGAGTGAGGCCCATTGGTCCCGGTTCGTTCCTAGAACCGGGACAAATGGGTCCAGACGAACTGGGACCAAAGCCCGCGAGGCCCCGGCCGGCCACCTGGGCTCACGAACCGGGACGATTGCACCCATTGGTCCCGGTTCGTATAAGAACCGGGACTAATGGGCTGGCCAGGCCCCCAACGAAAGCCCCTTTTTCTACTAGTGTCTCCGGAGTGTGACAAATTGAAGTATATAAGTTACTGGTGGACTAAATTAGATGCTTCTTGGATCCTTCGTTGGATATAATGGTAGCAGATTTTGCTTTCGCTTGGCTTCCTAGGCGATGACCCAATTACGTTCTCTTATCGATTGAGGTGGTAGCACAACTATATATAGCAGCGGTACACAAACTAAAGTTACAAGTACACAGATAGCCATTATCCATCTACCTACCTACTCCCGCCGTGATGCTAACCAGCTGGCTATCCATTACAGCGATGCTGCTGATCTCGGTACCATCGGTGGTCGCTGGGGATCCGCCCATGACGATGCCGAACTGCAATGCCACCTGTGGCAACGTGAGTGTGCCGTACCCGTTCGGTATGGGCCCGGCCAGGTGCTACTGGCCCGGGTTCAAGCTCACCTGCGACTACGGAAGCAAGCCGCCGCGGCTTCTCCTCGGTGAAAGCAGCGCCGGTGCGTTCGAGGTGGTCGACATCTCCCTTGAGAACACCACGATGCGTGTCACCAGCCACGGAGTGCACTCTGTAAACATGAGCGACTCGGGCGACGGGCTCCGCCGGTGGAGCTGGAACCTCAACGGCGAAGCAATCGGTGGGGTCCTGCCAATGCCATACATTCTTAGGTGGGACGGAAACGAGCTCATCCTCACGGGGTGCAACGTGGAGGTTACGCTGCTGAACGGGAGAGGAATCATCGTTAGCGGTTGTGCCTCCTTCTGCCCCTATGGCACGCAGATGCAGACCGACAGCGGCAAGATCGGCAAGATCTGTTCCAACATCGGCTGCTGCCGGTCGTTCATCCCTACAGGCTACGCGTCCTACAGCTTGCAGCTTAAGCGGTTCGACAGCGGCCTGGCGACGCCGAGAAGTTACAATGGCATGGAGAGCAACGTGGTGAACGTGCTCATGGCGGAGGAGGGTTGGCTCAACGAGGACCGGATCAATCATCTGCGTTTCGCGGTGGGGAGGAGAGCTACTAAGCTGAAGGTCCCCGTGATCCTCGACTGGATGGTGCCGCACGGGGCAGCACCAACTGACTACAACACATGGGCATGCCCTGCCGACGCTGCCCGGACCATCTGTAAGAGCACCAACAGTCAGTGCACAGATAAAACAGCTGAAGGTTTAAGTCCTGAACTCAGAGGCTATGTTTGCCAGTGCAACAAGGGCTATGAAGGCAACCCTTACCTCAGCGGCGGATGCCAAGGTATGTACATCTTATCGGAAGCACCTGTGCCTCAGTCGTGCCTGAAAAAAGCATTTCTTTTCAGTCCATTTCCTCAGCCGTATGATTGAGAGATTTCGATTATTTACATTTACATGTAGACATCAGAGAGTGCGATCGAAAAGAAAAACATGGATGCTTCGGTGACTGTGAAGAACTTCCAGGGACGTTCAGATGCCAGTGTCCCATAGGGACTGATGGCAACCCCAACATAAGCAATGGCTGCATCAAACCCACGGTAAACACAGGTATATGGTTGAGAATCACTGCATGTCAATTTCTTTTATACATGTAAGCAATAGAATAACTAATGGTAATTAATTCTAACACAGTTACATCCTGATAAACCCTTGAGTAAAATATGGTGTGTATTGTTTAATTTTCAGGTCATCATCACATGGGATTAATCATTGGGCTATCGGTTGCTAGTGGCCCCTGCGTTCTACTTTTGGTTCTTGGTGCACTCCTAATAGCCCGTGAACTTAAGCAACACAAGGCGAAGACTTTAAGGAGGAAGTTCTTTATTCAAAACCGCGGACAACTTTTGAAACAATTGGTATCTCATAGGGCAGACATAGCAGAGAGGATGATCATTTCCTTAGAGGAGGTGAAAAAAGCTACTAATAATTTCGATCAAGCCCGTAGGCTCGGTGGAGGAGGGCATGGAACTGTCTACAAAGGGATCTTGTCAGATCTACATGTCGTAGCCATCAAGAAATCAAGGATCCACCATAAGAATATTGAGAGAGAAATCGAAGAATTCATTAACGAGGTTGCAATACTCTCACAGATCAACCATAGGAATATTGTGAAGCTTCATGGTTGTTGCCTTGAGTCAGAAGTCCCGTTATTGGCTTATGAGTTCATTTCCAATGGAACACTCAGTGACCATCTTCACACGGAAGCACCAGGATCACTGTCTTGGAAAGATAGATTAAGGATCACAAGTGAAATAAGCAAAGCTCTAGCTTATCTTCACTCTGCCATTTCAGTCCCCATAATCCACAGAGATATTAAGCCTTCCAACATACTTCTTGATGATGCATTGACAGCAAAAGTATCGGACTTTGGAGCCTCGAGGTACATTCTAGATCAAATTGGAACAACTACTGTGGTGCAAGGAACTATTGGATATTTAGACCCTATATATTTTTATACACGAAGACTAACTGAAAGTAGCGATGTCTATAGTTTTGGAGTTCTTCTTGTTGAGTTGCTTACAAGGAAGAGGCCATCTTTGTGCAGGTCCTCTGAAGGCGATTGGCTTGTCATGCAATTTGTTCAACTACTTGAAGATGGCAATCTGGCAGATATACTGGATCCACAGATTCTGGACGAAGGAGGTAGTGAAGTGGAAGAAGTGGCTACTCTAGCTGCGTCGTGCATCAAGCTGATAGCGGAAGAGCGACCAACAATGAGGCAAGTGGAGATGGCACTAGAAGCTCTCCAAGAACCTGAGGAGCGGGTTTTGAGTCATTTGATAGAAGAAAACCTTCAGAAGCAACATACAACACCGAACTATCCAACAACTAGCAAAATATCAAAGCAAGGGGAAGCGACCAGGTGTCGCAGCCTAGAAGAAGAGTTCATGTTATCCGCAAGACACCCTCGGTAGTTGCTCTTACTTGTGAGTGTACTTTGATCTATAGATAGTGCATTATGGTCGCGATCGTTAGTTACAGGATCATTTGCTTGGAGTGTTTTTTTTTCTTATGAAACAATGTTGAAATCTCGTGTATTAATTGCTTTTAATGTTCAAAATATGTCTTAGAGGCAATAATAAAGTTATTATTATATTTCTCTGTTCATAATTAAGTTTTTATTTCTATGCTATTATTGCATTAATTATTGAATATGAGATTCAGAGAAAAAATCGATCGCATGTGTGGAAACATAAACACCAAATGGATCCCAAGTCATGCCTCTAGGACTAGCTCATGTATTGATGATAACCTTGTTTTCTAGATCAAAGGAACTGTTAGAGTAACAAGGATGCCAACAATAATGAGAACATATTGTTGTCAGAACAATGGTGTTGGATAGACCCAACTTATGAATTACTGCAAGATCACATTGTTATTTTATTGTTGGTGTTCTCATAACAAATTTTAAGCTTTTACTCATGTCCTTAGACCATGAGAAAAACGTATACAAAAATACCAGATGGGTACTTTGGGGTAGCCAAAGGTCACACCATAACTGTGTGACAATAAAAGTAACTTACGGGTATACCGGAAAAGTATGTGTTAGTATTGATAGTTTCACACAAGGACTTGCCCTTCCGAAAATGAAGAGATACTCTTCAGGCCCACTCGGTATTACGGTATCATCATCGTCTAGCGATACACATGTGATTGAGATCGTAGTGATATCAGATTACAGAAACGAGTAAAGAGAACAAAGCCGGTAACAAGATAACTATAATAGTGATCAAGGTGTTCATCGCCAGGATCTCTACTATTGAAGAGGAGTTGGTGTCTGTACATCACTAAATGTGGTTTCGTCCCCCTCCCCTTGGTTTGCATACAAGAAAATATGTCCTACAAGAAAATACATCTAAATCAAATCATTGATTTCATTTCCTTGTCGTACAAGAAAATATGTCCTACATTACTCAATCAAATGTTACCAAAACCATGTCCCGCATAAACTCAATCAAGTCAAATAAAATCTTACCAAAACTTGAACTAATCCAAAACTTTCCTTCCCTTCCCCTACCCATACACAAATCAAATCAAATCTTATCAAAAGCTTAACTAAATAAAAACTTCCATTACCTTCACCTACATACTCAAATGAAATCTTAGAAAAAATAAGATTATGATGGGTATAACCTATATGCCAGACATGATTGTGTTGGGAAACATAGTAGAAAATAAAAAAATCTGCACCTACGTTCCCCCAAGATCAATATGAAGATGCATAGCGCGTTGGAATCACAATCGTTACCGTCACCGAGTTGCAGCAGAAGAAGAACGTGTCGGTGTAGATCATACTTGGAGTCCCTCGAACCGTGGATCAACGATCCGTCATACTACCCACGAACAGACCCTCAATTCGAAGACCGAAAGCACGGCCTCTCTACCTGGTTGCAAGCGTGCAGCCTTAACGAGGGAGAATTAGAGGGAGGAGATTAGAACCAAACTAGGATTCTAATTATGAGGACAACAGGATTATCCTAGCTCTAATTAGTATGACATGCTGGTAAGCAGTATGACTTGTATCGACCACAACTCACTTGTGTTCTACTCGTGCATATTACATCTACGCATAAACCTGGCTCGGATGCCACTGTTGGGGAACGTAGTAATTTCAAAATTTTCCTACGCACACACAGGATCATGGTGATGCATAGCAACCAGAGGGGAGAGTGTGTCCACGTACCCTCCTAGACCGAAAGCGGAAGCGTTAGCACAACGCAGTTGATGTAGTCGTACGTCTTCACGATCCGACCGATCCAAGTACCAAACGCACGGCACCTCAGAGTTCAGCACAAGTTCAACTCGATGACGTCCCGCGAGCTCCGATCCAGCAAAGCCTCGCCGGAGAGTTTCGTCAGCACGACAGCGTGATGACGGTGATGATGATGCTACCGACGCAGGGCTTCGCCTAAGCACCGCTACGATATGATCGTGGTGGATTATGGTGGATGGGGGCACCACACACGGCTGGGAGAGATCAACAGATCAACTTGTGTGTCTAGAGGTGCCCCCTTGCCCCCGTATATAAAGGAGCAAGGGGGGGCCAACGGCCCCTGTAGGCGCGCCAGGAGGAGGAGTCCTCTTCCTAGTAGGAGTAGGACTCCCCTCTTTCCTACTCCTACTAGGAGGGGGAAAAGAAGGGGGAGAGGGAGAAGGAAAGGGGGGCGCCGCCCCCCTCTCCTAGTCCAATTCGGACCAGAGGGGGAGGGGCGCGCGGTCTGCCCTAGGCCAGCCCTCTCTCTCTCCACTAAGGCCCATAAGGCCCACTATTTCTCCCGGGGGGGTTCCGGCAACCCTCCGGCACTCCGGTTTTCTCCGAAACCACCCGGAACACTTCCGGTATCTAAATATAGTCATCCAATATATCGATCTTTACGTCTCGACCATTTCGAGACTCCTTGTCATTTCCGTGATCATATCAGTGACTCCGAACTACCTTCGGTACATCAAAACACAAAAACTCATAATATCGATCGTCACCGAACTTTAAGCATGCGGACCCTACGGGTTCGAGAACTATGTAGACATGAACGAGACACGTCTCCGGTCAATAACCAATAGCGGAACCTGGATGCTCATATTGGCTCCTACATATTCTACGAAGATCTTTATCGGTCAAACCGCATAACAACATACGTTGTTCCCTTTGTCATCGGTATGTTACTTGCCCGAGATTTGATCGTCGGTATCTCAATACCTAGCTCAATCTCGTTACCGACAAGTCTCTTTACTAATTACGTAATGCATCATCCCGCAACTAACTCATTAGTCACATTGCTTGCAAGGCTTATTGTGATGTGCATTACCGAGAAGGCCCAGAGATACCTCTCCGACAATCGGAGTGACAAATCCTAGTCTTGATCTATGACAATTCAACAAGTACCATCGGAGACACCTGTAGAGCACCTTTATAATCATCCAGTTACGTTGTGACGTTTGGTAGCACACAAAGTGTTTCTCCTGTAATCGGGAGTTGCATAATCTCATAGTCATAGACATGTATAAGTAGCAATAGCAGTAAACTAAACGATCAAGTGCTAAGCTAACGGAATGGGTCAAGTCAATCCCGTTAATCAAATGAAAACTCATGTCTATGGTTAGGAAACTTAACCATCTTTGATTAACGAGCTAGTCAAGTAGATGCATACTAGTGACATTATGTTTGTCTATGTATTCACACATGTATTATGTTTCCGGTTAATACAATTCTAGCATGAATAATAAACATTTATCATGATATGAGAAAATAAATAATAACTTTATTATTGCCTCTAGGGCATATTTTCTTCAGGAGGATGTTGCGGTGGTCTTTTTGGAGGTGGCGATGAAGGACACGGCTTCGACGGCCAAAACACGGCAGTGGCCACGGCCTCGGCGAGCACCCCGTACCCCTCGAGCTCCGCCGCGCTGTTGGACGTGGAGGGCATGGGGAACATGACTGTGGCGTGCACAGAGGCGAATAGGTGAGCCAGGTCCTTCTCGGTGCGACGCAGGGACCGGACCGCGGATGCGAGCTTGCTGTCATCTCGGCGCCGGAGTGCGGCCTGCCACTTGACGGCGTGCGCTCGGAGCTCGAGGAGCGACTCCTGGAATGCGTCGTGCGCGTCGGAGAGATGCAGGGATGCCGTCGAGGCAGTCAACGGTGTTTGACCCGCTGTGTAGTGCGGCGAGGGCTTCCGGGATCAGCAGGAGCTCGACGAGCGCGTCGAGGCGGGCGAGGCCCGTGGTGCTGTTGCTTGCAGCCGCTGCTGCTGCTCCTTGCCGCTGACCACGAGCTCCGGCTCGAAAGGAGGCCGGCCAGGGCGGAGGCAGCAGGGCCTAGAGCCCGCAGCACCTCGGCTTCGCATGCGGCTGCGCGGGCTTCTCCTCTGGCACCCTCTGGCATGGAAGGCCACCAGAGTGCAGGGCGGCAAAGGCCACCGGAGCATGAGGGGGCGACTGGGCGCCGGCTGAAAGCGGCATAGGATGATGCACATGAGGTGTTTGGTGAAATGTCAAAGGAAGATAGAGAGAGGAGGAAGAAGAACGACATGTGGGCCCCACCTGTCATAACGGTCAAAATAAACGGAGTTGACTTTGTCACCACGTCAGTCCTGACGGGTGGGTCTCGCATGTCATAAACATGTTTAAATCGTCTAAACCGGACATTTTTCAGAAGTGAAAGTTTTTAGTCATAAAATTCAAAAAAAATTATAGTTATCAGTCATTTTTTTGAATGTGGTTGTTCAGTGGGACAACAACCCCTAATGCGGTATGTTTTTTGTCAAATACTCGCTAGAAGAATGGCTAGCTTTTATTGGCGCTGCTACAATTTCATCCGGTGATGCCAGGGAAAAGAGCAATGTTATTAATTGGATCTGGATTAGCGGCTGGGCCTCATCCCGGTTAAAATCAGGTGGCGGAGGAGAAAAATTAAGCTGCCTCGCCCACCGACTCGATTAGGCTGTGTTTGATCGTTGGATTAAGGCCTCGAATTGTTTTTCCTTGTAGACTCACAACGCATCCGTCACTGGATCACGGCAGCTTCATAGTTGTGGTTGGTCATCTGCAACAGCGTCGCTGGGCCGCCGTTGCAGAAATGTTGTTGTCATCGCAGGGCCGCCGTTGCAGAAATGTTGTTGTCATCGCAGGGCCGCCATAGTAGGAGCATCGTGCTTACCGTAGCAAACACTCTCGTCGTCACAGTAGTGCCCTGCTGTTGTAGAGGCGTTGACGTTGTTGCGACAACATCATTGTCATTCCAGGAGCACCCTCAATGGCGTGCCCGGCCACAGCACCCATCAACATCGTTGTGGTCATCGAAGCATCACCACGATCACTGAAGCACGCCTCGTTGCATGGCTGCGGTCGTCGACGCCATCATGTCACACCCTGTTGCCGTGGTTGTTGAAACATTGTGTGGCTATCGATGTCGTCGGGGTCGTCGTACCATTGCCGCAATGACTGAAGCATGCCTCGCAGCATGGCCACGGACGCGGATTTTTACAGCTCAGGTTTCTAGACATCCCTTATCCTTACCCTCCAACATTGCTTTAAGATCCGTGCTAGACAACTCACTTTGTACATCAGATTTTGTCTTTTTTGTTTCTTCAAAATAAAACAACATATGAACTTCAAACTTTGAAGACACCAAAACGTTCTAACTAGAATGTGAGAAAAAACTTTCAGATTTTTTTGTTAAACATAAATATACGAAATTAGATTTTTTTTATTAAAAATGTACTTTTTAGTATTTATATTGCACGAAAAATTCTAAAAGTTTTTTCCCACATTCTAGTAAAAATGTTTTGTTGAGCTTCCAAGTTTGAAGTTCATATATTGTTCTATATGGGAGAAACAAAAAAGACAAATGTACTCGCACGAATCGTGACGCAAAAATGAGTGGCTAGATAAGGGGTGTAGGAAAGCCTATGCTTTCTCAAATGTTAACCGCATGGCCATGGTGTCGACACTGTCACGACACGCCTCCTTGTTGTGCATTACCCCGGCAGTTGACGTCATCGTGGTCATCGAAGCATTGTCATGATCATTGAAGTATGCCTCGCGGCATGGCCAGGTCGTCGACACCATCATGACACGCCTCCTTGTAGTGCATTGCTGCAACCGTCGACATCGTCGTGGTCAACAAAGCATTGTCATGATCATTGAAGCTCGCCTTACATCATGGGCACGGTCGTCCATGACGCCACCGCAAGCCTAATAGTCGTGGTCGTCGAAGCATTCTCGCAGCCGTTGACGTGGTCGTTGAAGCACGCCGTCAACGTGTTCACCGGCTGTAGCACCCGCTTGTTGGATTCTCAGATTGGGAGTCGCACTGAGTTGGATATGCATTATGCACTATACCCAGGCAGGTTTTTCTTCCGCTTTGGCTTAGTAGTAGTAGTATGTTAGTTGTCACGATCATTGTTCGTTATTTTCAAAATGTATTTATTCTATTAAGATCTATCCGAATACATAGTTATATGAACATTGTAACATGCGAGACAAATTTTACATAGAAAGGATAAAGTAACATGTTAATGATTCCACGACAACATCCTCATAAAAAATGTACTCTAGAATTTATGTATACCTTGATCATAAATTAGAAACTGCTATTCGGATATTTCTGAAGGCACCAGGGTTAGACATATCTACCAAGATATTTAAATATACAGAGATAAATACATACACTATTTCATGTGAGTATCACAAATTAATTTGAGCGTGATTTTGATGTCTCTTATTTTCCACATAATTATAAGATAGAGTATAAATATCTCTTCAATGCCCAATGTATCAAAGACAAAAAAATGTAGCTTTGACAAGAAAATAGTTCAAATTTAGCACAATGAGTTCATATTTTGTAATGATAGATATTACAAAAACATAAAATCATAATTAGAATATTTATTAATGTGGAGATATTCTTAACCATGAAAAGGATGTAATCAACTGATATTAACAAAATTGTGGTTTAATAAAAATGTGTATAAATAAGTATGAAAGTTTATTATAATCAATGATGAACTTAATATGTTCAATAATCAATATAATATAACATATTATTTGTTCATATTATAATTGTAATAAAATATGTTTACCGAGTGTTTGGATAAATAAGACAACTCTTCTAATAAAGCTAGTTAGTTTCCTTGGTAGCCAATTTGTAGCACTTGACATGTACCACAATAAAACTTGTCAGTTGGTTCATTATCGTCGGGAGTCGGCCAATTGACCGCTTGCCGGCTTCATGGAGGTGATGAGTTTCAGATCGCGACACTCATGGCTGGTCAGACATTGGGAACATGTGTCGACAGACATTTAGACTAGGTTTAGAGTATGTTTTGGTTGAAATATGTCGAAATGCAATGAATTTGCTCTGGTTTATATAAGCATCTAGTTTTATGTAAAAATTATCCAAGCATGAATGAATATTGTCTGATTTGTATAAATATGCAGCAAAAATTTCTTAATTATTCGGGATTTCACATAAACACAGTCAGATTTCATATAAACATGAAGGGTTTCATTACAAACTAGACCATCAAGGCACGCATTGCCGCGCCCGTCCATTATATTTGTTACTCCTTCTATTCATAATATAAGATGTTTTTAACTTTTTTGTGAATCAGATGTATATAGACATGTTTTAGTGTGTTTGTTTACTCATTTCAGTCCATATGTAGTTCATATTGAAATATCCAAAACATTTTATATTTGTCAACAAAGGGAGTAGTAATTGGAGAGGAATCTCATAAATATATAGGCTAATTGGACAACAGAAATATTTGAGATACTTAGTATTTCACATTAAGCTTCGGGTTTAGGAGCACAAAATCGAGATGTTGGAATGGCAAGATCCAAGTTATCGTTGGGCACAACATTGCGAACTCGATTTGTATTATTGGCATAGTTCTTCTGACATTGAAATTTATTTCCCTATGTGTACCAGATAGTATCAGCTAGATGGTTTGGTGCGAGAGTATAGACTATCATTTTGCAGGCAATATTTCATATCCAGCTGAACAATCTAATAGCTCATGCTCATCTCTGAAGTTGCTGGAAAACACAGGTTAGCACTATATTAAGCACTAGAATTTACATAGCTTCTACTCCCTCTGTAAAAAAATGTAAGATCGTTTAGATTACTAAAGTAGTGACCTAAATGATCTTATATTTCTTTAGGGAGTACCATCCAAAACAATAGACTAAGGTTTACTTATATGTAATAGGTTTGGTTACATGCATAAACATAATGTGAAGTGAGAATATTAACACTTGTCAGCCTAATTTGACAACTGATAATTTTGGTATCAACTATGCTAAGAACAATCATGGAGTTCCAACAAATAGCATCCTTGTAATGTAGAATAAACCTCTGTTTTGGCCCAAAAATATGTTGGGAATTGGTCATTGGCTACATACAATAATATATATCTTTGTAGCGATCACTGAATGGAGATATCAAATTTATGGCTATTGAAATGCTTCATTTACCTGCATACTTGCTCTCTCTAGCTATAAGTTTTGTAAACTTTCCAATGCATCTGCTTTCTCTAACAATCACCAACAACATCAAAAGATGTGAATTTATGCTTTATTTGCATAGGAGCAACTGAAAAATTCAATTGAGTTTCATCAACTTCGCAAGAACAAATTATGAGATATTGCTTAATACATGCCGTTATGGTTAGTGCTTGATACAAGGTCTCACAGATTTTTGTGAAGGGGGCTCACAAATTAGTTGTTCATATTTTTTATCAAGAGATTGGACTTTGTTATTGTCATGCTGATGCTGTCTCTTATCCTGATTGCACTTCATTTTTTTTAACTTATTTGAACTCCAGACTTTTTTTGCGTTCAGTATGCAGCATTCAAAGCGACGTCATCAATTTCCAACACGTTCTGACATCATTTGCTGTTTTTCATTCATTTACCGATTTGTTTAGAGAGCTAAATGACCGTGAGATTAAAAATCACTACAAAATGAACTGTGAAAATGTTGAAACTTGGCATGGTATTATCATTTCACCCACATAGCATGTGCAAGAGAGTAGAGAGGGTTACGGCAAAAACTGGACGCACTTCGTGTACAAACTGGACAATCTCTTTCGGAGTATCAGGGTTTCGGACGAGAACTCATGTGTTCCACGGGCACTTCATTTTTTTAACTTATTTGAACTCCAGACTTTTTTTGCGTTCAGTATGCAGCATTCAAAGTGATGTCATCAATTTCCAACACGTTCTGACATCATTTGCTGTTTTTCATTCATTTACGATTTGTTTAGAGAGCTAAATGACCGTGAAATTGAAAATCACTACAAAATGAACTCTGAAAATTGAAAACTACTGGCACTAACAGAAAGTTTGTTATTTTTTGTACCTAAAGCAAAAATATTCACAAAGAAACTAAATACAGCAAAAAAACTACTCAGAAATAAATAGAAGAAAATAAATAAAGCAGAAAAGAAAAAAACTATATAAAAAATTACTCAAAAATAAATAGAAGAAAATAAATAAAGCAGAAAAGAAAAAAACTATATAAAAAATTACTCAAACATAAATAGAAGAAAATAAATAATGCAGAAAAGAAAAAACTATATAAAAAATTGTTGGGGCGCTGCCCAGTGGGCCTGCCAGACATCGGGTGTGCAAATTCAGGCCCAGAAGGGCCAGCAGGCTCACAGGGCAGCGCGCCATAGTTAGGCCCAGAAGCCTGCTATATAGAGGAGTTCGAAGGAGCAGCCGCAGCTGGGTTTATAAACCAGTTCGGTTGCCCTTCGCCTGGCGAGGTGGGACTAAACTTTGCGCCCCTCGCCTGGCAGCGCACCCCCTTTAGTACCGGGTGGTGGCTCCAACCGGTACTAAAGGTTGTGTCTTCAGTACCGGTTGGAGCCACCACCCGGTACTAAAGGGGGTCGCTTCCCGCCGCTTGACCTCGCCAAAATTGGCCTTTAGTATCGGTTGGTGACTCCAACCGGTACTAAAGGCCCCTCCTATATATATAGTGCTATGTCTCCGTCATATCTTCTTTTCCAAACACTTTTGCCCTTGTTTTGGACTCTAGTTGCATGATTTGAATGGAACTAACCCGGACTGACGCTGTTTTCAGCAGAATTGCCATGGTGTTATTTATGTGCAGAAACAAAAGTTCTCGGAATGACCTGAAACTCCACGGAACATATTTTTTGAAAATATTAAAAATACTGGAAGAAGAATCCACGTCAGGGGGGCCTCCACCTGTCCACGAGGGTAGGGGGCACGCTAGCCCCCCTGGGCACGCCCCCTGCCTCGTGGGCCCCCTGTTGCTCCACCGACCTCAACTCCAACTCAATATATTCGTGTGTGGGGAGAAAAAATCAGAGAGAAGGATTCATCGCGTTTTACGATACCGAGCCGCCGCCAAGCCCTAAAACCTCTCGGGAGGGCTGATCTGGAGTCCGTTCGGGGCTCCGGAGAGGGGAATCCGTCGCCGTCGTCATCATCAACCATCATCCATCACCAATTTCATGATGCTCACCGCCGTGCGTGAGTAATTCCATCGTTGGCTTGCTGGACGGTGATGGGTTGGATGAGATTTATCATGTAATCGAGTTAGTTTTGTTAGGGTTTGATCCCTAGTATCCACTATGTTCTGAGATTGATGTTGCTATGACTTTGCTATGCTTAATGCTTGTCACTAGGGCCCGAGTGCCATGATTTCAGATCTGAACCTATTATGTTTTCATCAATATATGTGAGTTCTTGATCCTATCTTGCAAGTCTATAGTCACCTACTATGTGTTATGATCCGGCAACCCCGAAGTGACAATAATCGGGACCACTCCCGGTGATGACCGTAGTTTGAGGAGTTCATGTATTCACTATGTGTTAATGCTTTGGCCCGGTACTCTATTAAAAGGAGGCCTTAATATCCCTTAGTTTCCGCTAGGACCCCGCTGCCACGGGAGGGTAGGACAAAAGATGTCATGCAAGTTCTTTTCTATAAGCACGCATGACTATATTCGGAATACATGCCTACATTACATTGATGAATTGGAGCTAGTTCTGTGTCACCCTATGTTATGATTGTTACATGATGAACCGCATCCGGTATAATTCTCCATCACCGATCCAATGCCTACGAGCTTTTCACATATTGTTCTTCGCTTATTTACTTTTCTGTTGCTACTGTTACAATCACTACAAAACCCAAAAATATTACTTTTGCTACTGTTACCGTTACTATCATACTACTTTGTTTCTAAATACTTTGCTGCAGATACTAAGTTATCCAGGTGTGGTTGAATTGACATCTCAACTGCTAATACTTGAGAATATTCTTTGGCTCCCCTTGTGTCGAATCAATAAATTTGGGTTGAATACTCTACCCTCAAAAACTGTTGCAATCCCCTATACTTGTGGGTTATCAAGACTATTTTCTGGTGCCGTTGCCGGGGAGCATAGCTCTATTCTTTTAGTCACTTGGGATTTATATCTGCTGGTCACTATGAGGAACTTGAAAGACGAGAAAACAAAATTTTATCCCTCAACTACGAGGGGAGGTAAGGAACTGCCATATAGCTCTGCACTTGATTCACCTTCTGTTTTGAGTAAGCTTGCGACACCTAAACCTGCTTCTGCTATTCATTCTGATATGTCGCGTGTTATTGATGATGCCACTTCTGCTATGCATGATACTTATGATGAAACTACTTCTATGCTTGATACTACTGTGCCACTTGGTGAATTTCTTGATGAACAACTTGCTAGGGCTAGAGAGAATGAAATTATTGAAACTGATAATATTGATGATAGTGATGATGAAGACTCTCCCCCTAATAAATATGAATTGCCTGTTGTTCCTGAGGGTTATGTTATGGATGAAGAAGCTGCTAGAGCTATTTTATCTTGCAATGATAGATATGATCTAAAGAAGTTATTAGCTAAATGGAAGCAGCAATCTCTTAATGCTAGAATGAAACCTGACCCTGCTTTTGCTACTTCACCTATCTGTGTTACTGATAAGGATTATGAATTCTCTAGTGATCCTGATATAATTACTTTGGTTGAATATGATCCTTTTTATGGCTATGAATCTGAAACTGTTGTGGCACATCTTACTAAATTAAATGATATAGCCACCCTGTTCACTAATGATGAGAAATCTCGCTACCTTTATATCCTTAAAATATTTCCGTTCTCATTAAAGGGTGATGCTAAGATATGGTTTAATTCTCTTGATCCTGGTTGTGTGCGTAGTCCCCAGGATATGATTCTATTGAATAATATGTTGACTAATGAAAATAATTGGACACTTTCCGAACCAACTCCCGAGCCTATTCCTAAACCGACTCCGAAGAAAAGGGGTGTTCTATTTATCAGTCCTGAAGATATGCAAGAGGCAAAGAAATCTATGAAAGAAAGGGGTATAAAAGCTGAAGATGTTAAGAATTTACCTCCTGTTGACGAAATACATGGTCTTAATTTACCGCCTGTTGAAGAAATATATGATATTAATCCATTACCTATTGAAGAAACTCATGGTCTTGATAACCCGACACAGGTAGTAAAGGTAAATTCTCTCTATAGATTTGATGAAGGTGATATTCCTCGTTATAAGTCTGCTAGCCAATGCTTAGATGAGTTTGATAATTCTATTATCAAACAAGAAAACTTCAATGCTTATGTTGGTAGACAATTGAAACACAATTCTTATATGCTTGAACACTTGAGTGACTATATGTCTAGAGTTAAAGGTGAACTTAAACTCATTAGTAAACATGCTTCTATGGTCACCACTCAAGTAGAACAAGTACTTAAAGCTCAAAATGATTTGCTCAGTGAATTGAATAATAAGAATAATGACTATGCTGTTAGAGTGGCTACTAGAACTGGTAAGATGACTCAGGAAGCTTTGTATCCTGAAGGCCATCCTAAGAGAATTGAGCAGGATTCTTAGAGAAATAATTTAGATGCATCTAGTCCCTCTAAAAAGAAGAAAAAGAAAATTGATAGGACTTTGCATGCTTCTAGTGAACCTATTGTAGACACACCTGAGAATCCTAATGATATTTATATTTCTGATGCTGAAACACAATCTGGTGATGAACATGAACCTAGTGATAATGTTAATGATGATGTTCATGTTGATGCTCAACCTAGCAATGATAATGATGTAGAAATTGAACCTGTTGTTGATCTTGATAACCCACAAAAGAATCAATGTTATGATAAGAGAGACTTTGTTGCTAGGAAGCACGGTAAAGAAAGGGAGCCATGGGTTCAGAAACCCATGCCTTTTCCTCCCAAACCATCCAAGAAAAAGAATGATGAGGATTTTGAGCGCTTTGCTGAAATGATTAGACCTATCTTTTTGCGTATGCGATTAACTCATATGCTCAAAATGAATCCTTATGCCAAGTACATGAAAGAAAATGTTACAAATAGAAGAAAGATACCGGAAGCTGAAATTTCCACCATGCTTGCGAATTATAATTTGAAGGGTGGAATACCAAAGAAACTTGGAGATCCAGGAGTACCAACTATACCATGCTCCCTTAAAACAAATTATGTTAGAACTGCTTTATGTGATCTTGGAGCCGGTGTTAGTGTGATGCCTCTCTCTTTATATCGTAGACTTGATTTGAATAAGTTAACACCACTGAAATATCTTTACAAATGGCTGATAAATCAACTGCTATTCCTGTCGGTATTTGTGAGGATGTGCCTGTTGTGGTTGGAAACGTTACTATTTTAACGGACTTTGTCATTCTTGATATTCCCGAGGACGATAGTATGTCTATTATTCTTGGAAGACCCTTTTTGAATACTGCAGGGGCTATTATTGATTGCAACAAAGGCAATATCACTTTTCATGTTAATGGTAATGAGCATACGGTACACTTTCCGAGGAAACAACCTCAAGTCCACAGTATCAATTCTGTTGGAAAAATTCCATCGATTATTATTGGAGGTTTTGAGTTTCCTCTACCTACTGTCAAGAAGAAATATGATATTCTTATTATTGGGGATGTGCATATCCCTGTTGAGGTAACATAGTGTTATTCGAAATTTCTCCAGTTCCATGTTATTCGGAATGAATTTGTTAACAAGACTTGATCAACCTTGTTAGTGGATTCCTTTTGATGAGCATGAGATGGATGAAGTTAGAAGGCACAACCTTCTATACCCTCTCTCTACTTTCTGTTATTTAGTTGAAACAAAGTAAAAATAGTATTTTCCTGTCTGTTTTCTGAATTATCCGTGCAATAAAAAATACCCCGAAAATAAAAGTTCTCCAAATGCCCTGCCAATTTAATATGATTTTTCTGGAATATTTGAGAATATCTGGCACTGAGAACACAGCAGGGGGACCAAGCACCTGGCCACGAGGGTCCAGGGCGCGCCCACCCCCCTAGGCGTGCCCCCTGCCTCGTGGGCCCATGGTGGCTCCCCTCCACTTATTCCTGCACCCACACACTTCTTCTTCCTCCCAAAAAAATCACCATCCAGCTCAAGCACGAGTTCTAGCTCATTTTGCTGCGATTTTTGATCTCCTTGCTCAAAGCACCTCTCACAAAACTGCTTTTGGGGGATTGTTCCTTGGTATGTGACTCCTCCATTGGTCCAATTAGTTTTTGTTCTAGTGCTTTATTCATTGCAAATTTGTGCTGCCTAGGTGACCATGTTCTTGAGCTTGCATGTCAAATTTATATGGTTCCAAGTAGTTCGAATGCATGATATAGTCTCTAGGCACTTGTAGGAGTAGTTGCTATCAATTTTGTTGAGCTTGGTTCACTTTTATTTGAAGCTACTAAAAATTTCAGAAATTTTTCAGAGGAAGAAATATGTGTAGGAAAATGTACCAAGGTGGTCTTTCAAGGAAGCAAGGATCCAGGCTAGCAATGCGCGATGCTGATGATGAACCACCAAGAGACGCTCCAGTACGGGCTTGTGAATGGCCTTCAGAGGACTTCATGGATCAAGCAGGAATCAAGGAAGAATTTAACGCATATGTGCGTAACGCTGATCTTGAGAGCTTCGAGGCAGATAAGTGCCGTCAGTACCACTATCTCACTAGTTACTTTGTGAGGAGGTTTGAATTTTCAGCTTCACGTAATTCTCAAACTGTCATGTTTGATCTTTATGAAAATTCTTATACTATGGACTCGGAGGATTTTACCACTGCTTGCAAACTTCCACAATGGGGTACTACTAGTGAACCTCGCAAATATGAATTTAGAGATTTTCTTGCTAGTATAACTGTGGGGGAATCTAGAGATATAACACAAGCTATCATAGGGAGCATTCATTTTCGTGCTATACATTATTTTGCTCTCTTCATAGGTACGTGCATAAATGGTAAGGATGAAGCATGTCACATGTGTGTCCCTGACCTCAGTGTTCTCAGGAGTGCTGTGTTAGGAGATAAACATTATAATTTGGGAGCCATTGTTGCACGTAGGTTGCATAATAATAGATTTAATGGAGATTTCTTTGGTGGAATTTATGCAACCCGTTTAGCTAATTTTCTGGGTGTAACCATATGTGAGGAAGATATTGAGTTGCCTCCTGTTTATTTAGATTATGAGGCTATGGTTCGTCATCAGTTTGTTGAGAGGAACGATCAGTTCCTCCAGTACCGACTAATCTTTGACAGACGACGCACCTATCACTTCGCTCTCCCTGCTTCTACTTTCTTTGACTTTCAAGCAAAAGGGAGATATTTTATAACCAGAGAGGAGGCGGAAGAGTATAAGAGGAGGGCTGAGATAGCTCGCCTCCAAGCTGCAGCCCACGATGCAATAACTGCTGCATCTCAGTACGACCCCAACTACAACTTTGGATATCCGCCAGGCCATCCGTGGCAATAAACCAACTTAGGCCAAAAGCCTAAGCTTGGGGAGTACGTATTTCTCACCGACATTACATTCATGTTCACAAACTCACTGCTAGATGTCGGTGCTCATACTTTTTCATTGTAATATCCATGCTAGTTTATTTTCTTTTTATGTTTTCTTCTTGTGTGTTTGATAAACCTTAAGAAATATTAAAAAAATTAGTAGTAGCATTTAGCTAGTTTACTTTCTTGCTGTAGTAGTATTAATTAAAAAGAAAACCCAAAAAGATTTCTTATTCTTCTTTTGCTTGTTGGGAGCTTTCCCGTGTAAATAGTTTTTATTTATTTTCTTTTCTTTGGGGGTCGATAGGAGAAGACCATAATAAAATTGTTGAAGTGGCTCTTATATGCATTATTGTTGATTTAACCAAGAGCCCATATTGCCTTGTCTTCTCCTGTTTATTGAATGCTTGCAGATTCCAGCTTAGTCCAATGCATGTGCACTATTATTATTATTCACATCATTCGGTCGTGCAAGTGAAAGGCAATTATGACGATATATGATGGACTGACTGAGATGAGAGAAGCTGGTATGAACTCGACCTCTCTTGTTTTTGTAAATATGAT
This sequence comes from Aegilops tauschii subsp. strangulata, assembly GCF_002575655.3. Classification (NCBI taxonomy): domain Eukaryota; kingdom Viridiplantae; phylum Streptophyta; class Magnoliopsida; order Poales; family Poaceae; genus Aegilops; species Aegilops tauschii. Next base: position 1,789,515 of record NC_053041.3, on the reverse strand, counting down.
TAGTTCATCGTTCCTGATTCAGCCTATTATGAATAAACATGTCTACAGTAACAATTAGAGATTATAGTTACTTATGACATGCTTAATTAGCTAGGAGCTTATAATGGTTTACCTTGCGCGCCAACATGCTATTAAAATGGTTGTGATGTGGTATGATAGGGTGGTATCCTCCTTTGAATGATTCGAGTGACTTGACTTGGCACATGTTCACACATGTAGTTTCAACAAAATCAACATAGCCTTCACGATATTTATGTTCATGGTGGATTATATCCTACTCATGCTTGCACTCAATGTTTATTAATTTTAATGCATGTTCATGACTGTTGTCGCTCTCTAGTTGGTCGCTTCCCAGTCTTTTGCTAGCCTTCACTTGTACTAAGCGGGAATACTGCTTGTACATCCAATTCCTTAAACCCCAAAGTTATGCCAAATGAGTCCACTATACCTTCCTATATGCGGTATCTACCTGCCGTTCCAAGTAAATTTGTATGTGCCAAACTCTAAACCTTCAAATGAAATTCTGTTTTGTATGCTCGAATAGCTCATGTATCAACTAGGGCTGTCCGTATCTTCCATGCTAGGCGGGTTATTCTCAAGAGGAGTGGACTCCGCTCCTCACTCACGAGAAAAAGGCTGGTCACCGGGATGCCCAGTCCCATGCTTTATGCAAATCAAATCAAAATAATTGCAAACAAAACTCCCCCGGGACTGTTGTTAGTTGGAGGCACTCGTTGTTTCGAGCAAGCCATGGATTGATGCTTGTTGGTGGAGGGGGAGTAAAAACTTTACCATTCTGTTTGGGAACTGCCTATAATGTGTGTAGCATGGAAGATATCGCCATCTCTTGGTTGTTATGTTGACAATGAAAGTATGCCGCTCAAAATATTATTTATCTCTATTTCAAACCCGAGCTCTGGCACCTCTACAAAATCCCTGCTTCCCTCTGCGAAGGGCCTATCTATTTACTTTTATGTTGAGTCATCACCCTCTTATTAAAAAGCACCAGCTGGAGAGCACCGCTGTCATTTGCATCCATTACTATTAGTTTATACTGGGTATGACTATGATTGGATCTCTTTTACCATGAATTACAATGTCTAGTCAGTCCTTTATCTTTAAAGGTGTTCTGCATCTATGTTTTGCGGTCTCAGAAAGGGCTAGCGAGATACCATCTTGTTATATCATATTATGATTGTTTTGAGAAAGTGTTGTCATACGAGATTTATTATTATTGCTCGCTAGTTGATTATGCCATTGATATGAGTAAACATGAGACCTAAATGTTATTGTGAATATGGTTAGTTCATAATCTTTGCTGAAAACATGAATGCTGGCTTTACATATTTACAACAACAAGAGCAAACAGAGTTTGTAAAAGTTTTCTTTATCACTTTTAGTTTATCAACTAAATTGCTTGAGGACAAGCAAAGTTTTAAGCTTGGGGGAGTTGATACGTCTCCGTCGTATCTACTTTTCCAAACACTTTTGCCCTTGTTTTGGACTCTAACTTGCATGATTTGAATGGAACTAACCTGGACTGACGTTGTTTTCAGCAGAATTGCCATGGTGTTATTTATGTGCAGAAACAAAAGTTCTTGGAATGACCTGAAACTCCACGGAGATTATTTTTGGAAATAATAAAAATACTGGCGAAAGAATCAAGGCCAGGGGGCCCATAACCTTGCCACGAGGGTGGGGGCGTGCCCCCCTGCCTCGTGGGCCCCCTGGAGCTCCACCGACCTCAACTCCAACTCCATATATTCGTGTTCGGGGAGAAAAAATCAGAGAGAAGGATACATCGCGTTTTACGATACAGAGCCACCGCCAAGCCCTAAACTCTCTCGGGAGGGCTGGTCTGGAGTTCGTTCGGGGCTCCGGTGAGGGGAATCTGTCGCCATCGTCATCATCAACCATCCTCCATCACCAATTTCATGATGCTCACCGCCGTGCGTGAGTAATTCCATCGTAGGCTTGCTGGACGGTGATGGGTTGGATGATATTTATCATGTAATCGAGTTAGATTTTTTAGGTTTGATCCCTCGTATCCACTATGTTGTGAGATTGATGTTGCTATGACTTTGCTATGCTTAATGCTTGTCACTAGGGCCCGAGTGCCATGATGTCAGATCTGAACCTATTATGTTTTCATGAATATATGTGAGTTCTTGATCCTATCTTGCAAGTCTATAGTCACCTATTATGTGTTATGATCCGGCAACCCCGAAGTGACAATAATCGGGACCACTCCCGGTGATGACCATAGTTTGAGGAGTTCATGTATTCACTATGTGTTAATTCTTTGGTCCGGTACTCTATTAAAAGGAGGCCTTAATATCCCTTAGTTTCCATTAGGACCCCGCTGCCACGGGAGGGTAGGACAAAGATGTCATGCAAGTTCTTTTCCATAAGCACGTATGACTATATTTGGAATACATGTCAGATTACATTGATGAATTGGAGCTAGTTCTGTGTCACCCTATGTTATGATTGTTACATGATGAACCGCATCCGGCATAATTCTCCATCACCGATCCAATGCCTACGAGCTTTTCACATATTGTTCTTCGCTTATTTACTTTTCCGTTGCTACTGTAACAATCACTACAAAACCCAAAAATATTACTTTGCTACCGTTACCGTTACTTCCATATTACTTTGCTACTAAATACTTTGCTGCATATACTAAGTTATCCAAGTGTGGTTGAATTGACAACTCAACTGCTAATACTTGAGAATATTCTTTGGCTCCCCTTCTGTCGAATCAATAAATTTGGGTTGAATACTTTACCCTCGAAAACTGTTGCGATCCCCTATACTTGTGGGTTATCAAGCACCAGAATGAACATATTTCATATAGGTGCAAAATGCTCTGTTTGGATGAACTATGTTGCTCAACCAAGTTTCAGAATATACTGGTCAATCAAGAACTTTTTTGTACTCCTGTAGTGTAAGTATCAGTCTGTTGCATAAAATGAATTAGATGGAACTTGATTTTACATTAGGGGATTATCAAATTTCTTCTCGCCAATTTTTTCTTTTTTGTGTATTGGTTGTAGAACCTCACCCAGTGCGCTCGGGGATTTATGTAGACGATGTTGCAGCATGACAATTGAAATTTATGATCTCCCTGCTGCGTTGAAGAAGATGGACTGAGTGTGCTTAGATAATGAAAGACACTGCGACAGACGCAAAGGACCTTTCAAGAATTTATTCCCTTCAATCAATGGTGTCGCTCGTTGACATATTATCTCATGCATTGCTATATACTGAGGACCTTATATCATACTCAGAAGCAATTACTATGTGCATTTCATATCAGCTTCAACCTTAACTAAAAGGAGTTATATTTGTTAACGATCTAGTTATTGGACGAATTGCTGCTCTAGTTCATCCTCCTTTTAATTTAGGATCACCCAATCATTTACCATACACACAATTAGTGTATATAACCCAGCTCCTTATTCTATACCAGAAATAGCTATTTCATTTCAGAAACTAAATAAGGGAGCTGGGGTTGAATGGTTTTCTTGAAAATTTTATCTATCTTTCTTTTGTCTGTAGCACACATATCTAGCTTACTCAATTGAGATCATTAAGCATGCTGGTTATGAAATCTGGTGGCAAATATGCATTACTTATAACAAAGAAATACAAGTTCATATGTACTTGTTCTCCAGATTTAACATCCATTAGCGCCTGCAAAGAGAACACCATATCCCTACCCAAAATCTCTTTACTTTTATCTACCAGTAGGATTATTTTGAGGTAATATCTTTGTAGTGGTTTACCAGATTTGGCGAAGTATCAAAATCATTATAAATGAATGTATGCCTACTCTAGATGTATCATGCATTGAGGGGGAAAGCACATGAAAGCAATCTATAACAAGAAATATGGGTAGCATGACAACCTAATCACCAATATTAAACAGATGCCCATTGGAACAGTGCAAATTGACTTGGAGTATTTTGGATAAGTAACATCAGACAATGTAGGCATCTTCTGTGTTCAAAGACCTTACCAGATCAACAAATGGTATGAGGGAAAGCTTATATCCATGGAGCTCAGGGAAACCTTGATCTTAGCACACCGAATACCCATAGGAAATCATCAAATGGTATAGTACCAGGGAAAAAAGGACCTTATTTGTGCTTCTAATCTGAGCTTCTACGTTATCAAATTCACTCTGCACATACTCTTTTACACCCATTGTTCTACTCAATAATTGTGTTCCTGCAAGCATGGGATAGCGGCATAAAAATTCAATAACTACTAATCCACGAAAAAATGAAGCTCGAGTCTCGACAGCTCCAAATTTTCAATTCAGTCAACATCAAGACTCTGGAGTATAACTCAAATGGGCAGAAAGTTCGGGGCACCATAATGGTTCAGCACAAGTAATTAGCACTCACCTTTCATTCCGTGAAAATGGACATATGTTACATATAATGCAATAATGTATTAACAGATTTCTTCTCGTTGCTCTTGGGAGATAGATCTACGAGACCTAAATATTGAAGATCGTACAGAACCAAGATCAACTGTGAACTAATTCAGTCTTCATCTATCTGCAATGTTATTATCCTACAAAAAAAGCAAAAAGTAATTATACCACCATATGTTTATACTAACCACATAAAAGAGATATTAGATCAAAACGGCCAAGAAAGCATCAATGAAGTTTAAAGAGTCTACCTTCTAGATCAACAATGGATTGTAGACTTGATAGCAAAATCAGTTATTGCAAGAGCATGATCTAGCTGATCATTTCTATACCTAGAACATGACCTTAGTTATAAAACAAATAGAATCCTATAATTTAATGAATGAGAGAAAACAAGATGAAGAAAATTTGAAACCAGTATTAAAATGACATCACGCATAAAAGGACCTTCTCTAGCCCCATGATGCATCGATATCTGAGTACCACAGGAGCTCTAACATGTGAATGGAAAAATCCAAAGACCACATCACTAAATAGCTCTCATATTCGAACTAACTCATTTTCTTTCATTATAACAATTAGTAGTCTACGAATTTACAGAAGTCGAAGCGGTACAAATAAAAGTAAAATCACTGTTATAATGGCACCTTACCATCCACAAATCATTAGCTATATAGTCCTAATGCAAAATTTACAACATAAACTTTCTAGATCAGAGAATGAAGAAGACTCAGCGATTCTGAAATTACTAATATGGTATGAATTGTTTCCTAAGGATTAGTACAGAAACACATTTATATTTAGGGAAAACAACTGAAAAGTGACGACTTCTCTTCTAATATGTGTGATAATTTGAAATCCTGGAACTCAAGATACTGACCATGTTTAAACAAGTCTAAGAAAGTGAACTTACGGTGCTTCATTAGACTAAAAAAATCAAACCATTTGGTTGAGTGGTGCTCCTTTTATCATCAGCACGTACACCTGCTAATAATCAGCTTATGAATCATCCAAAGGAATCAATAATGTCAGGCACCTTATATTTAGATAAGTATCCAGGCATCTCAGTGGGGACATGCAGGTCGTCGTTGAGGTCCTGTCCAGGCAAACGCTGCCGAGGTCCGGTCCCGACACACAAAAGGGCCGAAAAGGAAGGACGGTGGGTGTGAAGGCGGACCTCGGTCTGCTACCGACGAACAACGGCAGGGGATGGGGTGACGGAGCTCGAACCAGCACCATCATGGCCAACCTTTCCCATTGTGTGTGACGAAGAGGATGGGCTGGAGGAGGCGGATCTGGGCTGGCCTCCGCCGCACGCGACCGGTGATGGAGTCACCTGCCACATCTATGGCTGTCTCGTAGGGCGCCCTCCCCGGATGCGGCAGCGTTGAGGAGCTCTCCGCAGCAGCGGCGTGATATGTCTCCGTCGTATCTATAATTTTTGATTGTTCCATGCCAATATTCTATAGCTTTCATATACTTTTGGCATCTTTTTATACTATTTTTGGAACTAACATATTGATCCAGTGCCCACTGCCAGTTTCTGTCTGTTGCATTTTTTGTTTCATAGAAAACCCATATCAAACGGAGTCCAAACGGGATAAAAACTGACGGAGATTTTTTTCGGAATATTTGTAATTTTTGGGAAGAAGAATCAACGCGATACGATGCCCGAGGGGGGCACGAGGCAGGGGGCGCGCCCTGGACCCTCGTGGCCACCCCGTAAGGCGGTTGGAGCCCTTCATTCGCCACAAGAATGCTAATTTCCGGATAGAGATCGTATCCAAAATTCAGCCCAATCGGAGTTATGGATCTCCGGTTATAAAAGAAACGGTGAAAGGCCAGATCTGAGAGCGTAGAAATAGAGAGAGACAGAGAGACAAATCCAATCTCGGAGGGGCTCTCGCCCCTCCCACGCAATGGAGACCATGGACCAGAGGGGAAACCCTTCTCCCATCTAGGGAGAAGGTCAAGGAAGAAGAAGAAGAAGAAGGGGGCCCTCTCCCCCTCGCTTCCGGTGGCGCCGGAGTGCCACCGGGGGCCATCATCATCACCGCAATCTTCACCAACAACTTCACTGCCATCATCACCAACTCTTCCCCCCTCTATGCAGCGGTGTAACCCCTCTTTTACCCGCTGTAATCTCTACTTAAACATGGTGCTCAATGCTATATTATTTCCCAATGATGTATGGCTATCCTATGATGCTTGAGTAGATCCATTTTGTCCTATGGGTTAACTGATGATCGTGATTGGTTTGAGTTGCATGTTTTATTATTGGTGCTGTCCTATGGTGCTCTCCGTGTTGCGCAAACGTGAGGGATCCCCTCTGTAGGGTTTGCAATATGTTCATGATTTGCTTATGGTGGGTGGCGTGAGTGACAGAAGCACATACCCGAGTAAGTAGGTTGTTTGCGTATGGGAATAAAGAGGACTTGGTACTTTAATGCTATGGTTGGGCTTTACCTTAATGATCTTTAGTAGTTGCGGACGCTTGCTAGAGTTCCAATCATAAGTGCATATGATCCAAGTAGAGAAAGTATGTTAGCTTATGCCTCTCCCTCAAATAAAATTGCACTAACGATTACCGGTATAGTTATCGATTGCCTAGGGACAAATAAATTTCTCGTGACAAAAAGCTCTTTACTAAAACTAATTTAGTTGTGTCTTTATCTAAACAGCCCCTACTTTTTATTTACGTGCTCTTTATATTCTCGCAAACCTATCCAACAACACCTACAAAGTACTTCTAGTTTCATACTTGTTCTAGGTAAAGCAACCGTTAAGCGTGCGTAGAGTTGTATCGGTGGTCGATAGAACTTGAGGGAATATTTGTTCTACCTTTAGCTCCTCGTTGGGTTCGACACTCTTACTTATCGAAAGAGGCTACAATTGATCCCCTATACTTGTGGGTTATCACGGAGATGCCTGCCGCAACAAGGAAGAAGGGATGGATTGCGGCAGGGGCTGGAGAAGGTGGAGCTCGGGGTGGGAGATGGAGAGGGCACGAGCGCAGGGAAGGGGCGAGGCGGCGGCGGCGGTGACAGAGGGAGGAGGGGTGGCGGCGCTGGAGAGGGAGGAGGAGGCGCTCGAGGCGGAGGGTGTGGGGACGAGAGGGTTTCGTTCGACCTCTTTTACACTATTTTCCTTTTCCTTTTATTCGTTTTATTTTCCTGCCCAGCCTATTCGTTTCACATGGCACACGCGAGGAGCCCCCCTTGTAGCGTAGCTTAATGGGTTTGATGGCCATCGCGCGCGCGGATGTCGCAATGCCTGGCGTCCGCTCAGCTTGTTGGTAAGTCTTGCCACATCGCCTTTGACCTACCTCGTCGCCGAGCATCGTGAAGCTCCCGCTCCTCGCCAAGCCCAGATAGAAGCCCCACTCCTCCCCAAGACGCTTGGTCGTGATTCTTGGGCATCCATTGTTTCTGCTCCTGTTGCCTCTGTGGCCATGGCAGATATGTCATTGCGGTCCGCCATGGAGGCACAAGCGGAGCTGCTGCGCTCTGAGCTCCTCGACATGGCTTCCTTTCGAATCGAGGAAATGGTACAACCTCTGCGCGACGTTCTTGACTCCATGCAGGGTTGGATGCTTCAGATGGGGAACTTTCTAGAGCGAGCTAAGTCTGTTCTGAGCGGGCTGTCTCATGTGTCACATGTGTTGCAAACCGCTCCTACGTCGCGCCCCCTAGTTGTGCCCGATGTCAATCTTGAGGACGAGAGTGGAGATGGGCTTCTTGGATGTTCCTCTCCTCGTGCTGGGGTCAGATCGTTGTTATCTGCCTCAGAGGGTTCGTGCATCGATGTGGATGTGGCTCTGGTGCTACAGATTATGCCCGAGCTTTTGGGGATTTGTGCGGAATCGACTCCGCCTCTGTCCGTCGAGCAACTGAAGGTGGACCCCCTTGAGATCTCAGTTGTCGCATTACCGCCATTACCACCCCTTAAGCCCAGCGAGATGCTTGACTTCAAGGAGAAGGGAGATTCAGAGGTTGCAATGTCTTGCTCTTCCGAGTACATTGGGCACATGGTTCCTACAGGTGATGTGTTTGTCGCACCCAGAGCGATGGCTCGTGTGCCTGGGGCTCTCATAGCGAAAGAGATTTGCGATTTCCTCGCTACCTTGGATGCTGCTAACCCTGGATCCGGTAAGACGATTGGGTGTCTCCTCAAGGAGACGGTCATCAGGGATAAGAAAAGTGGTGGTGCTAGCTCTCGTCCTGTCGTCTTGAAGGTGAAATCAAGCAAGTGTAAAAGTAAGAAGAGTGGCGCTATAGAAAAGGCGTCCACAGTTGCTTGATGGATTGCTCTCAGTGTTTGGACATGTCATCACGGGTGAGCTTAGGTCCGTGGCCTTTGCCGATGTTGGTTCCTCTAGTTACCTTTGATATGTGGGGGCTCACTTGTGAAGTTGAATTTCATGTGCAAGCGAATTATAGGGGTGTCGTGAGGAGTTTGTGTGTCTTTGTTTGTGGTCTCGTGGTCTTACGGTTTGGGAGTAGTCCGCTAGCTTGTAACATGGGGTTGTGGCTTGGTTGTTTTTCGGGACCAAGCATGTAATGGTTTTCGTCCGGTATTCCGTAAATTAACCGGGCAACTATCTAGTTCTTAATTAATTAATGAATGAGGCAAAGCTTTTGCCACCTTTTTAAAAAGAACCCGTTGTACGGTTAGTCGGAGTTAATACCATGTTCGGATGATGCACTGCATTTGCATGCCAGTTCATGGTGTAGTCTCCTGGTAGCTAGCTGCTGTCGAGTTGCCAGCATGCATGCAACCAACAACAATCCTCTAAAAAACTAACAACAACAAAAAATAGATGATTCACGGTGCATATATGTTTCCTCGGTGGCAGCATCTCGACGCGGCCACGTTGGCGTCTTTTGCGGGTCCCCGTGGTAAGGTGCCCAGCGACAGCTCCACGATCAGAAACCAACGGGAGGATACCTCGCACCGGTTGGGTTGCCCTGACACGAGCCAACAACGAGGCGGTGTCTTGTCGTACCATCATCGGCCGCCGCCTCAGTATTGTTTCCATTGACGCAGGCAGGTTAGCTGTTGTTCCCCGGCTTCAATCTCTCCCGGTGGATTGTGCTCGCCGGACCGGAGCACCGTCATCTTCTTCCAACTCCAAGCAGCAGGTGAGCTGAACGCCATCTCCTGTAGTACTGTTTATCTGCCTTGTCATGTGTTTTCACGTGCTTCCATCTCCCCGCCGTCGGGGCATCCTGTTCGTGCCCCGTTCCTTCCAGATGACGGGGACGGTGCTTGACGACCTGCCGGAGGAGATCGTCGTGGGCAACATACTCGTGCTGCTGCCGCCCAAGGACGTTGGCCGCTGCCGCGCCGTCCGGGCGTCCTGGCTCAGCGCCACCTCCACGCCCGAGTTCATGCTCAACCACCACCGCCACCAGCCGTCGCTCCCCGTCATCGAACTTGAAAACCACCTCGGCGTCTTCCGTGGTTCCGCCGACGCCAGACCACCTTGTCAACTGCTCTCACCCTTTCACCCTTTTGTTCGCATCCATGCCGCCGGCGATGGTTTCCTTGTCGTCTCCCAACTGGTGTCGTCCAGGTTCTTGGTGTGCAATCCTGCCATCCACCAGAATGCTTCCCTGCCACAGCCTGAAATCCGGCCGAGCAACGCCGTGCTCGCCATCTACCGGCACAATCCGACCGGGGAGTACAGGGTGCTCTGGTCATCCTTGGTGGAGGTGGACTGTGGCAGGCACGAAACAACGTTACATGCTCTAACAGTGGGCGGCAGGCAGTCCAGGAACATCACGGTGTCATCGTCTTCACTACAACACGAGTTACTCGAGGCCTTGCCACGAGATCGTCATTCTGCAAAATATCCGCCGGCCCACCTCTGTGGCAACCTGCATTGGATGTGGATGTTTCGTGCCCAGATTATTGTTTTCGACACCGTTGCCGAGTCATTCCGGTTGATGCGCAGTGCGACAACAGATTCACACAATTGTTTGCACAAGTTGTTTGACGTGGAAGGGAAGCTCGCATTGTGCAGCCCTGATAGCTGCTTCCAATATATGGGTGTCTGGATGATGGATGACTATGTGGCCGAAATTTGGGACCTCGAGTACAGGATCGACGTGTCATCAATGGAGGCATCACGACCACTTAATTTAGCTTCCCCAAATAAAAAAAAAGAAAAGGAAAACCGAAGCCAGAATTGATCCAATGGCGAGATCTCTCGGTGAGGTGACTGCGCTCACTGAGCGTGAGCTGCTGATTGGCTTTAATGATAAAAGTGTGTTGCGCTGCAACATTGATGGCAAGTTATTAGGAATGCTGAACATTCGAAATGGATACTATAATATTGAACTTACTCAACATCGCCTCAAACAATGCATTGTACCAATTCCGTCGAGCAAGATGTAAGATGTAAGAAGATGAGTATGTATGGAAGTTCATGACCCTTGTTCTCTTCTGCTCTTGTTTTTGAAAGGGACAATATTTTATGGAGCTTACTCCGCGTTTCCTCAAAGATAGTATTGTACCACTTCCATTTATTGAGATGCAGGATGTGTATGAAGGTTCCGGACTCTTGGTTTCTCTTGCGCTTTGGAGCACATACTCATCTATCCTACGCTAGTCATGCTTTGTGTTCTTAGCTCTTCCTACCTATTACTACACCTAGCAGAACATGTTATTTTGGATGGTTATTACGGTACCGCTTATGCTTTCAGGATGCCGTGCTTATTATGATGTCTTGAACATTTGTTCCATTGTCCGTGCCCAACCACAAATTTACATTCAGTTTACATTGTTAAGAAGCACGAGTGCCTTTAAGGGAGTTCAACAACAATTTTCCCCATACCGTTGAAAACTGGACAGTAGGGGTTCCTCTGCTTATTTATTTGAAGTACAAACAACAAATGTTACTCACTCCTATGACGTCCAGGGAGTATTTGCCTACTGGTTGCAACCGATGGGAGATGGTAGCACGGGCTATATTCAACCAGTTTGGATGGCGGTCGCATAATAGGATAGGTCCTTGATGTCCACTTCATCCAGCCGGTTGTGGCTTTTATTTATTTTTGTAGCTTACTTTTCTCTGTGCTCCTAATGTGAGCTATACTTTAGATACCAGACTTTGTTTTGGACGACCTTTTTTTAATAATATGGCTGGATGCATCTTTCGAATGCAGAGCCGGGGGAAATCCTCCTTTAAAAAAACAAACAACAAATGTATCTAGTTGATATAAACACAAAAGAGTTTGGTTAGACTATGAACTTGGTATTTTGGTCATATCCCGGAGTCTTTAGTTTTCCATGTGCAGAAGATCAAAATTTGCCTTTTTTCGGGTAGAAACACTTCGGTCAAGTTAGATGCTCTTTATTCATGTTTTTTTCCTTTATTTCTGCTGTTTTGGTGGATTTTGGTACGCGCTGAAGATGGTTGACCAAATGGATGCACAGAACAGAGGAAAAATAGAGTAACATGACCCGAAGTGAATTTGCAACTGTTTAGTCCCCTGGTCGCTAGCTGTCGAGTTGCAACTTGGGTTGTCAGAGAAAAACAGACCTGACTGTGAACTCAATCATACTTGTCAGCTACAAGTCACTGGATTCTACCATAACTGTTCAGAGGATCTCTAAATGTATTAACAGCGAGTACCTGAAGCCCGAGTGATATATATTGACATAATTTCAGTGCATAAAGACCCTCTTGGACTTGACAGAGTTTGTCTGAAGTTCAGTCAGTTAAAAAGGGCAACAAGGAGCATCCACGTAACAGGCTAAGTTCTGGCCGTCAGTCCAATCTGAAATAACCATGGCTGCCTGGACATCCTTACTTCCTTTTTAGACAAATAATTTAATACTCTAGCTATTAGTGTATGATATACTCCTGCAGCACTGGAGTAGCTGTCAATACATTTAGAGAAAATATATACAAGAACTTGAGAAGAAAAATGACCTTCAGCATGATATATTATCATATCAGTGAAACTGATCTACTGGGAAGTGGGGAGTAAAGTCTGTTTTAAACCTTTAACTCGTAGACTTCGTCGAAATCAAACCCGAACGTACGAATCCTTGAAGTTCATACCCTGACCTTTGTAATCCCAGTCAATATCAACCCTGACCAGTTTGGCGCACCGGGAAAAGACCCATCCTGCCCGGGATCACGGTCTACCCCCACTGACGTCCCTGCCCCACATGTCATATCCATCGTCTATCCCAATCCCCTTGCCCCCCTCTCTCCTGAAATTAGAGACTGCCGTACCACTGGAATCCATGGAAGACCGCATGGAGGGTGCCCGGATATGGTGTTTTTTAGTCAACATGACTCGCGCGGGAGTATCCATGGAGGTCCGCTCCACGCAAAGCACGACGTGGCCGGTGCCAGTGCTGGCGGCGAGACGTGAGAGGAAGATCAGAAACTGCAAGGGGACGGCCTGCAGGCAAGCAGGTGAATGGATTTTTCAGGAGCTAGCTCACGTAGTACATAGCAACTTACACGCCGCTAGCTTGAGGGATCTGTACTGGTGGAACTCGGCAAAACACACGCTATGGACATGTTGAGCGGCACGCGGAGCAAGGTCGGCGACTGGGAACTTCTGTTTAGTTGACGAGCCGTGTCCGCCACGGAGCACGGTCACTGACACGACTTCGATGTCTCAGAACTACGCGCAAGGCCGGCGGCACGGTACATGCTGGGATCTGCGTGCACACCTGGCCGACAGCAGGATACACATGGGAGACGTTGGGGCATGCCGTAGTGAGCATATAGTCGCTCAGGTAATTAGACGCAACAGTAGCTGGGAAGAAAATGGATATGACGCATAGGACCACTTAGTGAGCGAGAGAACATAGTAATCCCGACCGGGATTGTCTTTTTTAATTTCACAAATGGGTCTTGGTGGATGTAAGGTTAATATTGGCCGGGATCCCAGAGGTTAGGGTAGCAATTTCAGGGATTCAGAGATGAGGGTTTGATTTCAACAACCTTTATGAATTCAAGGTTTAAAACAGACTTTACTCGGGAAGTGGGAAGTAGTAGGACCGCTGTATGCATGCTCTGTTTTTTAGCGCGTGGTATGTGTGAAATCACATACAGTTGTTTGCGTAAAGTTAGCTCATCAATTCTCTTCAATGGCAGCATCTGAATGTTCAAACTCGATCTACAACTTTCTACGAGATATAACAGCAGAAGTTTTGAATAAAAAAGTATATCTATTAATTCAGCCTGAGAACTGAGAAGAAGTAGAGGCTTGGCAGCAGGATCTAACTAATGGTACTGATTCTTTATTCTTCCAGTTTTTTTGGGTATGTACTTATCCTCAGTTCCTTGGACCATCTGCACCATCCGCTGTAGGAGATATGCCCTAGAGGCAATAATAAATGATATTATTTATCTCCAAGTTCATAATTATGTTTATGTTCCATGCTATAACTGCTATGGTTCTCGAGTCTGCAATAACCACGAGGCTCGGAGGAAGACTCATATGCACGTGTGGAATAATAAACGGTAAAATGTATTCCTAGTCTGGCCTCTAAGACTAGCTCAAGTGTTGCATGATGGTTATGTTTTCCTGATCATGGGCATGTCTATGTCAGCAACCTTGAGGGCATAATGTTAAGAGAACATTTGTGTTGAATCGACCCGGCATGATGTTATGCTATGAGATTCATTCGTCACAAGTTTATTGGTACATAACACAGAGATGGTTAACGTTTGCATGATTCCTTAGACCATGAGAGTATCGAGTTTCTTCATGCTTGCTTCATGAACTTTGGGGTTTGTTAAACGTCATCCGTAATTGGGTGGCTATTACGGCGGCTTACGGGTTCATGGAAAAGTGTGTCAAGTAACTTGATAGCTCAAGATTGGGATTTGCTCCTCCGACGATGGAGAGATATCTCTGGGCCCTCTCGGTGTTACGGTATCCATCATCGTTTGGCCAGACACTTTGTGATTTGATCACGGGGATGCCGGAACACGATAACGAGAAAAGAGAACAATACCGGTAACGAGGTAACTAGCATAGTGGACAAGTTGTTGATCCACGGGAATGCCAACATGTCTCACCTCGGGTATTTGTAACATATCGCGAAGCAACAGGAATAGCACACGGCAACTGGAGGTTCACTCGAATATTTATTCGTGTGGGTATAGGGGTCAATATGGGTGTCCACGGCTCCGATGTTGATCATTGATCGGAAGGGGTTCCGGGTCATGTCTATACTTCACCGAACCTATAGGGTCACACACTTAAGGGTCATCTATCTGCTGAATACTAGACAGGGAGTCTGAGAGAAAATCACCGAAAAAGTTTCGGACACCGAAAAGTTTCGGACAGCGGAATCGTACCGCAGAGAGAGGTCATCGGATAAGTTTCGATGATACCGAAAAGTTGTTTCGGGATACACCATTAAGTCAAATTGGTTTCGGCACATGCCTGATAATTCTTGGAGGATGCCAGAATCATTCTGGAAGCTTTTTGGAATTTTCTGAGATAAAAACCGGAAATGTTCTGGAGCTGCCGGAGCCACATCAGATGCGTTTCGCAGATGAAAATCACTAAAACCGGAATTGTTTCGGAACGCGTTGAAAATCATTTTAGTGGGTACTGGAAATGTTCTTAGCCCACATAAATATTTTCAGTTCGATCAGACGCTGAAAAATGTCGTCGTGAATAGTGAAAATCAGCTTTATGGTTACTTTATGGAAAGCCACCTTTTTGGGGCTTTGCTCCAAAAGATCTTGGGGATGACATGGATGGATAGGAGCCATTTTTTGGGCCCCTCATGAGGGTGTGGCCGGCCACATGGGGTATCCCCCCTTGGGGACCCTCTTGTTCCTTGGTTTCACTCCTAGGTCTTTGTGGAAGGACTTCATTCATGTGCATTTTGGGTTTTTTGTGAAACTACCCTACCCCCTTGGGATTTCCTATAAATAGAGGTGGAGGGGCAGCCCTCCACACTCATCCCTTGCTCTCATACACATGCCATGCATTATCTGGCTTCTTCTCTCCCTCCCACGAAAAGAGTTTCGTAGAGCCGTAAGGCTGTCTGGGTTCCGGCAGGAACTAGTTCTGGACGGCGAAGCCCTGCCGGATAGATGACACCGTATGTGTGCAACTCTGTAGAGAGATCGTAGTTTCGGTCTTAGTTCGTGAGTGCCTCCCGAAGGGCTGTCCGTGTGACCGTCCGAGTTTCGAAGGTCCTCCCGAAGGGCTGTCCGAGTGACCATTCGAGTTTCGAAGGTCCTCCCGAAGGGCTGTCCGCGACACCGTCCGGGGGGCTGTTCGACCGCCTCCTGGAGGGCTGTCTGAGGAGCAGATGAGGGTATACATCCTCGCGGTTGGGAGGTTGTAAATCCTAGCTGCGGGGATCTGCACCGCCGATCATCATCGACTCTACTTCCCGCTGCACTACGAGTCGGTAACGAAAAAGATCAAACCATGTATGCAGTCTCCATAGTGGTCCTGGGCTGGTGCGTAGGTCGGAAAATTTTTGTTTTCTGCTGCGTTCCCCTACAGTGGCATCAAGAGCCGTGCTATGCGTAGATGCAGGTTTCGATCTAGAATACATGGAGATGTATGCGTATTGCATAATATAATTAGGTAGTAGATGAGATCTATTGCTGAAAATTATTTATGCGGGTGACAGATGAAATCTGTTACCCGAGGTTTTTGTTGCTTCCCTAGAATTTGCGTTTGCTCAATCTCGAGACAGCATGGTGGAATTTGACAAAGTTCTGGCAATCCGTGATCCTGATTGATCATGGAAGTGCTATCAGTTCTTTGGGTTCTGCCGTAGTCAAAAGAAAGATGAAATTCGCAGATGAAAGGGCATTGCAGATATTATCTGCATGGGGGTCATGCGTATGACGAAGTTTAGTATGGGGCTCGAGATTTAATTATCTCGTGTTTCATACACCCCGAGATGTTAATGTAGCAACTTGAATAATCATACTTGATGATAAAACGTTGGTAGCTGCGGTTTAAGTCAAAACCTTAGAAGCCACGTAAAATAAAATTTTGCATAAACCTATTAGAGGCGTCTAACTTGGTTTTGCAGGATGTGCATGTGATGTGGTATAGCAGTGCTCATACTAATTCGATTATGTATGAGATGACTATATGATGTAATTTGATTAACATGACCTGCGTGTCATGATTCGGCATGATGGCTGGAGCCATATGATTGCACTTTAATGACCTGCGTGTCAACCTTGTTGTAATGCATTATTTTGTTAGCTATAGAGATAGCAATATTATCTGGTGCATCAACAAGGTGGTGGCAATCTTCGCGAAGGTGAACACCGACGCGAATGCCGAAGACGAAGAAATGAAATACTTCTCCGTCAGAAAGGGCTATACCATATCATGCTATTATGAATTGCCTGAGATGTTTATCCCTTATGATGCACCCTTCTTGATTGCGCGGTAGTCGCTTTTATTAGGGTGATCTCTCACTAAAAATATCAAGTAGTTAGTGTTCTCCCAAGTGTAGCACCATCACGGCACCTATCTTTTCGGGGTGCGCCATGGATGCATGGGTACGAACGACTAGAGAAGTGTGAGGCGGGTGAGGTCAGACCTCGCAGCAAGATCACTTGGTTGTCTTGACGTTCATGGCAGGATCGTCCTGAGCTCGGAACACATGCATCGAAAGATGAGCAAGAGTCACATAGAGATGTGATCGGCAAGTTGGCCTACCGATTAAAATTCCCGTTATGAGATGATGATTCTATGGCGATGAATTGAAGTCTGGATCTTGTATCACTCAAAATTAATTGTGAGAGATATTGATTTGAGTGGGAGCGCACTGTTGAATTAACATGTTTAATTCTCAGTGCAATTAATTATGAACACTGTCTAAGTGTTTCTTGCAAAATAGTTGTAGAATAATGGTTCGCGTTTCCACCTTCCCTATTAAAATTGAATAACTGTTAAATATCTGGTTAAAACTTTACGATTGGTAACGTAATATGAGGATTGTCCTCAAAAGTGCCGAGAAGGATTTTGTCCTATCGCATGCTTTCCGTATCCTCCCGCTAAAGCTATGGATCATGTGACTCTCGTCCTTTGATCCAAAAGCTATAATTCCGTTTTAGTCAAGTGCAATATGTTTGCTTCCATGAAACCCAAACTTCGAAAGTTGGGATAGTTATATGATATTCATGGAACTGAAAATTATTTTCAGATACAAACAAAGTAATGTTTGTTTGCAAGTATTAGTAAAAGTGTTTACTATGCATTTGACTGTTGGGAAAGGGATCCAGAAGAACGCCTGTCATATAATGAAAGGTGAATAAAACAACAACTTAAAGATAAAGGAAGTGTCCAAAGGGTGTTAGTATGACTTACACGCCTAGGAAGTCCGGGGCTAATGCCACTCTTAAGTTGGGTGCTTCTTCTGAGAGTAGGAGAAATACTAAAAGTTAAACTGCTAGAAGTATAAAGGCAAAAGGAAAGAATACTGGAATATCTAGCTCATGTATGAATGTCATACAAGTTTTTGATGTATAGAAGGCTGGTCAAAGATATAGTTCTTGCGAATTATGGTTAAACATGTTAATCACTAATTCTTGGGTATTGTGAGTTCATCACAAAAATGCCCGCTCGATTGCAGTCTGTTGCAACTCGATGTAAGAACTACTATGGCATGAAAGACTAGCTAGAAATGAGGTTAAGGTATACACATGGAACATAGTAAATGTTACTATACCTTCCATCGGTGTATTTCCGTCTGTATTTATTTTCATAATTCATTTAGAGTTTTACAAACTCTATCCCATTGCATAAGGCATCTTGCAAGAAGGTTGTTCATAAGAGAACTTTTTATGTTCGATGTTATGAATAACACAAGGGCCATACTTTCATTATGAATGAGATGTATGTTATGAATATTGATAATAATACAATACCTCTGGGTTTACTTTTCATAATTCATTTTAGAGTTTCATACACTCTAGCCCATTGCACAATGTTTGTTGCAAAAGAGTTGTTCATAAAAACAACAATTGTTGTTAAGTATTATGAATAACATAAGGGCCATACTTCCATCATCGATGGGACGTATGTTATGAATATTGAGGGTAATATGATACATCCATAACACTGACGCTAAATGTCGCAAGACTAAAAGAATACCACACAAGTGTGGCACTACATTTGGTCACATTGGAGAAACCCGCATGGAAAATTCCATTATGATGGATTTTGAAGTCTTTTTGATTTTGAATCATCTGACACTTGCAACTTTCCTCCGAAAAGTGAAGTGACTAAAATACCGTTCACAGGCCATAAGGAACGAACAACAAACTTATTAGTGGTCATACATTTGATGTGTGTAGTCCGATAAGTGTTGTTAGTGGTGGATTTATTTATCTTCAGAAATGACTCAAGTAGATATATGGATATTTACTTGATGAGACGTAAGTCTGGATCTTTTGAAATCATTCGAAAGGTTCTCAAAAATGAAGTAGAAGTTATTGTAACAAGAAAATTATGTTTCTGCAATTTGATTGCACAAAGGAATATTTGAGTTACATGTTTAGCGAATGTCTGATGAGTTGTGAAAGGGGTTTCATAACTTGCACCTCCCGGAACACCACTGCAAGTGGAAAGTCCGTGGAGATGTAATCAAACCATTTATGACATGGTAAGGTCAAAGATGACATAAATAAATTTGCCATTATCCCTTTTAAAGTGATGCTTTAGAGACTGCGGCTTTTACACTGAAAAGAGTTACATCGGGTCTGTTGAAATGAAGCCATGGTATGGTACGCCCAACCATGTTATATCTTTTCTTAACATTTGGAATATGGGGCTTGTGTAAAAGGTTACAAACCTATTCCAAATCAGACAAGTGCTACTTTGTAGGTTATACCAAAATGTTGGGTATTCCTCCCTCACTATACCGAGGCAAATAGTTTTGCCGCGAAACGGTGTGCTTTTAAAGAGAATGGTTCTTTCAAAAAGGTGAGTGGGAGAATAGTGCAACTCGACGAGATAAACAGTATCTAAGTCATCAGATCAAAGGAAAGAGACCTTGGAAGTAATTCCAGAGTTTCCTACTGCGACTGATACGGAAGTCTCTACAATAAAATGTATGAACTTCGGTCGAACTTGCAGCTGAACCACGTAGGCAAGGCTCGTGCAAACCTCTCAGGTGCGCAAACGAGATATTGTTGTTAGACAACATTATACCTACGATACACAAGGAAGCGTTGATGGGCCCTGACTCCGGAATTGGCTAAATGCCAATACAACCCAAGTTAGTTTCCATATAAGTGATTCAAGATTAAAACCTTGATACACCTTTCGGAAGACTTAGAGTCTAACGAATATTTATGGAACTTAAAACTGATATGGATAAAAATGTTTTATCCATAAAGCTCGACTTGTTGAAATAACAAGTTCAAGAGTTGACTACGATGAGGTTGTTTTCATCGTAGCGATGCTTAAAGTCGGTTCGGGTTGAACTAGCAATTAATACATATTTCAATCATGAGATATGAAACATGGATGATAAAAGGATTTCCATCTGATGGAAATGAAAGCTAGGACTTGTATATGATACAGTCCAAAGTAACTTGTCGATCCAGAGGATGCTAGTAGGTATGCAAACTTCAGAGTTCCAGCAATGGACAGAAGAGAGCAAAATGGAGTTGGAATCTTCGTGTTTTGATGAAATGGTCAAAGGGGTTTTGACTTCATCAATGGGTAACGAAGATGCTTGTAATTCAAGAAAGTAAGTGGGAGCGTAATAATATTTCTAAAAACCTTATGTGCTTGGCACATTGGTAATTGGTAATAAATTTCTTGACACGAATTAGGACTTCATTTGAAAATAGTTTTTCGATGAAGTGCTTAGGCTAAATAGCCTCAATATTAGGCATGATGATCTATGGAGATAGATTTACCTAATGGGGCTAAGCAATGAATACATATTGACAAGATGCTAAAACCTTTTAGCATTTAAAACGCCAAGGAGTGATTCTTGCCAAAGTCACATGGAAGGAGTTTTTGCAAGACTCGGTGTCCCAAAACACTGATGAGTAAAATACATGATGCAGATTCCACACACTTTTGTGGTTGGATTAATCATGTATTCCATGGTATGTAGAACAACCAGATATGTCCGATACTCCCAAGGTGTTGCGAGTATGGATACTAAAGTGATCAAAGTACTGATCGTGGGACAACAGTGAAAGATGTCATTGAGTACTAGAGTAAGTACTGATGATATGTTTTCTTGCAAGCGGAGATCATGAAGAGTTCGTTGTAAAATGTTACATCGATAGTCTTCATCTTTTCACCGTGCGATTTTCGATTTAAGTTAAGGGTTTTGTGTAACACACAATGTGGTGGCACAGTTAGTTGGAACTTGTTCAAACTAGTTACTGTGGCGAATTCTATAACAAGGGCTAAGTATGTTGACGCTTTAGAAGCGACAAAGAAGATGTTGAATCATATAGTTCATTCATGAACTTAGTATAGTTCCAAGATGGCTTTTGACAATGGGACACTACTGCAGGTAGTTGCTCCATAACTCAGTCTGAGGAATCCAGGTTCGACCTGTGATTCACATACATACAAAGCCAAGTCCACACAAAATATGAATTTTTGTGAAAACGTGAAAACGCGAGGACATGCAAAGATACACACGGAACTGAAGTCGTCAGATCCGTTGGACATCAGGCTATACCACAAGCGAAGCATATTTACACCGGTGTGCCACAGGTGTAAAGTGCATTAGCATTAACTAGATTATTGACTCTAGTGCAAGTGGGAGTCTGTAGGAGATATGCCCTAGAGGCAATAATAAATGATATTATTTATCTCCAAGTTCATAATTATGTTTATGTTCCATGCTATAACTGCTATGGTTCTCGAGTCTGCAATAACCACGAGGCTCGGAGGAAGACTCATATGCACGTGTGGAATAATAAACGGTAAAATGTATTCCTAGTCTGGCCTCTAAGACTAGCTCAAGTGTTGCATGATGGTTATGTTTTCCTGATCATGGGCATGTCTATGTCAGCAACCTTGAGGGCATAATGTTAAGAGAACATTTGTGTTGAATCGACCCGGCATGATGTTATGCTATGAGATTCATTCGTCACAAGTTTATTGGTACATAACACAGAGATGGTTAACGTTTGCATGATTCCTTAGACCATGAGAGTATCGAGTTTCTTCATGCTTGCTTCATGAACTTTGGGGTTTGTTAAACGTCATCCGTAATTGGGTGGCTATTACGGCGGCTTACGGGTTCATGGAAAAGTGTGTCAAGTAACTTGATAGCTCAAGATTGGGATTTGCTCCTCCGACGATGGAGAGATATCTCTGGGCCCTCTCGGTGTTACGGTATCCATCATCGTCTGGCCAGACACTTTGTGATTTGATCACGGGGATGCCGGAACACGATAACGAGAAAAGAGAACAATACCGGTAACGAGGTAACTAGCATAGTGGACAAGTTGTTGATCCACGGGAATGCCAACATGTCTCACCTCGGGTATTTGTAACATATCGCGAAGCAACAGGAATAGCACACGGCAACTGGAGGTTCACTCGAATATTTATTCGTGTGGGTATAGGGGTCAATATGGGTGTCCACGGCTCCGATGTTGATCATTGATCGGAAGGGGTTCCGGGTCATGTCTATACTTCACCGAACCTATAGGGTCACACACTTAAGGGTCATCTATCTGCTGAATACTAGACAGGGAGTCTGAGAGAAAATCACCGAAAAAGTTTCGGACACCGAAAAGTTTCGGACAGCGAAATCGTACCGCAGAGAGAGGTCATCGGATAAGTTTCGATGATACCGAAAAGTTGTTTCGGGATACACCATTAAGTCAAATTGGTTTCGGCACATGCCTGATAATTCTTGGAGGATGCCAGAATCATTCTGGAAGCTTTTTGGAATTTTCTGAGATAAAAACCGGAAATGTTCTGGAGCTGCCGGAGCCACATCAGATGCGTTTCGCAGATGAAAATCACTAAAACCGGAATTGTTTCGGAACGCGTTGAAAATCATTTTAGTGGGTACTGGAAATGTTCTTAGCCCACATAAATATTTTCAGTTCGATCAGACGCTGAAAAATGTCGTCGTGAATAGTGAAAATCAGCTTTATGGTTACTTTATGGAAAGCCACCTTTTTGGGGCTTTGCTCCAAAAGATCTTGGGGATGACATGGATGGATAGGAGCCATTTTTTGGGCCCCTCATGAGGGTGTGGCCGGCCACATGGGGTATCCCCCCTTGGGGACCCTCTTGTTCCTTGGTTTCACTCCTAGGTCCTTGTGGAAGGACTTCATTCATGTGCATTTTGGGTTTTTTGTGAAACTACCCTACCCCCTTGGGATTTCCTATAAATAGAGGTGGAGGGGCAGCCCTCCACACTCATCCCTTGCTCTCATACACATGCCATGCATTATCTGGCTTCTTCTCTCCCTCCCACGAAAAGAGTTTCGTAGAGCCGTAAGGCTGTCTGGGTTCCGGCAGGAACTAGTTCTGGACGGCGAAGCCCTGCCGGATAGATGACACCGTATGTGTGCAACTCTGTAGAGAGATCGTAGTTTCGGTCTTAGTTCGTGAGTGCCTCCCGAAGGGCTGTCCGTGTGACCGTCCGAGTTTCGAAGGTCCTCCCGAAGGGCTGTCCGAGTGACCGTTCGAGTTTCGAAGGTCCTCCCGAAGGGCTGTCCGCGACACCGTCCGGGGGGCTGTTCGACCGCCTCCTGGAGGGCTGTCTGAGGAGCAGATGAGGGTATACATCCTCGCGGTTGGGAGGTTGTAAATCCTAGCTGCGGGGATCTGCACCGCCGATCGTCATCGACTCTACTTCCCGCTGCACTACGAGTCGGTAACGAAAAAGATCAAACCATGTATGCAGTCTCCATAGTGGTCCTGGGCTGGTGCGTAGGTCGGAAAATTTTTGTTTTCTGCTGCGTTCCCCTACATCCGCTAACTGAATTTAACTGAACCGTGCCGAGCTTCATCGTTCTTGGGACTACCTTTCTTCGGTGAAGCTTTGGCGGTGCCCCTGACAGTAACTAACTCAGGTTCCATAAAGAAAGCTTTAACTCGCCACTAACTACCTAGCAGTGCCCTATATTAAAGTAAGCAACGGAACAGAGGAGGACAATATTTAATGAGGCAACTTCTGTTTTACGAGAACAATGGACTGGCCACAAAAATCTCAGATCACGCGTTTGCAGATCAGCTTGATGAATAAGAAAGACATGCTCAACATATATCAAAAATGCCAGCATATTTCTTTATAAGGTCTTTTGAGAATAATTAATAAAATGACTGTATGCATCGCCCAGATGCAGAGGCTGGGGGTCTTCCTCCTTTTCTAAAAAAAAAAATCAAAAATGCCAGCAAGGTTTGCATGGCATGATAACATATTTACATATAATTATCATTCAACATATACGTATAATTAACAGGCTCAACAATGCATCAGTCCTGGACCGAATAAATAATTCCACAAGGCCGGCATACACAAGCACAGGCACAGACATCCTAAGCATTCAGTGCATGGGATCAAAAAACAGTTCTCATGGGAATTGCTTCAACCAATTTCCAGTAAGCACCACCTCTTGAGAAGGCTCCCTTCAGCTTGTCGCAATATCTCATATCTAGTTCCGTGAGGGCTGAGACCTGCTGCAGGAGTCCCTCCGGCAGTGTCTCTAAACTTGGGCATCCAGAAATATGTAGCACTTTGAGCCGAGGGAATGATACAGCCGATACTTGTCTTGCCACCTGGTGCCATCTCTCTAGCTTAGGCATCTTGTAAACAATCATGACTCGCAGTTTAGGAAAGATGGGTGATGGAGGAATGCAGGACTCCCCATTGTCTGTATCATCATTACCAACACACATACTTGTCACACTATCCAAATTATCCAAATTCAAGTACCAGAGGGAGGGCAGCTGCCATAATGGTGGAAGATCCTTGCACTTCCTGCAGCTACGCAAATGAAGCTCTCTCAGATGTTCTAACAGTGTAGACTTGTGCATCCATGATGACAATTTAGCACCACTATAATTAGACAACTGTAAAACTTCAAGACCATTGTGAGGACAAAGGGCCTCTAGTATTCCTTCTGCATTAGTATCTACTTCATATCCAGCTCTACTACAGAGTCCATACCAACTCAGTGAGATTCTTTTCAAATTATGCTTAGCGGATATATTGCCTTGTTTAGCATTTTCTGCACTATGCACTTTTCTCAGCTGTGTCAAAGAAAGACTACCACCTAGATTCAAATCTTTCAGTTGATCAATTCCACGGCCTGCATCACTATCAATGATATAATTCGTCAATGTCTGCAGAGAATTAAGCTGACCAACACCTTGTGGCATGCAGTCCAAATTAGGACACCCAGCAAGAAATATGTGTCGAAGACTGCTCATATACCTCATGCCCTCTGGTAATTTCTTAAGATCTTCACAACCAATGAGCTTCAACGTTTGCAGGTTATACAACATGGTAGTGGATCCTGGCAGTGTAGCTATACCAGAATATGAGAGATCTAGATAGCGAAGATGCTTCAAGTTTGCCATTTGTGTCTCGAATGAGAGTGTCCTCAATGCTCGCAATGACATGAATTTTGACAATGCCATAATCAAAGACTTGCCCTTATCCAGAGATGCTTGGGTCCACTGCAACTCCCTTTGGACACATAATATTGTGCGGGCTCGGGGAGCTAGCATTTCCTTCATTGCTGCAAGAGTATTGTTACTCACATGATCAAGTGATAAATACTGAACCTCATGCTGTAATGAACCGATGTTAGTGGGTCCGTGCAGAATTTCTTGACATGATGAAGATTCTTGCAGAATGAAGCAATCATTTCCACTTACGGATTCAGCAAGGTCATGCATGAGATCATGCATCCTGCAAATAATTGATCTGTGGATATGCTCATAATCACCGATCTTAGTGTAGTGTTGATTCTCCACATCTTGAAGGAAACATCTCCAAACTAGTATATCAAAAATTTCTTGGCCTCTTGTTTCTGATGCAATAAAGTCATTGGCTATCCATAACTGGATTAGCGTGTCTTTATCCATCGGGCTATCCTTGGGGAAAAGAGCACAGAAGGAGAAACATATTTTTGCTTCGGATGACAAGTGATCATAGCTCAGTTGTAGTGCAGGTACAATAGCAGATGTGAGGATGTCATCTTTCCAGACATCGCTATCCAAAACAGAAAACCACTGACTGTGATGCTTCGAACGAAGTAAAGCTGCTATAGTCTTAATAGCAAGAGGCAATCCCTTACACTTGTGGACAATTTTCTTTGCGACTGTAATCAATTCATCTTGCTTTTCCGCTTCCCTCCCAAATGCATTTCTGTGAAAAAGCTCCCATGATTGATCCTCATTTAGAAGTGATATGTGATGTGGAGGAAGCGTGCCCATGATAGACGCAACTTGATCGCTGCGGCTTGTCACAATTATAGCACTACCTGAGCCAGCATGTGAGTTTAGTAATGATCTCATAGCATCCCACTTATGTCCGTCTTCATTCCAAACATCGTCCAACACTAGGAGATACCTTTTCTTGCCCAAAACTCCACAAAGTTCCTTCTGCAGTGCCTCCATCTGAGTCAAATCACACTTCTTCATCGTGGCCACTTCTATTACAGATCGGACAATTTCCTCAATAACGAACTTTTCGGAGATACATGCCCATAAGACCAACTCGAAATGATGCTTCACCCTCTGGTCATTGTGCACAAGTTGGGCAAGGGTGGTCTTACCAATTCCCCCCATACCAATTATGGGGAGCACCATGACATGGTTGCTGTTATTTTTGTTGTAGCAGTGGCCAAGCAATATCTTCACCAGTTGTTCCTTCTCATCTTGTCTGCCCACAATCTGTGATTTATCGACTTGAGAGTGTGTTTGCAGATGATCAATGCGTGGAGCCTCGGTATGCTGTCGGAAGTGAAAACTATTCATCTTCTCGACCAGTTCATCTATCATGTCAACTGTATCCTTCATCTTCTTGCTCATGGAGTGACGGAGAATAACCGGGTTATTGGAAGTGGTGTAGCTCAGCACCTGGAAAGAAAACAAATAAAACAGAAATTAAAAGGCTTGCGTTCCCAAATTAAAATATTAAATTGAATTTAAAGGCCGTTATTTTCAGATTAAATCCCTGAACTGAGAATAGAGCTAGCCGGATTTTTTTTTTAACCATGCATAAGCCCATTTCCATTACTCATAACGAAATACACCAAACTACAACCAGAGAGAATAGGGGGTTGGGAAGGGGAGAAGTGAGTTCAAGGCACAATAAGATAACCCACCACATGCGCTCACAATCGAACACACTATGGGGCAACAAGTTAGCACACTAAGACTATCCTAGCAATAAGTTCCACCATCCAGCTGCAGTTACACTCCAGCTAAATCAGCAAGTTTACCATCTAACCAAACACCATCTTACCAGAGGAAATGTATTTGTAGCGCACACGAAATTTACAGTGGTAAGATTGAGCTCCCAAACGGGGCCAGAACTGAAAACAGAGCCGGACAGAGTGGGAAGAAAAGGTAGGACGAGGACGAACCTTGTGTGCGGTGGAAACGTGGCCGATCTTGGCAGCATGGCGGCGCAATGCCTCGTAGCGGAAGTCGTCGAGGATGTCGTCAGTTTGGTAGGCGACAGTCTTGAGGTCCTCCATCCACGAGTGGACAGCAGCATTGGTTCGGCTCTTGGTGTCGGCGTCCAGCAGGATACATTGGATGTCCGCGAGGTGGCACTCTAGCTTCTGGCGAGCCTTGCCCAGACCGCACGCCCGCAGCAGCTTGGCCACCTGCGCGTCACCAGCCTTGACCGCTACTCTGTCCAGCAGCGGGATCAGCATGTAACCCAGAGAATGGTGTGAGGAGCTTTGCCGTGGGTAGAAACGACGCTGCTCTCTTTGCTTGATACATTGTCCTTGCACCCTTGATTTGATAGCCTTGTATGCAGAACAATGATGTGCTTAGATTAAAAAAACTCATTGCAGCAGCAGCGCTTGTCGGATTATTTGACTAAGCTTACCATGGAAGCTGCCTCTGCATTTCCACCGTTACCAAGTTTGCTCTTTCCGGAAGCAGATACATCAATCTTTCTCCTTTCCACCTAGGAGCATAGAAATTAATTCGTCAAGAAAGAATCCACAAGAAATGGAAAGATAAGACAGTTCACAATTTCCTGGCTAATTTGAACATGGTCCCTCTTACCTCCTCTTTTCACATGAGAGGTAAGAAGGTAAGTGCTATTCCGACCACTAATTAATGAATTCAATGGCTCAAATCTATTATATACTCGTATCTTTCATGTGAAAAGAGGAAATAAGAGGGACCATGTTAAAACTGCTTGAATTTATTACCTTGGGGACTTCCTCAACTGGCTTGTTGGTCTCTTCTCTACTCTTGGAGTTTTCGTGAGGCTCATATACAACCATCAAATTCACCTCATCAGCAATTTTACCAGCCTCTTCGAACGTGTGTTCTATGATATCCTCATCTGTGAGACCCTCGCTCACTTTCATGCTCTTCACGATAAACTTGTCAGCATGGTGCATATCTTGTGGTGGCACTGTTATCTTCACACCATACTTGCATTGTTGTCGCACAATGCCTTTGTCTGGCTGTGCTCTGTACCATGGTGGGTTTGATGGTTTGATGTTGAAGGCAATGCAACTATGTGTATCGTTGATTAGCTCAATTGTGAAGCATGATATCTTCTTAAGCTCAAAAGGAACAAGTAGCTCGAGGGGCTTAATCCCCAGCATGTCATCTTCAATGTAACAAGGTCTTATCTGCAAGAAAAGAGTTATCTGTGTTTAGACGACGGTGCATATGTGGCATATGTACAAAGGCAAAAGCTCTACATAACTACTGGCAGGACACCCCATAAGTCTCCTAAGTTTGTTTATTCTAATGCTAGCTCAACTAACCGGACAACGAGTAATTTAGGATAACTAGGATTGTTGTAAAAGACAAATCTGGGATCATGCTACCATGTATTTTAAGATTACCTATGATATGTATTTTAATCTGGAACCAAATTAACACAGCCTTAGAGTTGAATAACTGAAATTCCACACTTTATTAGCTCTCTGATCTCAATAATATTGTTCAAATAATGTGTCTCTTTTGACTTCAAATAATGCATCCCTTTCCACAGTTTGATTACAAGGTGTCTTGAACTAGTTAGCTTACCTGGCTAGTGTGCATATCTGTACTTCCAGATTCACTCAGAAAGCTAATTATCTTCAATATGGAAGGTCTGGCTTCTGGATTTTGTTCCCTGCAGCGTACTGCTATGTTCAAGCATCTAGTTACTTGCTGGTATTGTAGTAACGTCGGTGGCTTAGTCCACCTGTGCCTCCACCTCCGAAGTACCTACATTTAACAAATTTAAGTATGTGTGATGATCCCAGAATCTTATAGTGGGAACCATGTCAATGTGTCATGTGGTTTGCATGACAATTTTTTAGTTGAAAGTAATAAGTTTGCCTCGCACCATGTATCAACAGAAGTGCATCACTTCACCTCAAAACACCAGAAAAAAACTATCCACCCATGCATGATACATATCCCGAAATATGTTGTTTGAATTAGATAAGCCATTCTGTAGGATAGTATGCATATTTTAGTGCAAACAATTAAAAGATGCATGCACAACATCATCGTTGTTCTAAGAAGTGACATAAATCACCCTTACATTGTTTTCATCGGGGATGCCCATACAACCTGTTACTAATTCGAAGATTATGGCACCCAAACTATATATGTCAGATTTAACTGAAGCTTTGCCAGAATTCTCGTATTCCGGTGCAATATATCCTCTGCAAGAAAATACAACACAAAATAAATGTAGGATTGCATGATAGAAAAATATCAATTAACCACTAGTGTTTATTCTGATGGATAGTTTACCGTGTTCCAAAACGTAGGCCCATAGTATGCGTGTTTTTATTTGGTCTTGACAAACCAAAATCTGTGAATTTTGGAATCAAATATGTGCCATCTAGTAATATATTTTCTGGCTTAAGGTCCATATGAACAATACTGGTTTCCTCATGAAGATAGCGCAGACCCTTGCAAATTCCAATGATTATTTCATAACGTGTTTCCCATTCAAGTCCCCTTAATTCATCTGTACATAAGAAGGTGAGGAGTTATGTGAAACTACATACTTGGAAATGATAGAATATTTAAATTCAAGTCTGTCCCTAACCATTGACCCTGACTTGAAAATTGAAGACCAGTAAAGGCAATACAGTAAAGAAGTAAAGAGAGAGAGCTGCATCAAATACAATAAGATCATACCAGTAATATGTTTATCAAGACTTCCATTGCTGATGTACTCGAAACAGAGCAATCTTTCTCTTACATTGGCCAAGTTAATTTCTTCTGACCCAGCCTCTTGTATCGGTGTCTGATACGTATTAGAACAGAAGCCAAGAAAGCGGACTACATTTTGATGATTAATCTTCCTCAGGCTATTAAACTCACGGCGAAATAGCTTGTCATCAATTGTGTGTGCAGTCACATAAATCCTCTTCACAGCAACAATAATTCCATTTCGGAGTACACCCTGTTGGTCACCATTTAAATTGGTGCTCAGCCTTACAATACTGAAACATAGATGGCCAAGTTCTGCCTCTACTGGTGGTACTATTTTTTATACAAGAACAACAGGAGAGTGTCCTGCTCTGATTTTATTAATAAAATAAAGTTTTTAATACGAACTTAATCGAGGGTACTTTTAATGAAACTAGTATATTTTAGTGGACGGGAGATCTTTTATGTATGTTCTCAACGGTAAATTGTACCTTGTAAACCGCTCCAAATCCACCCTGACCAATTTTTCTCTCTTCAGAGAAATCATTCGTGATACTTTGCAACAGCCCTAATGGCAGATCCTTTGGTTCCTCGTCTCCATTGAGTATACGCTCCAGCAAAGTTTCGTCCCCCATTCTCAACTAGATGGTGTTATATATTCAGATCTAGAGCATGAAAAGAAAAAGTTAGTTTGCTTGAGGCCAAGAGGCCGCCTGCTGATGTTGATAGCAAGTAAATGCGTACCTGCTGGAGATTTAGCCCTGTACTGTACGTAGTATAGGATAGGAAGCACAAACTGGAATTGCTCCAAACGATTGATTTCAGCAGATTAAAGAAGATGCAAAGATGGTTCTTCAGATGTACTGTAGTAGACTCTGAGAGGCGAGAAAGAGAAAGAATATTCATTCAAGCACAATATAAGAGAGATAAGGGTCGCTAGCTCGTAAACCAGACATTTGGATATATATATATATATATATATATATAGAGAGAGAGAGAGAGAGAGGGCGTAAGGGAGAGAGAGAGAGCAAATGAAATCGATGCCTGCAGAGAGCAGAGCAGAAACACACCTGTGACAACTGCGACCAAATTGGTTGTAATGAAGACGCTCTAGATCCAAGATTTAATCCTAGACTAGACAAAGAAGGAGATAAGGGGAACAGAGAGGAGGGGAGATGGCGGGCATACCTTGCATAAGCCAGCCCTAGGTACCACACCACCGTCCAGGCTGATTGCAAAAGCACAGGGATTGCAGGTAGAGTCCCCCTAGCTAGGCCCAGAGAGAGAGACGGAGGCGTTGCACGGAGGCAGCAGGGAGTAAGGAGAGAGCTGATGGTGGTGTGAGGTCAATCGCCGTGTTGAACCGAGCGGCAAGGACGCCTAGTAAGTTGGAAGCGATTAGAGCATGGTTAATAATAGAGCCAGCAGCTAGCTATGTAAGATTGCCATGTCATCAAAAGCTAGCATACCATTCACTCATGCAATAGGTTGGTTGTAAGGTAGGCTACATCGAAGATGAAACTACTCCTCATTGGAGCTCTTGAACTGTTCCTACAGCTCACCCTTGCTGGGGTCGTCAGCACTCCTCACCCTCCTCCTTCGAGTCACCCTACTCCCCTGACTCAGACTCGACGGGGTCACTGTCGAGGGGCCGGCCTCGTCCTCCTTCTTCACCCTCTTCTTCTTCTGCTCGGCGTCGCGTTTCCAGTAGAACCCGCGCTTGGCCTAGAAATACTCCGGATGCTCAACCTAGCAATGACAATGGTCGGCTTCTTCTTCTTCTTCTTCTTCTCCTTCGTCATCTCCTCCATCCGGAAATTATCCGGCACGAGGACCTCTGCATCCGCCCGGGTCTCAGTCTCTGGGAAGTTTAGCTCCGTCCTCAGTCTCCCGACACGCCACGCTGCCACGTTGTACACCCGCACGGCCTCATCGGCGGTGGGGTACATCGGAGAACTCGGCGCCGAAGTTGTCGGACGGCTTTGCCCGCACTCCGAAGAACCTCGTCTTGCTCTTCAAGACCTTCTGGCGGCAAGGCGGCAGCTGTGCGGCGTTTGAATCGGGGGGGGGGGGGGGGGGGGGCGGCGCCACATGATTCAGTTTGGTGGAGGGCAGTGGTGGGGTGAGGCTGGGCGGATGCTCAGTGGTGGAAAATTAGGAGGTGGCGGCGGTTGGCGGAAACATGCCTGATTTGAGGCGTGCGGCGGCGGTTGGTGGCGGAGGAGCGGCGGAACCAACGGCGGTGGTGGTTGGCGGCCAGATCTGGCGCGGGGCGACGGCGGCATGGTGCGGTGGGTAGGCAGCAGGCGGTGGGCATAGTGAGAAAGAATACGCGGGGTGGGGAAAAGAAATGAATGACTGTTGGCCGTTGGAACGCGACTGGCTTTTTACATCACCCAAAAGGTGGAGATGCAAATTTGCATCTTTAGGTGTTGTATTTTATAACACTTGAATCAAGTGATGTAATATTTTTTGCATCTACATCCGTGGGAGGTGTGTCTTTTGGCCTTAAAAATATAAAAGTTAGTTACTTTTACATCTACATCTTTTATTGAAGATGCTCTTAGTCTATTGGTTGGTTTCCCACTTTCTCTCTTCCTCTTTCCTCTAATTTACTCATACTACCTAGGAGCACGTGTAAAGGTTCGCTCTTGCATTAGAGCATGGCTAATAATATAGCCAACAAACAATTATAAGCTGTTATCATGTCATTTAGAGCCAATTTAATAGCCGGCATGTATAATAGTAATTTTAATTATGTACTACTTTATTGATGGTTGACCCACCTTACAATCTCATGAAGCCGGCTCTTATTCTACAACCCGTTTTCATTCTTTCTCCTCTTCTCTCTACGACCCGTGCCCTGCGTGGCGGGGTAGCATGGGATGAGGTGTCCTCCAGCCAACCCGTACCATGAACTAGTGCAAAAAAAAAATCCAGAAAAGGAGGATGACCCCCGGCATCTGCATCTGGGCGATACTACAACCACTTTATCAATTATTCACCAGGATCTTACAAAGTAATACATCAGTAAGTCTGAAGCCACCATCTCAACAACATCTGTCGCTACTCCTATCCACTTGATGAAGGGATGCCAAAAATGCGAGCCGAATACCAAACAGACTTCGCATCAAAGCCTAATATCTAAAGCCGGAGGCCCCAACCAAGCCACAATGTCGGGTCTGGGGCACACACCGGTCCCGCGCACTCTCAGAGGCCACCGCCGTTGTCTTTCACCTATCCATCTACAAAACATTGGTGATGAGTGAGGGAGTCCTGGACTAAGGGGTCCTCGGGCGTCCGGCCTGTTGGACATGGGCTGGACTGATGGGCTGTGAAGATACAAGACCGAAGACTCTCACCCGTGTCCGGATGGGACTCTCCTTGGCGTGGATGGAAAGCTTGGCGTTAGGATATGAAGATTCCTTTATCTGTAACCAACTTTTGTACAACCCTAGTCCCCTCCGGTGTCTATATAAACCGGAGGGTTTAGTCCCTAGAGACAATCATAATCATATAGGCTAGACTTCTAGGGTTTTAGCCATTACGATCTCGTGGTAGATCAACTCTTGTAATACTCATATTCATCAAGATCAATCAAGCAGGAAGTAGGGTATTACCTCCATAGAGAGGGCCCGAACCTGGGTAAACATCGTGTCCCCTGTCTCCTGTTACCATCGACCTTAGACGCACAGTTCGGGACCCCCTACCCGAGATCCGCCGGTATTGACACCGACACTGGTGCTTCCATTGAGAGTTCCGTTGCGTCGTCTTCAAGAGGTTTGATGGCCCCGTCAATCACCTACAACAATGTTGTCTAGCGGAAGTTTTTTTCCCCGGCCAGATCTTCGTATTCGGCAGCTTCGCACTGCGGGCCAACTCGCTTGGCCATCTAGAGCAGATCGACAGCTACGCCCCTGGCCATCAAGTCAGGTTTGGAAGCTTGAACTACCTTGCTGATACCCGCGGAGACTTGATCTTTGACGGATTCGAGCCCGCGGCAGCCGCTCCCTGCCACCGCGATGAGCATGACCTAAATTTGTCATCGGACCATACCCAGGAGATAGCACCTGTAAGTGCTCTGGCCCTAGATCCGGAGCAAATTGCGCCACCCAAGGACGGGAAGCTCAACCCCGCCACGGGAGCCGCAGACTCAGCGGCGCTGGAGCCGCACACAGACCCAACCTCGAGCATGACCTGCGTCACCGGAACCTCGGATTCGTCTCCGGCCACAGGCTCTGAACCACGCGCGTCCATGTCCGTCGAGCCCGATCAGGCGTCGGTCGTCGAATTCAGCGCCGCGGACATCTTCCGGCACTCACCTTTAGGCGATGTGCTGAACTCATTAAAAACCCTCTCCTTAGCAGGGGACTCACAGGCGAATTATATCCGGTTTGAACTAGGGGTTGACGATGGGGAATTTCGCTTCCCACCCACCTCCCACTTCATAGCCACTATCTAGGACTTAGTCGATATGCTCGATTACGGCTCCGAAGACATCGACGGTATAGACGACGATGCCGGAGATGAGCAGGCCCAAAACCCACCGTTTACTGGAGGCTGGTCGGCCACCTCTTTGTATGACGTGTATATGGTGGATACACCCAAAGAGAATAACAACGATGACAAAGAAGACCCAGTTGAGGATAAACCTCCTGAGATACCGCCAAAGCACCGATGTCAGCGGCGCCGCTCTAAATCACGCCGTAGAAAAGACAGCAATACCGGCACACGAGACAATAACACTCCGGACGGTGCCGAAGACAGAGCAGACCCCGACGAGCCAACTGACGAACAGGACGATCGGGAAGATGGGCAAGTCAGCCCTGAGGAACAGGCCGCAAACGAAGACTCAGAGGACAGTAATTATCTCCCACTCTCCGAGGATGAGGTGAGCCTCGGTGACGAAGACTTTATCGTGCCTGAGGAACCTCTCGAGCAGGAGCGCTTTAAACGCCGGCTAATTGCCACTGCAAGGAGCCTGAAAAAGAAGCAGCAACAGCTTCAAGCTGATCAAGATCTGCTCAATGACAGATGGACCAACGTCCTGGCAACCAAGGAATACGGCCTCGAGCGCCCGACCAAAAGTTATCCGAAGCGCAAATTGTTACCTCAATTTGGTGACGAGGCACTGGAGCCTGTACCGTCAGCGCGTAATGCGGCTGACCGACCACCACGTGGCCGGGACAAAGCGGCAACCCAAGCCGAACTCTAGCCCATACTACCCCGCCGTAAAGGCAGAGACATAACTGCTCGGGGTTATACATATGACCTCCGGCAGGACTTGGACAGTAGCGCAGATCAGAATAGATTGATCTATGGATCGCGGGGGCGTGCCCCGACACGCGACAACGGCTATCTAGCCGGACGCAACAACCATAATCACGCCCGGGCCGAGAACCGCAGACGGATTCCATCCGAGCTACGTCGCGATGTGGCCCGATATAGAGGCGCCGCACACCCCCTTTGCTTCACTGACGAGGTAATGGAGTATGAATTCCCAGAAGGGTTTAAACCCATAAACATCGAATCATATGATGGGACAACAGACCCCGCGGTATGGATCGAGGATTTTCTTCTCCATATTCATATGGCCCGCGGTGATGATCTCCATGCCATCAAATACCCCCACTAAAACTCAAAGGACCAGCTCGGCACTGGTTGAACAGCCTGCCCGAAAACTCCATTGGCAGCTGGGAAGACTTGGAAGAAGCCTTCCTCGACAACTTCCAAGGCACATATGTCCGACCTCCGGATGCCGACGACTTAAGTTACATAATTCAACAGCCCGGAGAGTCAGCCAGGAAATTCTGGACTAGGTTCTTAACCAAAAAGAACCAGATCGTCGACTGTTCGGATGCCGAAGCCCTAGCGGCCTTTAAACATAGAATCCGAGACGAATGGCTCGCCCGACACCTCAGCCAAGAAAAACCGAAGTCCATGGTAGCCCTCACGGCGCTTATGACCCGCTTTTGTGCGGGCGAAGATAGCTGGCTAGCCCGTAGCAATAACAATGCAAGCGAACCTGGCACTTCGGAAGCCAGAAATAGCAACGGCAAGCCCTGACACAATAGACACCGAAAACAAGGAGAAGGGGTCGCAAGGTGAGGACGATGACGAGGAGCCCCGTCCACCGAACACAGGGGGGCAGAAGAAGTTTCCCCCTCAGGTCAAAACGGTGAACATGATATGCCATCCATATCCCCAAGAGGGAGCGCAAGCGCACGCTCAGGGACATCTATGTGATAGAGCCAGTCGCCCCAAAATTCAACCCATGGTCGTCCTGCCCGATCACTTTCGATCGCAGGGACCATCCAACTAGCATCCGCCATGGCAGTTCAACCGCACTGGCCTTAACCTGCTCTATCAGGATATAGTGCGCAAAATGGGCATCGATCCATCAAGGATCAAGCCCATCAAAACAACCTTTAAAGGAGTCATACCAGGTGTAGAGGCTCGTTGTACGGGCTCAATCACACTGGAAGTTGTCTTCGGGTCCCCGGACAACTTCAGAAGCGAAGAGTTGATCTTTGATATCGTCCCCATCCGCAGTGGCTATCACGCACTGCTCGGACGAACCGCATTCGCTCGATTTAATGCTGTGCCACACTATGCTTATCTCAAGCTCAAGATGTCCGGACCACGCGGGGTCATAACAGTCAATGGAAACACGGAGCGCTCCCTCCGTACTGAAGAACACACCGCGGCCCTGGCAGCGGAAGTAAAGAGCGGCCTTTTAAGGCAGAATTTTAATTCAGCGGCCAAGCTCCCGAACACTGTCAAACGAGTCCGGACTACTCCGCAGCTTGACAGTCCGGCTCGTCAGGAGTCAGACTAGCAATTCGGCCTCCATCTCAGTCCTGACCAAATGGCGGCATACGTACCGCGCGTACATAATTACGCACTCAAAATACCATGGGCAGAGACGGAGGCATAACCAGACTGTGGTCCACAATACGGCTTCAACCTTCCCCGGACACATATACTTTCATTTTTCATTTTTTCCTTTTCAGGTTTCTTTTCCACAGGCCCCTAGTGGCGGCCTGATCATCGGTCCTTTTGAAGGACGGATACACCAAGGTGGCAGGCGGCATAGACGTGTGAGGGAATCTCTAGACGTTCTCTTCGACGATCGTCCTACCTGTGTTCAGGACCCGCACGCAGCTCCCCCTTGCTCTTGGCATGTTAAATAGCCAGGTTGCTTATCGCACTATTTGTACAGATACGTTTTGACGTATCAATCAAATTATAACGAGAACTGTTTGTGGCCCAATTTATGTGGCACTAGCTTACAATTTCATTTTATTTTGTTATTCTTATCGACTGCACACGTACACTTTGGTACGCTTTAATTGGCCAGGGGCTTCACTACGCTCCATACTATGGCAACAAAGTCCGAACACTTTTACAGTATAGTTCGGCGCCCCAAATTTCAGCATTATATGCATTGGCTCCGAGTCATGTCTTTAGTCAATAGTTGGGTTGCCCGGCTCCTGTGCTTACTACCTTACGTTCTGGTCTATCGGCTAGGGTAGTAAAGGGAGAACTACTGCGATTGTGTCCTGATTTATCCAGATGAGCACCTCAGTAGAGAAAGCCGAAAACTGACTGTCATGATGCGGCATGAGTCGGTCATCTGTTCGGAGGTTACAAATCTTTTGCGATTTTTTCCGCATTACGCGACAGATCAGCCTCAGTCCGATCAGGTGTTTACAACACCCTAGTCCGGATTAAATACTAACTAGGGGCTGCGCCTATATTTTTATTGTCAAACTCCTATGGCTAAGTGAGGGTAATAAAGCCACATAGTCCGATTGCCTGGTTCGTTGCGCTAAACACCTCCTTCAAGGACCAAATTTTTGGATCAAGAGTGTTTAGATCCCATCCCGAACACCCCCATACTACCTACGTGGGGGCTGAAGCCGACGACTAGCCAACTCTCAGATTTAATAAAAACGGCCCCACAGGAGGTAAAATATTAAAAATAACAAGCATTATATTACATAACTACTTCGTTTCATCATACAAGGCAAAGATAACACGAATGTATTCATTCGAAGACAATGTCTTTTGCACATTGCGCCGCCACAATGCGGGACCCCTCCAGGACATCTTCAAAATACCGCTCGGGCGTGCAGTGCTCCTTGCCAGCGAGCGGTCCCTCGGCCGCGAGCTTGACGGCGTTCATCTTCGCCCACTGCACCTTGACGCGGGCGAAGGCCTTCCGCGCACCCTCAATGCAGACCCACCGCTTGATGACGTCAAGCCGGGGGCATGCATTGACTAGCCGCTTCACGAGCCCGAAGTAGCTGCTGGGTATAGCTTCGGCAGGCCATAGCCGGATTATTAAATCCTTCATGGCTAGTTCAGCCATCCTATGCAGTTCGACCAGCTGTTTTAGCTAGTCGCCAAAGGGCATCGGATGTTCTGGCGCAAGGTATTGCGACCAGAACAACTTCTCCGTCGAGCTCCCCTCTTCGGCTCGGAAGAACTTCGCAGCATCGGCAACACTACGCGGTAAATCCGCAAACGCTCTTGGAGAACTCCAAATCCGGGTTAGTAAGAGATACCTCTTCTTCACATATTTGCTCTGCATAATGAAGGCCTTACCCGCCGCAAATTTTCTGGCGTCTTGGATTTCCTGGAGGGCACCCTGGGCTTCAACCCGGGCATCCTGTGCACTTTGGCGAGCCTTGGCGAGTTCGGCCTCTTGATCCGCAATATTGCGCTCCAAGCATTCGCATTTCTTCACGGCATCCTGGAGCTCCTGCTGGACCTCACCGACCCTGGCCTCCTGCTTTTCGCAGGCTGCTTGTTCCTTGGCCGCTCTCTCCTCGGCCTCGGCCGGTGCCTTCTTGAGGATCTCTACCTCGGTCGCCGCTCCTAACGAATGTCATGGCACTTTGGTCAACACAAATCATTATCCTTTCTGAATTTACACAAGGTCATTGCATACCTTGATTGTCTTCTAGCTTTTTTTTCACACGGTCGAGCTCTTCCTCGGTCCCCTCCAGACTCTGCTTCAGTCCGGAGACCTCAGCAGCATGAGAAGTCGTAGCCAGCAACGATGCCTGCTTATTCACATAGACATGTCTAGTTAGTCTCCTGGGAAAGTTATTTGATCCGTTGTCCGGCTTTGCATTCCGAACACCGGACATAGTCTCAAGGGCTACTATCTACACTGTGACATTCTTCTTACACAATTATGCCGCTTACCTCAAAGCCTGTCAGCAGGCTGGTGCAGGCTTCAGTCAGTCCGCTCTTAACGGACTGAACCTTCTCAACCACCATACCCATAAGGATACGGTGTTCCTCAACAATGGAAGCACCTTGCAGTGCTTCCAGTAGAGTATCCGGTGCCTCTGGTTGGACAGAGGTCACCGGCGGAACAGGCGCACCTCCTTCTTTCGAAGGAGGCTGCTTGCCTGAATCCGGAGCCGCACTGGCTTCCGGAATGGTATTCGGCTGGGGCCCGCATTGAATACGGCCCCCGTCGCTAGTTTCTAGGGGGATTTGCTCCCCCCCGGTGTCCGACAGCTGAGGTTTCGCCCTCCGGCGCCATCCTAACGGCCCTCTGCGTCTCTCCCTGGCCCGTGAGGGTCCTTCAGGACACCGCCTCGGCGTCATCCGTGGCCTTGGGAGAGGTGGCTGTTGGCAGCGAATCCCCCGATGAGGATCGCTGGGAGCTGTCGTGGGCCGGACTGCAGCACGTGATTCAACGCATTAGAATTACGAGATAAAGGAGTCGTACATATAAGTGCTTTAGAGCCCTCGAATACTTACGATCCGGCCGGGGCTTATCCCTGGGGCGCCACTCCGAGCTGCTGTCAGTATCCGGTGCGGTGTCGTCCGCAAGGGAGGCTCTCCCCCTCTTGGACGCTTCGGCCCCCAGACGCGTGGAGGCCGCCCTTTTCTTCCTTCCCCCCTCAGGGGGGGAGTTGCTTTCTTCCTCCTCCTCCTCGTCGTCGGTGGCGGGTGAGGACTGGGTCTCGGCGTCTTCGGACATCACGTCCGAAGTGCCCTTGTGGCGGAGACCACCTCGGGTCCCCTTGCCCTTCTTTTTGGCCTTCTTCTCCGACGCCTGGTAAGGCGCTGGAACCAGCATCTTCGTTAGAAGTGGAATTGCTGGGTCTTCGGGTAGCGGAGCCGGACTCTTGACCAGCTCCGCCTTCTTTGTCCAGCCCTGAAAAAAGTAAGATGGAGAGGCTCAGACATTTTCCTTGAGTATGTAAGCAAAGGATACACCTTGAAAACACTAAAAAAACTTACTGTACTGGCGGGGTGGGTCAGGTTGTACCCACGGTCTTCGGTCTCCTTCAGCCACGTCTCGTTGGCCTTGAAGAGCACCTTCCAAATACCTTCGTGCGTAATGCCGAAGAAGTGTTGCAGGGTCTGGTGCTTGGCCGGATCGAACTCCCACAAATTGCAGGTCCGGCTTTGGCATGGAAGGATCCAG
Organism: Aegilops tauschii subsp. strangulata; assembly: GCF_002575655.3. Taxonomy (NCBI): domain Eukaryota; kingdom Viridiplantae; phylum Streptophyta; class Magnoliopsida; order Poales; family Poaceae; genus Aegilops; species Aegilops tauschii. Next base: position 1,749,269 of record NC_053041.3, on the reverse strand, counting down.
CGAAAGAGCATCACCTGGATCACATTTACAAGCTTAATGTTCCTGTCGACCATGCTCCTCATGCGCGTCTGCAGCGCTGTCAGCTCGTCCGACGAGGCCCAGTCTAGGCCCTTCTCTAGCTAGGAGGTGAGCCGCATCGGGGCCCCGGACCTGAACTCGGGAGACTCGGCCCAGGTGGTGTCGCGGGACTTTGACATAGAACCACTGCTTTTGCCACCCTTTGACGGTCTCCACGAAAGTACCTTTGGGCCATATGACGTTGGGCATCTTGCTCACCATGGCGCCTCAACACTCTGCGTGTTGGTCGTCCACCACCTTCGGCTTCACATTGAAGATCTTCAGCCACAATCTGAAGTGGGGAGAGATGCGGAGGAAGGCCTCGCACATGACAATAAATGCCGAGATGTTGAGGAAGGAGTTGGGGCCAGATCGTGGAAATCCACCCCATCGTAGGACATAAATCTGCGGACGAATGGGTGGAGTGGAAATCCCAGCCCGCGGACGAAGTGGGGAATGAACACTATCCTCTCATGGGGCTCCGGGGTGGGGACGATCTGTCCCTCGGTCGGAAGCCGGTGGGCGACCTCCTTGGCCAAATATCCTGCCTCCCGGAGATTGGTGATGTCCTTCTCCTTGACAGAGGAGACCATCCACTTGCCCTGCGCTCCGGATCCGGACATGATCGGAGTGCTTTCTTGAGGCGGAAGAGATGAGGACTTGGGCGCTGGAGCTCGAGAATGGGTGGGCAGAGAGAGAGAGGCGTGGGTGAAAGGGTGTGAGTCCTTATCCCCTTATAAAGGCAGCGAATATCAGCGCCTCCCCACTCGCCTTAAAACTCGGCTGTTTCCCAAGGGCCGCGCAGACGGCACGGTTGGATTACCCATGCACGTATTGATGAGAATCTCGCAATAAGGGGACACGATATCTGCTTTGACAAGAAGTGCCAATGGAACCGCATCTCAAAACGTGGAGCGGCAGGCCGAAAAACGGTTCGAAATAATGACCGGGTGGTGATGGGGCATCACGCTACAAAAAGTTGTTAGTAGATTGGACTCGTGAAATATTATACTCTCTGCGGTTGTGTGTGGTACTTTTTTTGCAGAGCCGGACACGTTCTTTGTGTTCGAGGTTGTTTTGGAGTATTCGGAGGAGGAACCCGCCTTGCAATGCCGAAGACAATCTGCGCGCCGGACACCTCGTCATTGAAGCCTGGTTCAGGGGCTACTGAGGGAGTCCTAGACTAAGGGGTCCTTGGGCGTCCGGCCTGTTGGACATGGAATGGACTGATGGGCTATGAAGATATAAGACCGAAGACTCTCACCCGTGTCCGGATGGGACTCTCCTTGGCGTGGATGGCAAACTTGGCTTTCGGATATGAAGATTCCTTTCTCTATAACCGACTTTATACAACCCTAGTCCCCTCCGGTGTCTATATAAACCGGAGGGTTTAGTCCCTAGAGACAATCATAATCATACATGCTAGACTTCTAGGGTTTTAGCCATTATGATCTCGTGGTAAATCAACTCTTGTAATACTCATATTCATCAAGATCAATCAAGCAGGAAGTAGGGTATTACCTCCATAGAGAGGGCCCGAACCTGGGTAAACATCGTGTCCCCTGTATCCTGTTACCATCGACCTTAGACGCACAGTTCGGGACCCCCTACCCGAGATCCGCCGGTTTTGACACCGACGATGAGCTCGTCGGGGATGACGTAGTCTCAGCAGATGGAGTATCTCCTCCAAGGAAAGGCGACTAGGGTTTCTGCCTCCCGTCGGCGGTGCCGCCGATCTTCCATGTCTCATGTGGCCTTAGGGACATGGGTGCACGATGGATCCAGGCCCTTGCTAGTGGGAGGGCTCCATTTTCAGGTGCTTCTTCAAGTTTTGTTAGGGTTTGTGTCCTGCTCAAGAAGATGAGACAGCGGCGGATTCTTGAAGATGGAATAAGATTCTCCATGTCTAGCCCCTTCCCGATGGTGTGTCTAGCATCATCGGAGGCGTGTGGAGGTGTGTCTCCGGCGGATCTCGCGGGATTTGGTCAGTGGTAGTCTTTGGTGGATCTGCTAGGATCCGGTCTTTGTTCGTCTTTCCTCATGTGTCTTCAAGTTTGATCCTTTCGATCTAAGATAGTTGCATGAATTGACATTGTTGTACCTATTACCTCCAATTCAAAGTGACACTAATTCAAACACCCAAAAAATACGAATTTGCAAATTTACCTGGTGAGCCACCCTTTCTGTTAGAGGTGGTGCATCTTATAAATCAAAGCCTTCTCTTTTAAAGCAACAAACTTGATTTGTTAGCACATTACAGTAAAGTACAACTCCAATTATCTTAGTGCCAATTTCCAACAACAACCTAACATCAAATAAACCCATATGGGAGGTTAGAGAAGCAGTATAATTGCTTTTGTTCATGTCGGCAAAACATAGTGGTTTAAAACCAAGATATAAATAACTCCATATATACCTCTTCTAAGTGGTCAGAATAGTCGTATATTTGGCTACTCTAAAGTATCATGAGATAATAGACCCATTTCATGACGCTGTGAATTCTGGTCTACTTCTCCAGCAAAGCTTTTACCATTGCTTTTTAAGGCACCGAGCTAAACTACATCAAAACAAAGCTCCTAATGGTGTGCAAGAATCAACTAAGCATTTAGAACACCCAGTGGAATAACCGAAGGGGAAAAGAGACATAGATGAATTCCGAAGTTCACGGATGCTAGTCTCAGTTGGAGAGGTGGCGGCCAACCGGGTACCTCCTCTTCATGTCATGAGCTACAACTATTACAACATCCGCTGGCTCACCACCTTCATCGGCACTGACTAAATAAATTGTGAGCTTGCGTGGTCGTCGCTGCAGCTCGAGGTAACGGTTTGCCCCGGTTGGGGACAAGCAAAACAATGTCCTAAGCATGGTTTGTACCAAAGTGCACACACAACCAAATCATTGCAATTAGCAATGACATACACACATGCATACTCGATGGATCAGCATTATTCCATGCTTGTTATACATGGCTATACTTTCAAATCCACTCACTTTAAAGAAATTAAGAAAAAGTATTAACAACTGAATCTTTCCTCGGTGCCAAAATCAACCTTGAACTTTTTGAAAAGTGCTACTTTAACCTGCAACTCTGAATCCCATGCCGATTGCCCCAATTCAGAGGATTACTGGAAACTATGACAGGCAACTTCTCATGATGCCCGCAGTTGGACCCATTTAATCCATGTAACCACGATTTGGTATGCATTTACTGATTCAACTTCTGCATGAAATCATTCACCTGACACTTCTTCAAGAAATTATTCGGCATGATACCATGTAAACTAAGCATGTAAGACTAAGACACCATACTTAGGACTACGTTGCACAATTTTAAATAAGGCCCGGAAAAACCATTTTTGTACAGTGTGGGGAACACATAAGTTTTGGGGAAAACATCACCAATTTGTGAACATTGATTAATTGAATGATCAAACATCCTCGCAAAAATATTGACTGATCAGATAGCAAACCATGCAGCTAAGTAGGAACAACGTGCTCTTGTGAGCAGAACATGCCTGGTACGCATCATGTGAATAGGCAGTCGCTCGGAAAGTGCAGACAGTAATAAGGTATATGTGAGACATGCCGCCGAAAGTGCAGAGTGCTGCAGAAATCACGAGTTCTCAAAGCTTTGCCCTTGTGAGCGATGTTAGCACTAAGTTCGATGTTAGACCCTTGACTACAAAGCCCTGTTCCACACGTCATTGCCTTTGTCCTCGTGCCCGTGCAGGTTTCAATCAATTTTTAATCACCCAATGCCATCATGCCATGTAAAAGAATTCGTCAATAATACTACTATTTTCTACATTCCGTCTGTACTTCTACAAGACACACACACACGCTTCTCAAATTAGGTTTGACAAATAATGAGAGACAAGTAGTAATACATAGCTTATCCGACAAAAAAAAATCATAGCATAGCCAAATGCTCTTGAATACAGATATAACGGCATGTGGCAGCATAACGAGTATCTCGGCTGATATAGTCTCAAATGGATGCCTGTCCCTCACCAGTTATTTCAAATGATGCTAGCTCGACCCACCATCCTAGCTGATAAAAAGTTCACAATAAATCCATGTTTTGCTCTTGGCCTTGGAACCCCGATCTTCGTGGTTATTGGCTAGCATTCGCGAGTACGGGTGAATAAATTTATTAGTCCAAAGCCTGGCCTGTCATGGATAAATAATGTGGTAAATACCTCGAGATTCCACAAAGACATGTGAAAAGAGACGAGAGGTTCAGGACCATGGTCCACCCGAACCACCATCATGTGTTAGTAGTAATCTTGATTAGACTAGTGTTTAGCGGAATGGGCTTCCGGGACTTCAGATTTTTTTAACTTGGCAATGTTAGGGAAGCATGGCTGGAGACTGCTAAATGATCCAACTTCTCTATGTGCCAGAGTTCTAAAAGGCAGGTATTTTACTGATTGTGATTTCATGCATGCAAATATCCCCTCGAATTCCTCCGCTACTTGGCGTGCTATCGGTGCTGGAAGAGATGCTTTGAACGTGGGCTTAATCAATAGAGTTGGCGATGGTTCCAGTATTGCGATTTGGGAAGATAAGTGGATCCCGGGCACACTAACTATGAGACCGACTTTCAAACCAGCAAATACTATGGTGCAGATGGTTGATTGATACTAAAATTTTGGTCTTGGAAGGTAGACCTAGTTCGTGACACATTCCTCCCACTGGACGCCGCTGCTATACTCAACATCCCGCTGCGAATGGGTGGAGGGGAGGATCTCTTGGCCTGGACTTACGAAAAATCAAGCATCTACACTATCAAATTAGCATACCGAGCTCTTGCGATCCAAAAAGATCGTTATGCTCAAGGAGAATGGTCGGCTATGGGAACTTCAAACTCAGATGAACAGATGTGGAATCGCGTGTGGAAACTAAAGGTAGTGCTTAAATTCGTGTTTTCTGGTGGAGGGTCATCCGTGGAATTCTACCAGATGAGAGTACTTTGCACCATCGACATATCCGTTTGACAAGTAAGTGCAGCTTTGTTTGGCTGCGGAAGAGGATTTGATGGATGCCTCAATCCATTGTTCGCACGCTAAACGCTTTTGGGAGGAAACTCAAAGGCGGTTTGAGTTTAAACTACCCCGGCTACACCCAGATACTTGGGCAAGAGGCATACTTTGTGACCGAATGTTTACTGATCAGTTGAGAGCACAAATTGTGTCAGTCATGTGGTCTATTTGGCATTCAAGGAATAGATGGACTCATGATGAGGAACGTACAGATCCTGCAAACTCGTTACGGATCATACGTGAGACACTTGCCGTCCAATCAACACGAATGCTGGTATTGATAGCATTCTGGGAAGGGAGGGGGGGGGGGGGCAGGTGGTGTGGCTCATTCTTCGACAGGGTTTCTAGGGGCCTGCTGTAAGCGTCACGACGTTGTCACAGACCATCTGATTGCCAAAGCACTATCTTTGCGCGATGGTGTTATTCTTGCAAACTAAGAGGATGGACCAACGTCGTCATGGAGATGGACTGTCTGGAGGTAGTAGACCTGTAGAACAATCACCATAGTTCTCGTTCTGTTGTGGCACCTATCCTTCTGGAAATTGGGGATTTATCTTCTAGTTGTAGTTCTTTTGTTATTCAACATGTTCCTAGATCTTCCAATCTCCTGGCTCACCTTTGCGCAAAGCGAGCTTGTTCGCTACAAGTGACCGAGGCTTGGACTGATGATGTAGCTCCTTTCCTAGTCAGTAGCCTTAGGGCTGACTGTGCTAGGTGTGCTTTCATTGAATAAAAAACCCCAAATTCCAACTAAAAAAATTAGTGTTTAGATAGCGGCATGCATGAGTTAGTTGCTCCGGCAGCTTGGTGGACGAGCCATGTGTGCGCGTGTTGTTAGTGGTCTAGATATTAGCCAAGCCGTTTAGTTAGTTAGCTGAGTGGATCCAGGAATTAGTTTAGTGGACTAGCTACGGGTGCATACCTTAGTTAGTTACCCAGAGAGGTGGTTGGCTTATGTGTGCGTGGGTCTACTTAAAAGGATAGGGTCCAGAGTTGTGGGTGAAGCATGATAGCCAGGGAGAGAGATGTAGCCCCTGGAAGCTTATGTGCGCTTACCGTATGACGGTCTCCATGTATGTGTTCCAGTTTGAGCTGAAGGAAAACGTGCGCCATGTGCACGGCGAGGAGTTCGTCACTAGAAAAAACTCGTGTGTTCGAGTTCGTGTCAAGTTTGTCTCCTTCAGTCCGGCGTTCGTATCGCCGGAGGGCTGCTCGGCATATGTCGACGGAGAGCAGCTCTAGCACCATGGCGGAGGGAGTGTAGTAGCATATAGCCTCTAATGGTGATCACAACGAACACAGAGACAAGGGTTCATGCTACGTAGGTTCTGCAGCTTTTCTCCTTCATTTTTCTGAAAAGACCTGCCGTGATGCTCGTGCTCCTACCGGATTGTGCCATCCCATCACTGAGCACATGCCCAAGGCGCCCTACAACTTCTTCATGGATGGCACAGACCGCGTCTCACGGCTGATTCCAACTAAACCTTGAAAATTAGCGAACCTAACGGAAAACCTGCCATGGCAGAGAAAAACAGCCCAAAACAGCAGCCATGGTACACAAACGGATAGGACTAGATTATTTTAATGAACACCCCCTAATCTAGTTGGTTAACATGCACTAAGTTCGATGTTAACACCCTTGACGACAAAGCGCTGTTACACACATCTTTGTCTTTGTCCTCATGCCCGTGCAGCTTTCCCTCTATTGTTAATCACCCAATACCATCATGCCATGCAAAAGTATTCCTCGCTACTATTTTCTCCGTTTTAAAATGTACTACTGTAAGGCACACACGTATCTCAAAGTTAAATTTGACCAATAATTAGAGACAGGTAGTAATACATAGTTTATGCGACACAAAAATTGTAGCATGGCCAAATGCTCTTGAGTACACATTTTACGGCATGTGACTGCATAACGAGTATTTGACTAATATAGGCTCGTGTCAAAGTTTGTTGGTTCATAGGTTCAATTGTGATTATTGTTCCTGAATCCAATTAATAAGATGCGGTCACTAGGAAAGGAAATGGTTTTAGAGTCATTTCAGGACCAAGTCCTAAGATGGTTTTGTCTCCCTTTCCGGGTAAATGGAGCTAGTCCTCGTATTGCTGGAGGTGGTTCCGAGATTGGCAAGAAAAACATTCACTGGTCCGTTCTTCTGATAATACCTCCTGGATTACACAAGTATTCTTGTTGGTTCCTCATACAAAACTGCCTGGAATACTTAGTTTCGTGGCTAATATAATTTCTATTTGTAGCCAACCCTGCAAATGAAGGTTAACAACAGTTAACTATTATCTCTCATAGATTAACACATGAGAGAAACACAACCACGTTCAAATTCATCTCATAAATGTCATTGCTATAGAACCACTCATCACTGATGGTGCCTAACCAGTTGATGGCCCTGCACTTGTGCGGCCGATGGCCCATAACTGGTCGTCAGGCAGAGGGTACTGGCAATCGACGATTCAGGGTAACAAATATAGGAATTTGAGAAGGGAAATTGTTAGAGTTGTGTTGAATATAGTGTACAGGGTAGGTTACAGTTGGACTCTGAATAGTATTGTGTTTAGATAGGATATGGAGTCGTGTCCTAGTAGGACACTTGTATCCTAGGCCTCTCATATATAGTGAAGGTAGACACACGATGTAACATATGCCAACATAATAGTACAGGAACGCAGGGGAAGCCGACGGCATGTGCCGCGTCCAGGGCAACCGGATGCAGTATTGTAGCAGTGTCATAGGGAGGAGCGCCCATAGTCAGGCTCCGGGGATGTAGCCTTATCGGTGAACCTCGTTAACAAATATCGGTGCCGTGCTGATGTGATTGCTTAGTCCTCGGATGATCGACGGTATGCTTCGAATTTATTCTGACATGTGGTATCATGAGCTAGGTTCTTTGAAGGTTGTGGATAGTTGATCAAGGGAGCACCTCGCAAAAAGAAAAGGATTGCTGAGTCATATCGTGGATGCAGGACTACTTCGTGCAGGCGGGTTCCTATATGGCGCATAGGGCGCCGCTGGGCAACCTGGCACGTACCCCCCTGGCGCGCTGGGAGTTCGTATGGGCCGGCTCATATCCCATTTATTTTTCTTTTCGTATTGTCTTTAGTTCTCTTTTTTCTTTTCTTTTTCTTTTCTGTTTTCCTTTTCCTTTTTCTTTTTTACTCTCCGTTCCAAATTCTTGAACATTTTTTTGTATCAAATTTAAAAAATGCTCATCAATGTGTAAAAATGCTCAACAATTCAAAAAATGTTCATCAAATTCCTTTTGTGCTCATCGGATTGAATTTTTTAATCAAAATTCAAAATTTGTTCATCAAATTCAAAAAATGTTCATCGATTTAATTTTTTTTCACCAAATTCAAAAAAAATCATCGATTTTTTAAAGTTGTTCATGATTTAAGAGAATGTTAACAAATTTATAAAAATTTCAATATTTCAATAAAATGTCCATGATTTGGAAATTATGTCAAAATTTCAAAAACAAAATGCTCATGAATGCTTAAACTTTCAGAAAAAAATGTTCATGATTTAGAAAAAAATGTTCATGGTTCTGAAAAAAAATGTTCACAATTCATGCAGCGGATCATTGTGGGACCTTCTATGTGACGCTCTCTGCGTCAAGTTGTTGCCGTTTGACGCAGGGGGGACTTCGATAGGGCCGGTCCACGAAGACAGCAACAGAAATCAAACACGCACTATAGCTAAAAAATATATATGACGACGTGTTACTGCCAACTTGAGCTAGCCATCTAATAGCTAACATCAAACTTAAAGAACAAAGAAGCTGTGCAGATCCGAATTAGTTTAGAAATTTCGGAAGCAATATTTTTTCAAAAAAGGGAATGTTCTGTGAAACGGAAACACTTACCAAATTAGTGAACAAATTTTAAAAAACTATAATTTTTTCGAAAAACAAGAACATTTTTTGAAAATCCCGAGCAATTGTTTTGAAACCAGAACGTTTTTACAAATTGCAAACAAAAATTGGAAACGTGAACATATTTGGAAATTCCTGAACAGATTTTCCAACCACGACTTTTTAAAAACTTGTGAACAATTTTTAAAACTGGAACATTTTTTGAAACCCCTGAAAAAATGAAAATATAAAAAAAAATTAAAATCGGAACTTTTTATAAAAATTGTGAAACAATTTGAACAAAAACATTCCGAACAAATTTTGTAAAAACAAGAACATTTTTTTAAATGCCGAACAATTTTTAAAAAATTCGGAAATTTTTTGAACACTTTTTTAAACACAAACATTTTTTGAAATATGGAACGTTTAGAAGCACGAGCAAAATTTGAACTTTCTGAACAATTTTCGAAAGAAACAAAAAAACGAAAAAAACAAATGTACAGCAGAAAAGAAAGAAGAAAAGGAAACAGAAAAAGGGAAAAACAAAAACCGAAAAACCCCGAAGAAGAAACAGGAAATACGGTCGAAAAGGAAAAAACGGTTCAGGGAACCTTCTAGAGGGTTCCCAAAACCAGATGGCTAGCTCTGGTTTAATGGACTGGCCCATTGCTAGCGATGTGGGGTATTCCCTGTGCGTTCTGTCGACATTTTGAGGCAGGGAGCGGCGTGTAGGGTTTTTCGATCGTTGTTACACGGAACTCGCGTATGCCCGCCTAGCGTGTGGACATTGCAGGCCGAGGCGGCCTAGGTAGCAGCAGCGCAGACGGCCGTCCTAGGCAAGGCCCGAGCCAGCAGAAACGTACAGGGCCCATCCAGCAGGAGGCTGTGAGCTAATCGATCGGGAAAGCAAAGCTACAGGTTTAACCGGTGTAAAGAGATCGTAAGGATTAGTTTTGAAAAAAATCATTGCCAGGGCCACGTGTGTGTGCAAGAGCAGTTTTGGTTGGATCAAGTACGATCTATTTTCTGCTATAAGATGCACGGAGAAGCAACAACAAATAGTGACAGGAAAAAAGATAAATTGTGCAGTTTTCATGAAAGTTTTTTCTAGGTCGGTTTGCTGAGATGGCTTGGAACACGTGGACAGGCTGTGGAGGCGCGCTGATAAGTGCGCCATACAGGATCATGCATACACATGGCGTTCAAGATATGCACGGATGTACGAGCAGTCATGGTGCAGGGTGAAGCATGGTTGCAGCCGGACAAGTTCGGTCGGGTCGGACTAGATAGTTTGACGGATCGACGCAAGTCGGTTGGAACAGAAGACAGTGGTGGCATCGGTAAAGACGACATAGGAGCGTGATGCTGATGGTGACCGACTTCTGGGCATGGAAACACGTGGCACAGGTCCGAGTGCTTGTGTGACTCCGACAAGACTATGACGCATGGTTGATTCAAGACGGTGCGCAGATGAGAGCTTGAAGTTGACGAGGCGTGTTGGTGGATTGATCATCTACCATGGAGTCATGTTGAAGGTGGAGCTGGATTGAGGGGCTACGGCGTAAGTGCACAGAGAGTCGAAGCTTATTCAGCGGGAAAAAAGCGAGAGGCACGCAGTTCGGACTGGAGCCTAGTGGTCTGATGGAAGCGTGAAACTCGTCATCTGTCGGCAATGACCGATGGTACTCTGCAGTGGGGGTTGAGTGGTGTGGGTTCGCGACCCTTGAGACTCGACCAGGGCAGCACAGCCTCGACGCAGTAATAGCGTCGAGGCGTGCGGTATGCAAGGGACATGGAGACGGGCCAGGGCTTTGGTGGTCAAACATGTGGTGAGACAACTGCGAATTTGACTCGGCATGACTACTCTTTCAAGTTTCAGACAGATGGTCAAGGAAGAGCGGTGATGTTGAGTTCGGGTAACTCTTATATGTGACATCCAATATGTGCATTGTTCACTTTCACGCAGGTCAATGATCAGTGTGTGATGGCCATGAACGGATACTCTGAAAGTTGGGAGCACAAACTAGAGTAAAAAGGAACTTAATTTTGCTCGAGTATTGACTGTGTTCTAAAAAAAGGGACTACAAGTTGCACGTGGAGTTATATGGAGTCTTTGGAGTAGCAGCAGTGCTCATGGGATAAGCTCAAGTCCAATACATGGAATTTTGACGCATTAACGAATTCAAGGTGGTGGAGAATATTCACCAAGGTGGAGTTTCTTTGAGTTGTGTCGAAGGTAGTGTACAAGGCAGGTTATAGTTGGACTATGAGTAGTATTGTGTCTACATAGGATATGGAGTCGTGTCCTAGTAGGACACTTGTATCCTAGGCCTCTCATATATAGTGGGGGTAGACACGATGTAACCTATGCCAACATAATAGCACAGGAACGCAGAGGAAGCAAGCGGCGTCCAAGGCGACCGGATACGGTATTGTAGCGGTGTCATGAGTTGGAGCGCCCATAGTCAAGCCCTGTGGATGTAGCCATATCAGTGAACCTCGTTAAGAAATCTCGGTGTCGCGCTGGTGTGATTGCTTGGTTCTTTGATGATCGACGGTATGTCTCGGATTTATTCTAACATAAATGATCTTGAGCATGATATTATCATTTCAATGAAGCTATCTTCCCTCGGTGAAATACTATTAGCACTGCCAGTCTGCCGCTTTTTGGTCGGATTTAGTAAAACCATTTTTTGGGCACCTCCTTGTAAGTGCCGCAGTTGCTGGACAAAATGGACATGCAGGCGAACAAGAACAATGGGAAAACAGAGCAACAAGGCCAGGGACGGTCCGTAGTTTTCGAGGGCCCGGGGCGAAACTAGAACCCGGAACCCCTTAATATAAACTTCTCTTGATATATTTGTAGGCCTCACATCGGTTTACACAAATATGTAGATATCTTAAAGATGCATATGCTTTTTATGGTATAACAAAAATAATCAAGGCAACAATACATACCTCCGCCATCATCAACGCATCCTGTGCCTCCTTATACATGTACTTCTTGATAAGTTCTTTGGCTTTTTGAGATGAACCATTAGAACCATCTCGTATTTATAATGAGAACCGTGAGTCAAATTTCATTAACTGTATGAGAAAATCATTGAATAGAAAATTCAATACTATATCAGTTGTTATCATATGAAGATCGGAAAACATCATGTCCACTTTTATCGTCATGATCTAAGATGATTTTTCTATGGAGAAGAATCATATGAATGGCTTTGAGATAATGCTTTGGCAGCATCAGTAGAAAACCAAAAAAAGGATTATCCAGACAAAAAAATGAGTTGAAGAATTCGTCACAATTTAGTGGTTAATCACACTTTAGTAGACATCATCGGATCATCCCATGCTCCTAATTTTCGTAATCAAACTGCAACACCATGGCTGGTAATTTTCAGATGCAAAGCGCAGAAACTGTTCATAGTGAGTACAGTTTTTTTCCGCGGGTAACAAGGAAGAGTATACAATCATACCGGCGTGCTCGTCCTCCATCGCTGCCCAGTTGTACTGGCGGCTGCGGCGATTGGGGAATATGACATGGGCGTTGTAACATCTTAAAATTCTAAATTTTGGAATGTTATATTAAATAGATAGTTTTGATTGTTTGCTTGATTATGATGAGTGCAATTGAGTGAAATTCGAAACTTATGAAAGTTAAATGAGAGAGAATAAAAGGACTTTCCCAAATTTTCGTTTTGCTTTTATGATCTCCATGAATTCAAATTCTTTTCATCACAAAACCCTGGAGAGAAGATGACATGACTTCTTCCATTTAATTAAATGAAAAGGGTTTTGAAAAGATTTGAATTTTATTTGGAAATATTTTCCAATTCAGAAACTTTAAGCAACTCAATGATTTTCACGAGGGAAGATAAAATGACTTCTTCAAATTATACGAAATATGAGTTGGGAGTTTCAAAGTATCAAATTTAAACTCCTTTAGAAATTATTTTCAATTTGGAGTTATTTGGGTTTTATTCAAATTATTTTTCTCCAAAAATAAAATATATGGAAAATAGGGTAAAATGATTCCCTACATCAGAAAATTGGAGAGAAATAAATTTGAAATTATTTTGGTATTTTTAAAATGATTTTTATTGGATTTTATTAGAGCAGTAGCACTGTTTGAATTATTCCAATTTGTGTGGATTTTATTTGACTCTAAAGTAATGTTCAGCTTGTAGGAAATCTTTTTCTAATTTTTTGATATATTATATGCCTATAGTTATTTATTTAACTTGGTTTATATATTTTTTTCGTTGTCTGTATTTAAAAAAAAATTCCTCCGCCGTCGAACTGGGCCGGCCCAACAGGCCAAGCCCAGCCCAGCGCGCCGCTCCTCTCCTTCCCGAGCGGGAGTCCCGCTCGGGCACGCCGCCGCGCCGCCATGGGAGGCCATGCCGCCTCCGGCTTCCTCCTCTGCCCCTCGCCCACGCCACCACCTCGCCTCCGCCGCCCTTAAATAGCGCGCCCGGCCCCGCCTCCTCTCCTCTCTCTCCCCCGCATCTCGCCGAGCCGCCGGAGCCCGTAGCCGCCGCCGCCGCCGCTGCTCTGCGCCACCGCCGCCGCACTCCGCCCGCGCCTCCACCTCGCGCACCGCCGCCGCCACCTCACCGCCTCGCCCCTCGTCGCGAAGCCGCGCCACGCTGGAGTTCGCCGTCGCCGCTGCCCCACCTCGCCGGAGAACGCCGCCGCCGCCGGTTTCCCTCACCCGAACCGGTATAACTCGAGAAAAAACCGCCCAGTTTTTTTTATTTATTTAAAGTTCGGTTTCTGTTTCGTTTAGATCGGTTTAATGTTTAGGTTTAGCTAAAAGAGTGAGCGTTCACCCAATTCGTTTTATTAGTGAACGTTTTTATTCTTTAGTCTTTGTAGCGAACGTTCGTTCGATAGGATTTTTCTTTTTATTTTAGTTTTCCGCCAGGGACCCGTTTGTGAATATTTTCTTCACAGGTTAGTCCCTGTACTTTAATCGGTCACAACTTTTCGCTCATTTGTCCAAATCCAACGAAACCTGTTGAGGATATAGCTACTGGTGTAACCCGCCCAGGATGGGCCGGGTTACGTTGCGACGATTCATCATCCAGAAGCCCAAGGACGGGTTGAAGATGGCGGTTCAGTAAGGGCCTAAGGCCCATAGGTGACTTGAGGCCCGTAGTGATAAACCGTCGTTATGGCATGACTTGTATTATAAGGCAAGAATATTTAAGAGTCCGAGCCGGACACTGTTTATGAGCCGGCCGGGACTCTGAGAGCCGCTGGGCGTTAACCTCTCTATATAAAGGGACGACCCGGCGGCGGTTCAGGACAAGTAACATCAAATCGGTAGCCAGGCATAGCGGATTCGCTCCCTGGTCATCGAAACCCTAAGTAATTCCACCTCAACTGGAGTAGGCTTTTACCTTCACCGTAAGGGGCCGAACCAGTATAACCCTCGTGTCCTTTGTCCCGTTTAACCCCTTTAAGCTTCCTAGTTGCGATGGCTCCACGAGTAAGTCCTTGCACGAGGACATCTGCCGTGGCAATTCCACGACAGTTGGGCCCACCATGGGGCCAGCGCATGGTGGATTTGAGTTCTTGAAGGGCAGCTTCGAAGGGCTCAAGGGATACGCTGTGGGCCGGATGACCAAGAGTCGTCGCGGCAAGCTCTACATCAACGACGCAGGCTGGGGCCCCGACGCCGGCTCAATCGAGTACGGGTACCGGGTCCCCTTCGGCGGAATCCACGTGTTCATTGGCAAGATCGATGAGCCGGGCCCTGAGCCGGACATCGGCACCGACCTCATCGAGACGGCTCAGCGTGCGAGACCCGCCCGGACTCTGCCCACCTTGAAACGTGCTTTTGTGGGATGCATCCACGGAGGACTCTCTGAAGGATCTAGATCTAGCAATGAGACGGCCATCTGCTCTGATGAGAAATCATCCACAGGTGAGACGGACTCGTTGTATCAACTTCAAGACGGTAGGCTCGGGGGTTGTTCCGATGGCAACAGTATTCCGGACCCTTTTGAGCCGCCAAGCCGGGTTGGAATCTTCATGGCCAGCACGCAACCTGTGCAAAACTCCGCCGCTGGGGCAGGAGGCCCTGCGCACTCGCCGGCTCAGGTGCTGATGGATCTTACGGATAAGATGACTGCCCTGCTAACCGCCACGGTCGTCCTAGCGGATCAAGCTCAACATGATGCGGAGGTGGCACAGTTAAAGCTAGATATAGCACGAGCCAATGAAGATCTGGCAGCGGAAGGAATCAGGATGGCTGCAGAACGGGCGGCTCTGGATGCCCAGACTCAACTGATTCAGGCGCAGTCTTTCCGGCTCATGATGGATCAGAACGCATCCAACGAGATCATGAGAAGGAGGCATCAGAAGGCTCAATGTCGGCTCCCTCTGGTTTATGATCCTCGAAACCTCTTCAACACGCTTGGTGCAGGGCCCAGTAACCTGTCAGAAATCACAGCACCCGGGGCTGGAACGCCGGTTCAGCCGCAAGTGATGGGGCCTCCCCGTATGAATACTGCCCTACCTCAATACGTGCCAATACCACCGGGCCATTATTCTAATCCGTTGGAAAACATGATCACTGCAGCGGCGCGACTGGCGGCTCTCCCTGTCGAGGGTGACTCTCCAACGACGGTCCAAACCCGCAGGATCAGAGAACTTCTTCAGACGGCTCTGGCACAACAGGAGGCATATTCATATAGCCAGGACAGGATTCATTCAACCCCTCGTCCAAGCCGGAGCCCAAGTTATAGCAGACACATGGTTTCAGCGACCAGCTCATGCAACGTCCGGCGCCGTGACTTGCCAGCTGGCCATGGCCCGGCACATAATGAAGCCTTTAACGCGGTAGACCAAGACAGAGCACGTCAAGAGCCGGAGCAGGCGGCTCAGCTGACAGCTTACCAGCCCCTCCCGGTTTATCCGATGGCTTCTATCGAGGCGGGCATAGCTACGAGGACCGGAGGTGTCCCTTGTCTGGTGCCGGCTCTCAGTAACGAACGTCGGCCCAAGGATTTCAAAGGACCTAGGAAGGTACCTAATTACACGGCTGATTTACAGCCCGGAGCATGGATTGAGAGCTACGAGATGGCTATGGAGTTGCTGGAGGTCAGCGAAGCGGCTATGGCCAAATACTTCACCATGATGTTGGATGGGACTTCCCGCACTTGGTTGAAAGGACTGCCACATAATTCTATCGGGTCATGGGCAGAGCTAAAGGCCCGGTTCATCCAAAACTTCAAAGATACATGTAGGCAATCTATGTCAATTGTGGATTTGACTAACTGCAAGCAGCAAGAGGGCGAGTCTACAACCCATTGGGTACGCCGGGTCAAAGAGATAATACATTCGTCTGATAAGATGGATGCCGGCTCTGCAGTCTTAATGTTGGAGCAAAATTGTCGTTTTGCGCCCCTGAAGATGAAGCTCGGGCGGCTCATGCGCGATTGCAATGATATGGGTATGCTGATGGCGGCTCTGGTCAAGTACGCTGACTCTGATAGTACCAAGGATCCCGCGTCTGATGATGAAAGGACAGGGAAGGGAAAGAAGAATGGCAACGGCAAGGGCCCTCAGCATAACCCGGCGAACCAGGGAGGTAACAAACGTAAGGCTGATGGCAGTATGGAGTTTGTGGCCAACACCAATGTGTAGGGTAACAACCACTGACGTAAGGGGAGACCACCTCCCCGATCTGGCGGGTCAGGCCCGACGCTTGAGCAATTGTTGAATGAGCCCTGTCCAAGGCATGGCTCTAGGGAGAAGCCAACCACTCATCTATGGAAAGACTGCGCAATCATGAAAGCCTTAAAAAATTTCAACACTTTCAATGGCAACAATGGGCAGGGCGGTGGTTCAGGCGGCGGCGGCTTTCATGGCCCGAGCGGCGGCTCAAATTCCAATTTTCAGAATTCTCAAGGTAATCACGGTGGTTTTAACCAGCAATCTGGCCAGGGTAATCAGCAGCAGCAGCAGGGGGGTTACCAGGCCCATCCAAAGCAGCTCAACAGTGGACAGTATCATGTGTTTACTACCAGTTTGTGCAAGCGAGACCAGAAGCTTCATAAGAGGGTTGTGAACGCTGTTGAGCCGGCAGTTCCACGTTACTTGCGATGGTCTGAGCAGCCGATTGTATGGAGTAGGGAAGATCACCCTCCCCGGGTTGATAATCCAGGTCACCTGGCCTTGGTGGTGGCTCCTCAAGTTGGTGGGTATAAATTCACTAAGGTACTCAAGGACGGAGGCAGTAGCATCAACATCCTCTATTATGAGACCTTCCGTCGTATGGGATTAACTGATAAAAACCTCAACCAGTCCAACACTGTTTTCCATGGTGTGGTGCCCGGTAAGTCGGCGTATCCAGTTGGTAAGATCGAGCTGGAAGTAGCCTTTGGAGATGAGTACAACTACAGGGCGGAAAAACTGACTTTTGAGGTGGTTAAAATAAGAAGCTCGTACCATGCTTTATTTGGGCGGCCGGCTTACGCCAAGTTCATGGCACGGCCGTGTTACGTATATTTGCAACTCAAGATGCCGGGTCACAATGGGACCATTACGGTTCATGGCAGCCAAAAGATAGCCTTGGAGTGCGAGGAAGGTGACGCTGCTTACGCCGAATCTGTTTGTGTGACAGAGGAATTAAAGTTTTACAAGGATAATGTTGACCCGGCAGATATGACGTCTTTGAAAAAGCCGACCACAGAGCATGAGCCGGTAATGAAATTTAAGTTGGCCGATGAGACTAAGCTTATTGACTTTGTGCCAGGCGACTCATCTAAGCAGTTCAGCATCAGTGCCAATCTGGATCCTAAATAGGAAAGCGCGCTCATCGAGTTCATCCGTGAGAACCGGGACATCTTTGCATGGAAACCTTCTGACATGCTGGGTGTACCGAGAGAACTCGCTGAGCACACTCTTAATATTGATCCAAAATTTAAGCCAATCAAGCAATTTCTCCGGCGGTTTAATGAGGAGAGGCGGAAAGCCATTGGTGAGGAAGTGACCCGGCTCTTCGCGGCCGGGTTCATCGTTGAAGTCTTTCATCCAGAATGGCTAGCTAACCCGGTGCTCGTGCTCAAGAAGAACGGCACCTGGCGTATGTGTGTGGATTATACAGATTTAAAGAAGGCTTGTCCGGCTGATCCTTTTGCTCTCCCTCGTATTGATCAAAATATTGATGCTACGGCGGGTTGTGAGCGTTTGAGTTTTTTGGATGCGTACTCTGGTTATCATCAGATCAAAATGGCTGTTAAGGACCAAGAGAAGACGGTGTTCATTACTCCCTTTGGAGCCTTCTGTTATGTGTCTATGCCTTTTGGGCTCAAGAGTGCACAGGCGACTTACCAGCGGTGTGTGCAGAATTGTCTTCATAATCAGATTGGGCGCAACGTTCATGCTTATGTGGATGATATTGGGGTAAAATCCAGAGAGAATGAAACCTTGGTAGACGATCTGAAGGAGACCTTTGATAATCTCCGGGTCTACAAGATGATAATTAATCCAGGCAAGTGTGTTTTTGGTGTTCCTGCAGGCAAGCTCTTGGGTTTTCTGGTTTCTCATAGAGGCATTGAAGCTAACCCAGAGAAGATCAAGGCAATCACCTCTCTGGCTAAGACGGCGTGCGTAAATGACGTGCAGCGTCTCACGGGTCGCATCGCTGCTTTGAGTCGGTTTATAAGCCGGTTGGGCGAAAAGGCCATACCATTATATCAGATGATGAAGAAAACAAATGACTTTGTCTGGAGTGATGCCGCTAATGCTGCTTTTGAGGATTTGAAAAGACAGTTAGCTGAGCCGCCAGTTCTTGCTACTCCTGTCGATAAAGAGCCCTTATTGTTGTATGTAGCCGCTAACACACGAGCCGTCAGTGTGGCCGTCGTGGTGGAGCGCAAGGAGGCGGGTAAGGAACATCCGGTTCAGCGGCCGGTTTACTACGTCAGCGAAGTACTCACTGAGTCCAAACAACGGTATCCACATTGGGAGAAGCTTGTTTATGGGGTGTTCATGGCAAGCCGGAAGCTTAAGCATTATTTCCAGGGCCACCCTATCACTGTGGTTAGTTCTGCTCCCCTAGGAGATATCATCCAAAACAGAGAAGCCACAGGAAGAGTTGCTATGTGGGCCATAGAACTTGGGCCTCATGGTCTAAAGTATGTGCCACGCACTGCTATCAAATCTCAGGCATTGGTAGATTTCATCAACGATTGGACAGAACTGCAGATGCCTGAAGAGAGGCCGGATAACACATACTGGACTATTCACTTCGACGGGTCCAGACAGTTGGAGGGCTCGGGGGCTGGAGTTGTGTTAGCTTCCCCTCGAGGCGACAAATTTCGTTATGTACTACGGTTGATGTTTCCCTGTACTAACAATGCAGCTGAGTACGAGGCCTTGCTCCATGGTCTTCGGATGGCTAAGGAGATGAGTTTAAGCCGGGTAAGGTGCTTTGGCGACTCAGATTTGGTGGCTCAACAGGTATCCGGCAAGTGGGACTCTAAGGATCCCCTCATGGCGGCTTATCGCCGTGAAGTTGATGCCATCGCCGGGCATTTTCAGGGTTGTCAAGTGGAGCACATTGACCGCAGAAAGAACGAGGCAGCTGATGCCTTAAGCCGGTTGGGCTTTCAGCGTAAGACGGTGCCGCCTAATACTTTCTTGGATATTCTGCATAACCCTTCTGTCAAGTTGCCTACAGAGGAAGACTTGGCTGTTCTTGACCCAGAAGCACAGTTGGTGGCGGCTCTTCACGTTATCCCAGATTGGAAAGTGCCATATTTGGCTTACATGACCCGGGGAGAATTGCCTGAGGATGAAACGTTGGCCAGACAAATAACCCGGCGGTCTAAGTCAATGATAATTGTCAATGGCGAGCTGCATCATCGCAGTGTCACTGGAGCTTTTCAGCGTTGTGTTTCCTCTGAGGAAGGTCAAGAAATTTTACGTGAGATTCACGAGGGGGATTGTGGCCATCATGCCGGCTCAAAATCCCTTGTGGCAAAAGCTTTTCGTCATGGTTTTTATTGGCTGACGGCTCATGCTGATGCAGAGGACTTGGTCAGTAAATGTGACGGTTGTCAGAAGTTCTCAAGACGGGCTCACGTGCCGGCTCAAGAGTTGAGGATGATTCCAATCACTTGGCCGTTTGCAGTCTGGGGGCTTGATTGTAGGGTAACGTAGCAGAAAACAAAAAATTTCTGACCTACGCACCAGCCCAGGACCACTATGGAGACTGCATACAAGGTTTGATCTTTTTCGTTACCGACTCGTAGCGCAGCGGGAAGTAGAGTCGATGACGATCGGCGGTGCAGATCCCCGCAGCTAGGATTTACAACCTCCCAACCGCGAGGATGAATACCCTCATCCGCCATACGGACAGCCCTCCGGGAGGCGGTCGAACAGTCCCCCGGACGGTGTCGCGGACAGCCCTTCGGGAGGACCTTCGAAACTCGAACGGTCACTCGGACAGCCCTCCGGGAGGACCCACAGAACTCGGACCGTCACTTGGACAGCCCTTCGGGAGGCACTCTCGAACAGCCCCTCAGGGCACTAAGATCGAAACTACGACCTCTCTACAGAGTTGCACACATACGGTGTCAGCTATCCGGCAGGGCTTCGCCGTCCAGAACTAGTTCCTGCCGGAACCCAGACAGCCTTTCGGCTCTACGAAACTATTTCGCTGGGAGGGAGAGAAGAAGCCAGATCATTGCAATGGCATGTATGTGAGAAGGGATGATCCTTTAGGCAGCCCCCTCCACCCCTATTTATAGGCCAAGCACAAGGGTGGCTTCTCCAAGAAGCCAAGGGGGGAAATACCAAAAAGGCCCTCAAGGTGGCTTCTCCAAGAAGCCAAGCAAAAAGCACTTTCACTATTCATGACGACATTTTTCAGCGTCCGTTCGAATTGAAAATATTTATGTGGGCTCAGAACGTTTCCAGTACCCACTAAAATAATTTTCAACGCGTTCCGAAACAATTTCGGTTTAGTGATTTTCATCTGCGAAAAGCAAACAAGAATGCGTTTTCACTATTCATGAAGACAATTTTTCGCGTCCACTAAATCCGAAAATATTTCTGTGGGTCTTAGAATAATTCCAGTACCCACTAAAATGATTTTGGATTCGTTCTGAAACAATTTCAGATTAGTGAATTTCATCTGCGAAAAACAGCCAAAGCGGTACCGGCAGCTCCAAAACATTTTCGGTTTTTATTTCTGAAAATTCCAAAAAGTTTCCAGAATGATTCTGGCACCCTCCAAGAATTATCAGGCATGTGCCGAAACCATTTTGACTTAATGGCATACCCCGAAACAACTTTTTCGGTTTCACCGAAACTCATCCGGTGACCTCTCTCTGCGGTACGATTCCGCTGTCCGAAACTTTTCGGTGTCCGAAACTTTTTCGGTGATTTTCTCTCAGACTCCCTGTCTAGTATTCAGCAGATAGATGACCCTTAAGCGTGTGACCCTATAGGTTCAGTGAAGTATAGACATGACCTGGAACCCCTTCCGATCAATGATCAACATCGGAGCCGTGGACACCCATATTGACCCCTATACCCACACGAATGAATATTCGAGTGAACCTCCAGTTGAGGTGAGCTATTCCTGTTGCTTCACGATATATCACAAACACCTGAGGTGAGATTTATTGCATCCCCGTGGGCCAACACTTTGTCCACTATGCAAGTTACCTCGTTACCGGTTTTGTTCTCTTTTCTCGTTTCGTGTTCCGGCATCCCCGTGATCAAATCACAAAGTGTCTGGCCAGACGATGATGGACACCGTAACACCGAGTGGGCCCGAGTATATCTCTCCATCGTCGGAGGAGCAAATCCCAATCTCGAGCTATCAAGTTACTTAACATACTTTCGCATGAACCCGTAAGCCGCCGTAATAGCCATCCAGTTACGGATGACGTTTAACAAACCCCAAAGTTCATGAAGCAAGCATGAAGAAACTCGATACTCTCATGGTCTAAGGAATTATGCAAACATTAACTATCTCTGTGTTATAAACCATTAACTTGTGACGAATGTACCTCATAGCATAACATCAATTCGGGTCGATTCAACACAAATGTCCTTCCTGACATTGTGCCCTCAAAGTTGCTTGGCATAGACATGCCCATGATTGGGAAAACATAATCATCATGCAACACTTGAGCTAGTCTTAGAGGCACGACTAGGAATACATTTTACCGTTTATTATTCCACACGTGCATATGGGTTCTCCCCAGAGCCTTTATGGATATACGGGCTTGGGAACCACAGCAGTTATAGCATGAAACATAAACATAATTATGAACAAGGAGATAATCAATAACATTTATTATTGCCTCTAGGGCATATCTCCTACAGACTCCCACTTGCACTAGAGACAATAATCTAGCTTATGCTAATGCACTTCACACCTGTGGCACACCGGTGTAAATATGCTTCGCTTGTGGTATAGCCTGATGTCCAACGGATCTGACGACTTCAGTTCCGTGTGTATCTTTGCATGTCCTCGCGTTTTCACAAAATTCATATTTTGTGTGGACTTGGCTTTGTATGTATGTGAATCACAGGTCGAACCTGGATTCCTCAGACTGAGTTATGGAGCAACTACCTGCAGTAGTGTCCCATTGTCAAAAGCCATCTTGGAACTATACTAAGTTCATGAATGAACTATATGATTCAACATCTTCTTTGTCGCTTCTAAAGCGTCAACATACTTAGCCCTTGTTATAGAATTCGCCACAGTAACTAGTTTGAACAAATTCCAACTAACTGTGCCACCACATTGTGTGTTACACAAAACCCTTAATTTAAATCGAAAATCGCATGGAGAAAAGATGAAGACTGTATCGATGTAACATTTTACAACGAACTCTTCATGATCTCTGCTTGCGAGAAAACCATGTCATCAGTACTTACTCTAGTACTCTGTGACATCTTTCACTGTTGTCCCATGATCAGTAATTTGATCACTTTGGTATCCATACTCGCAACACCTTGGGAGTATCGGACATATCTAGTTGTTTTACATACCATGGAATACATGATTAATCCAAACACAAAAGTGTGTGGAATCTGCATCATGTCTTTTACTCATCAGTGTTTTGGGACACCGAGTCTTGCAAAAACTCTTTCCATGTGACTTTGGCAAGAATCACTCCTTGGCGTTTTAAATGCTAAAAGGTTTTAGCATCTTGTCAATATGTATTCATTGCTTAGCCCCATTAGGTAAATCTATCTCCATAGATCATCATGCCTAATATTGAGGCTATTTAGCCTGAGCACTTCATCGAAAAACTATTTTCAAATGAAGTCCTAATTTGTGTCAAGAAATTTATTTCCAATTACCAATGTGCCAAGCACATAAGGTTTTTAGAAATATTATTACGCTCCCACTTACTTTCTTGAATTACAAGCATCTTCGTTACCCATTGATGAAGTCAAAACCCCTTTGACCATTTCATCAAAACACGAAGATTCCAACTCCATTTTGCTCTCTTCTGTCCATTGCTGGAACTCTGAAGTTTGCATACCTACTAGCATCCTCTAGATCGACAAATTACTTTGGAATGTATCATATACAAGTCCTAGCTTTCATTTCCAGCAGATGGAAATCCTTTTATCATCCATGTTTCATATCTCATGATTGAAATATGTATTAATTGCTAGTTCAACCCAAACTGACTTTAAGCATCGCTACGATGAAAACAACCTCATCGTAGTCAACTCTTGAACTTGTTATTTCAACAAGTCGAGCTTTATGGATAAATTTTTTTTATCCGTATCAGTTTTAAGTTCCATAAATGTTCGTTAGACTCTAAGTCTTCCGAAAGGTGTATCAAGGTTTTAATCTTGAATCACTTATATGGAAACTAACTCGGGTTGTATTGGCATTTAGCCAATTCTGGAGTCAGGGCCCATCAATGCTTCCTTGTGTATCGTAGGTATAATGTTGTCTAACAACAATATCTCGTTTGCGCACCTGAGAGGTTTGCACGAGCCTTGCCTACGTGGTTCAGCTGCAAGTTCGACCGAAGTTCATACATTTTATTGTAGAGACTTCCGTATCAGTCGCAGTAGGAAACTCTGGAATTACTTCCAAGGTCTCTTTCCTTTGATCTGATGAAGATACTGTTTATCTCGTCGAGTTGCACTATTCTCCCACTCACCTTTTAGAAAGAACCATTCTCTTTAAAAGCATACCGTTCTTTGTGGCAAACCTATTTGCCTCGGTATAGTGAGGGAGGAATACCCAATGACTTGGGATAACCTACAAAGTAGCACTTGTCTGATTTGGAATAGGTTTGTAACCTTTTACACAAGCCCCATATTCCAAATGTTAAGAAAAGATACAACATGGTTGGGCGTACCATACCATGGCTTCATTTCAACAGACCCGATGTAGCTCTTTTCAGTGTAAAAGCCGCAGTCTCTAAAGCATCACTTTAAAAAGGATAATGGCAAATTTATTTATGTCATCTTTGACCTTACCATGTCATAAATGGTTAGATTACATCTCCACGGACTTTTCACTTGCAGTGGTGTTCCGGGAGGTGCAAGTTATGAAACCCCTTTCACAACTCATCAGACATTCGCTAAACATGTAACTCAAATATTCCTTTGTGCAATCAAATTGCAGAAACATAATTTCCTTGTTACAATAACTTCTACTTCATTTTTGAAAACATTTCGAATGATTTCAAAAGATCCAGACTTACGTCTCATCAAGTAAATATCCATATATCTACTTGAGTCATTTCTGAAGATAAATAAATCCACCACTAACAACACTTATCGGACTACACACATCAAATGTGTGATCACTAATAAGTTTGTTGTTCGTTCCTTATGGCCTGTGAACGGTATTTTAGTCACTTCACTTTTCGGAGGAAAGTTGCAAGTGTCAGATGATTCAAAATCAAAAAGACTTCAAAATTCATCATAATGGAATTTTCCATGCGGGTTTCTCCAATGTGACCAAATGTAGTGCCACACTTGTGTGGTATTCTTTTAGTCTTGCGACATTTAGCGTCAGTGTTATGGATGTATCATATTACCCTCAATATTCATAACATACGTCCCATCGATGATGGAAGTATGGCCCTTATGTTATTCATAATACTTAACAACAATTGTTCTTTTTATGAACAACTCTTTTGCAACAAACATTGTGCAATGGGCTAGAGTGTATGAAACTCTAAAATGAATTATGAAAGTAAACCCAGAGGTATTGTATTATTATCAATATTCATAACATACATCTCATTCATAATGAAAGTATGGCCCTTGTGTTATTCATAACATCGAACATAAAAGGTTCTCTTATGAACAACCTTCTTGCAAGATACCTTATGCAATGGGCTAGAGTTTTTAAAACTCTAAATGATTTATGAAAATAAATACAGACGGCAATACACCGATGGAAGGTATAGTAACATTTACTATGTTCCCTGTGTATACCTTAACCTCATTTCTGGCTAGTCTTTTTAGGCCACAGTAGCTCTTACAGTGATTCGCAATTGAATGCAATCGAGTGGGTATCTTTGTGATTAACTCACAATACCCAAGAATTAGTGATTAACATGTTTAACCATAATTCCCAAGAACTATCTCTTTGAACAGCCTACTATACATCAAAAACTTGTATGACATTCATACATGAGCTGGATATTCCAGTCATCTTTCTTTCTGCCTTTATACTTCTAACAGTTTAACTTTTAGTATTTCTCCTACTCGCAAAAGAAGCACCCAACTTAAGAGTGGCGTTAGCCCCGAACTTCCTAGGCGTGTAAGTCATACTAACACCCTTTGGACACTTCCTTTCTCTTTAAGTTGTTGTTTTATTCACCTTTCATTATATGACAGGCGTTCTTCTAGATCCCTTTCCCAACAGTCAAATGCATAGTAAACACTTTTACTAATACTTGCAAACAAACATTGCTTTGTTTGTATCTGAAAATAATTTTTAGTTCCATGAATATCATATAACTATCCCAACTTTCGAAGTTTGGGTTTCATGGAAGCAAACATATTGCACTTGACTGAAACGGAATTATAGCTTTTGGATCGAAGGACGAGAGTCACATGATCCATAGCATTAGCGGGAGGATACGGAAAGCATGCGATAGGACAAAGTCCTTCTCGGCACTTTTGAGGACAATCCTCATATTACGTTACCAATCGTAAAGTTTTAACCAGATATTTAACAGCTATTCAATTTTAATAGGGAAGGTGGAAACGCGAGCCATTATTCTACAACTATTTTGCAAGAAACACTTAGACAGTGTTCATAATTAATTGCACTAAGAATTAAACATGTTAATTCAACAGTGCGCTCCCACTCAAATCAATATCTCTCAAAATTGATTGTGAGTGATACAAGACCCACATTTCAATTGTTCGCCATTGGTGTAACACCACTGATGATGAAAAATCTCAACCGGTAGGCCAACTTGCCAATCACATCTCTATGTGACTCTTGTTCATCTTTCGATGCGTGTGTTCCGAGCTCATGACGGTCATGCCTGAACGTCAAGACAACCAAGTGATCTCGCTGCGAGGTCTCAACTCACCCGCCTCACACTTCTCTAATCGTTCATACCCGTGTGACACGGCGCACCTCGAAAAGATAGGTGCCGTGACGGTGCTACACTTGGGAGAACACTAACTACTTGGTATTTTTGTGAGAGATCACCCTAATAAAAAGCGACTACCGCGCAATCAAGAAGGGTGCAACATAAGGGATAAACATCTCAGGCAATTCATAATAGCATGATATGGTATAGCCCTTTCTGACGGAGAAGTATTTCATTGCTTCGTCTTCGGCATTCGTGTTGGTGTTCACCTTCGCGAAGATTTCCACCACCTTGTCGATGCACCAGATAATATTGCTATCTCCATAGCGTATAAAATTAATGCATTACTTAAGGTTGACACGCAGGTCATTAAAGTGCAATCATATGGCTCCAGCCATCATGCCGAACCATGACACGCAGGTCATGTTAATCAAATTACATCATATAGTCATCTCATACATAATCGAATTAGTATGAGCACTGCTATACCACATCACATGCACATCCTGCAAAACCAAGTTAGACACCTCTAATCGGTTTATGCAAAATTTTATTTTACGTGGCTTCTAAGGTTTTGACTTAAACCGCAGCTACCAACGTTTTATCATCAAGTATGATTATTCAAGTTGCTAGATTAACATCTCGGGGTGTATGAAACACGAGATAATTAAATCTCGAGCCCCATACTAAACTTCGTCATACGCATGACCCCCGTGCAGATAATATCTGCAATGCCCTTTCATCTGCGAATTTCATCTTTCTTTTGACTACGGCAGAACCCAAAGAACTGATAGCACTTCCATGATCAATCAGGATCACGGATTGCCAGAACTTTGTCAAATTCCACCATGCTGTCTCGAGATTGAGCAAACGCAAATTCTAGTGAAGCAACAAGAACGTCGGGTAACAGATTTCATCTGTCACCCGCATAAATAATTTTCAGCAATAGATCTCATCTACTACCTAATTATATTATGCAATACCCATACATCTCCATGTATTCTAGATCGAAACCTGCATCTACGCATAGCACGGATCTTGATGCCACTGTAGGGTAACGTAGCAGAAAACAAAAAATTTCTGACCTACGCACCAGCCCAGGACCACTATGGAGACTGCATACAAGGTTTGATCTTTTTCGTTACCGACTCGTAGCGCAGCGGGAAGTAGAGTCGATGACGATCGGCGGTGCAGATCCTCGCAGCTAGGATTTACAACCTCCCAACTGCGAGGATGAATACCCTCATCCGCCATACGGACAGCCCTCCGGGAGGCGGTCGAACAGTCCCCCGGACGGTGTCGCGGACATCCCTTCGGGAGGACCTTCGAAACTCGAACGGTCACTCGGACAGCCCTCCGGAAGGACCCACAGAACTCGGACCGTCACTTGGACAGCCCTTCGGGAGGCACTCTCGAACAGCCCCTCAGGGCACTAAGATCGAAACTACGACCTCTCTACAGAGTTGCACACATACGGTGTCAGCTATCCGGCAGGGCTTCGCCGTCCAGAACTAGTTCCTGCCGGAACCCAGACAGCCTTTCGGCTCTACGAAACTATTTCGCTGGGAGGGAGAGAAGAAGCCAGATCATTGCAATGGCATGTATGTGAGAAGGGATGATCCTTTAGGCAGCCCCCTCCACCCCTATTTATAGGCCAAGCCCAAGGGTGGCTTCTCCAAGAAGCCAAGGGGGGAAATACCAAAAAGGCCCTCAAGGTGGCTTCTCCAAGAAGCCAAGCAAAAAGCACTTTCACTATTCATGACGACATTTTTCAGCGTCCGTTCGAATTGAAAATATTTATGTGGGCTCAGAACATTTCCAGTACCCACTAAAATAATTTTCAACGCGTTCGGAAACAATTTCGGTTTAGTGATTTTCATCTGCGAAAAGCAAACAAGAATGCGTTTTCACTATTCATGAAGACAATTTTTCGCGTCCACTAAATCCGAAAATATTTCTGTGGGTCTTAGAATAATTCCAGTACCCACTAAAATGATTTTGGATTCGTTCTGAAACAATTTCAGATTAGTGAATTTCATCTGCAAAAAACAGCCAAAGCGGTACCGGCAGCTCCGAAACATTTTCGGTTTTTATTTCTGAAAATTCCAAAAAGTTTCCAGAATGATTCTGGCACCCTCCAAGAATTATCAGGCATGTGCCGAAACCATTTTGACTTAATGGCATACCCCGAAACAACTTTTTCGGTTTCACCGAAACTCATCCGGTGACCTCTCTCTGCGGTACGATTCCGCTGTCCGAAACTTTTCGGTGTCCGAAACTTTTTCGGTGATTTTCTCTCAGACTCCCTGTCTAGTATTCAGCAGATAGATGACCCTTAAGCGTGTGACCCTATAGGTTCGGTGAAGTATAGACATGACCTGGAACCCCTTCCGATCAATGATCAACATCGGAGCCATGGACACCCATATTGACCCCTATACCCACACGAATGAATATTCGAGTGAACCTCCAGTTGAGGTGAGCTATTCCTGTTGCTTCACGATATATCACAAACACCTGAGGTGAGATTTATTGCATCCCCGTGGGCCAACACTTTGTCCACTATGCAAGTTACCTCGTTACCGGTTTTGTTCTCTTTTCTCGTTTCGTGTTCCGGCATCCCCGTGATCAAATCACAAAGTGTCTGGCCAGACGATGATGGACACCGTAACACCGAGTGGGCCCGAGTATATCTCTCCATCGTCGGAGGAGCAAATCCCAATCTCGAGCTATCAAGTTACTTAACATACTTTCCCATGAACCCGTAAGCCGCCGTAATAGCCATCCAGTTACGGATGACGTTTAACAAACCCCAAAGTTCATGAAGCAAGCATGAAGAAACTCGATACTCTCATGGTCTAAGGAATTATGCAAACATTAACTATCTCTGTGTTATAAACCATTAACTTGTGACGAATGTATCTCATAGCATAACATCAATTCGGGTCGATTCAACACAAATGTCCTTCCTGACATTGTGCCCTCAAAGTTGCTTGGCATAGACATGCCCATGATTGGGAAAACATAATCATCATGCAACACTTGAGCTAGTCTTAGAGGCACGACTAGGAATACATTTTACCGTTTATTATTCCACACGTGCATATGGGTTCTCCCCAGAGCCTTTATGGATATACGGGCTTGGGAACCACAGCAGTTATAGCATGGAACATAAACAGAATTATGAACAAGGAGATAATCAATAACATTTATTATTGCCTCTAGGGCATATCTCCTACATTGATATGGTTGGGCCTTTCAAAAGGTCCAAAGATAAGAAGACCCACCTCTTGGTGGCGGTTGACAAGTTCACAAAGTGGGTTGAGGCAGAGCCAGTTAGTAAGTGTGACGCAGCCACGGCGGTTCAGTTCATGAAAAAGGTGATATTTCGCTGTGGTTTTCCACACAGCATTATAACTGACAATGGTACCAATCTGTCTAAAGGCGCCATGGAGGAATTTTGTCAACGAGAGCATATTCGGCTTGATGTTTCATCAGTAGCTCACCCTCAATCCAATGGTCAAGCTGAGAGAGCCAATCAGGAAATCTTGAAGGGCATCAAGCCCCGGCTTTTGGTCCCTTTGCAACGGACGCCGGGTTGTTGGGTGGAGGAGTTACCCTCTGTAGTATGAAGCATCAATACTACTCCTAACAGGTCTACGGGTTACACGCCTTTCTTCATGGTTTACGGAGCTGAGGCGATTCTCCCTAGCGACATCAGTCATGACTCGCCTCGAGTTGCGGCTTATGTCGAGGTGGATAATGAGCAAGCGCGTCAAGATGCTCTTGACTTGTTGGACGAACAATGTGACGTAGCAGCAGCTCGCTCGGCGATTTACCAACAAGACCTGCGCCGCTATCACAGCCGCCGGGTTAAGTCCAGGACCTTTCAGGAAGGTGACTTGGTGCTCCGGCTCATCCAGGATCAAACAGATGCACACAAGCTATCCCCACCTTGGGAAGGGCCCTTTGTGGTCAGCAAGAACTTGCACAACGGGTCATACTACCTCATCGATGTTCGAGAGCACAAAGATTCACGTAAGTCGGAGGAGGAGACCCGCCGGCCGTGGAATATTGCTCATCTTCGGCCTTATTACACTTGAGCCACCGGCTCTCATAATGTACATATTTCTATAGCCATGTATATATTATGATAAATAATAAAGCAGGACCTCTGTCCTTTTTTCCCCTCCAAAGGTAAATGTGTCATTGTTATTTTCATTGTAATATAACATGGTCACTTGGAGGCTGATCTGGCTTATGATCGTATTCGAATCTAGCTGTTAAAAATATGATCACTTGGGGGCTTCCTGTTCAAACATAGGTGGTATTCGAACCAAAGAGAACATAGCTGTCGATACCCACTTGATTGGCATATTGCTGAGCTCACTAGGGAGTTTCTTGATCATATTTGAATCATAGCTCAACCCCCTTTGGGAACCGACGTGGATCGTATTCGAATCAGCGTCGTTAAACAACTCTCAAGGTCATTTGGGGGCTTCCTGTTCAAACATAGGTCTTATTCGAACCAAAGAGAACATAGCTGTCGGTACCCTCTTGATCGGCAACGCCAAAGCCACTGGGGGCTATATGATCGTATTCAAATCTTAGCTTAACCCCTTTGGGACGATTCTCTGGTCGTATTCGAATCAGAAGCCTCCAAATTTTTGAGATCTCTTTGTTGCAAACAAGTTTTTTTGATCATATCAAAAGTGTTCAAGGGTGGTTCTTATTCCACCAGCTTAACCTTGATTAATAACGTTGACAGCACATAATAAGCATTATATGTGCTGGTGAACCGGAGATGAGTTTTCAACCTTATTATTCGGGTTACATAAACTGGAAGTGTACTTGAAGGATCACAGGTATGCTGTTATGGTTATCTCAAAGATATAATTGAGAACCAGTTTATTATGATTTTGATTCATATTCCGGGTTATATGTAAAATATATGACTCTCCATGCGGTAAGCCGCCTAGGGACTTGTGATTTGTTTTCTATGCAGGGCAATTAAAGACAGCTCTTTAAACATAAGGAGAGCAGAGGATCAAGCATAACCCGGAAGAATATAAAAGGGCAGCTTAAACAGTGTTGAGCGCTACACACGTGCACGAGGGCACGACAAAATTAAGTGTTTGTCCTACTCTATTAAATGACTCCCCGAGTCCAAAAGGTGAGGCATTGTTTTTAAGACATAACCATGAGCCGCCTCAGAGATCAAAGGTGCTATTTGGCTGAAGCTTCCGGTTCATCCCTTTCCGCTCCTCTGGCTGTTTCCATGTCCTGGAAGGTTGATGATTTCCAGTCAATGCCACTCAAGGCTTCAAATTGAGCTTCATCATCAATTAACCCGGCCGGGTCAACTTCAGGGGCGAAGGTATGCTTACGAGTTGGAGGAATCAGGCTGACTGCTTCATAACGAGGTGTTGGGATCCTCTGATTCTCCGCGTCATAGCCCGGTTGATATTTGGTAAGGTCTGTATCATTACCAATCAAAGTGGCCACAGGGCGTATGCTCTTCACGCAAGCGGCGAAGTCCTTCTGGTCAAAGGGAGTGCCATCTTCCTTCAAACTGGGATATCCAAGGGCGATGTCGGCCGGGTCTAGCTCCGGTAGAAACGCCTTGGCCCGGCTCAGAGCGGCTATGGCTCCGGCTCTTGCAGAAGCTCGTCTCAACTCTTGGAAGCGTTGAGGAAGCACGACAAGCCGCCTGAGTACATCCGCCAGATGAGTGGGAACTTCATTTGACAGAGCCACAACAGCTAAGGCACGTTGTGACCCGGTGTAAAGTTGCTCTACCAAGGTATAAACCGCCTTCAGTTTTGTCAGCACGTTTTGGTTGAGATTGGAACTCCTGGGACCTGCATCACAAAGTCAGGTGAGCTGATGGCAATTGAGATACTTATGGGAAATGAAAGATGTAAACTAGCTAAAAACTTACAGAGTAACTTACCAAAGATTGCGGAGACCATCTAAGATACATGGCGTTTTAAGCCGGATAGCTCGGCGGTTGTTTCAGCAAGAGTGGCCTCCGCTTGTTCGGCCCGGCTGAGCAAAGCAGTTTTTTCATCCGCCCAGGCTTTTCTCTCTGCTTCTAACTTCTTCTTCAGTTTCTCTTGTGCAGATACACTGAATTCAAATTTGGAGTTGGCCTTTTGGGTTTCACTTTCCTGAGTCTTCAGGCGGTTCTTTAAATCAGAGATCTCCGATTCAAATTGCTTAAAGGCGGCCTGTACAAATTCCGGGTCACAGTCAGGGTGATTATAATGCAACATTAAGTCCCAAGCACTTTGCAAGAAAAGACACTTGGCACTTGGGGGCTAATATATGTTGAAGAGCTCTATTTACAGTGCCGGTTCATGAAAATAAGTCCCAAGCACTTTGCAGGCAAAGGTACTTGGCACTTGGGGGCTAATGCATAATGCTGCTCAACTACTTGATTAAAACAAGGTAAGGACCGGTTCAAATATGTTGTTTAAACCGGCCCTCGAGTGCTACCAGATAAGCCGGTTTTCTTGCAGTGATTACTAAGCCGGTATTAAGTCTACAACATATTTCATCATAAGTAATAGACTTGGGGGCTGGCATGGTAAGGATAACTATGGAGTAAGCAAGAGAGTCATACCTCAGATTTTTGCTGTATTTGTTTCACCATATCAATTTCCAGATCCCGGCTGTTGTGCACTTGATTAACATAGCCAGAGACAATATCTCCAATGCTCGGACGAGCATAATCAGTGATGTCCAGCTTGGCCCTGCGGCGTTCCAGAAGTTCTTTCTTGGCAGAGCACTTAGCCAACATGGTAGGTCTTCCCGGTTCGACAAACTCAGTCCGGGTGATTTCAACGTCCGGATCATCTGGATGAGCCGGGCTGGGGATCTCCGGGTTCTCAAAGCCTTCCATAACTGGTTCCGTAGATGGATCAATGGTGGGAGTTGGAGCGTCAGGGGTTGGTGCAGACGGCGGCTCATGAGCAGAAGCATCAGGGGCAGCCGTCGTAAGTTCTGGCTCAGCCAGGACTGGCTCTTCGGCCGGCTTATTTTTCTTCGCCCTCTTGCTGGGCTTTACTTGTACACTGAAAGTCAAAGGGTTAGTTGAAAAACACGAGTAAGATAAGCACAAAATAAACTGATCATCATTACCCGGGTGCGGTTTTGAAAGCCGGCAAGCTGGACTACATTGAGTCGCCGGAGGAAGGTGAAGTTCCCTGGTAGTTTGAGTCAGAAGAACTGAGTGGTTGACGAGTGATGCCCGCCAAAGGATGAAAAGAATATAAGTCGGAGATAACCTCAGTCCGGCGCTTCCTTGATGCTTCGGGTAAGCCGGAGGAGAGGTCTGCATCTTTGTTGGTCTGGGGCTGCCTCCGACTCTCATAAATCTGTCGCTTCAAAAGAAATTGAGGATCTTGATAGGCTAAAGGATGTGAAAATCTTACTTTCCGGGTTACTCTTCGGACTTTCTGTCTCGGCAAAGGCTCGGAGTCGGAGGAAATTGTAGTTACCTCTTCAATCGCTTCATGACTCGCTCCGGTGTCCTCCTGCTGATAATCCATGTCAATAAGATGGTTAAAAAAGGAGCCTAAAGAATCAAGAGCTACCTCTGACTCGGAGGTGTCTTCCAGATGAAGCAGGTCCGAGGCGCTAGGTTTATTCCCCTTCTTACGGGGAGCGGCTTTCCTGGCGGCTTTCTTAACTTTTCTAGCTTTCTTGGCAGCTTCATGGTCATACTTAACCTTCCAGAATTTATCATTAGCCTGTAAAATACAACAAAGGTTTTTGAAGTTAAGACGAAATCGTTAAAATGGAAGGTAAAGTGTTCAGGTTAATGGTTTACCGCTGGAGCCGGGTTAGCTTTGCAGAAAGGATTTAAGCCCACTCTCCCGCAATCTGCCAGGCTCTCGTTCATAAGAGACTTGGTCGTATCATCAATAACGTCCTCAGGTAAGTCGTCTGGACTGTGCCGAAGAGGATCATCCTTCTGGCCCGTGTAATCGCACATCAAGCCGGGGCGGCGGCTTAAAGGAATCACCCGCCAGGCAATCCAAACCCGGACCAGATCAATGCCATTTAGGCCGTTCCCCAGAAGAGCTTTGATCTTGTTGATGGTGGGAGTAAGTGGTTGACGTTCTGCTTGAGATAATTTATCTGGCAAGGGGTGATTTGATTCCAGACGCAGGGCGCGAAAGCCGGGCAAAGGATTCTCATCAGGCGGAGAAGTGTGTTGGCAGTAGAACCATGTCTAGTTCCAATCTTTCGGGTGGCTTGGCGGCTCAGCATAAGGGAAGAGACAATCTCTCCGTCGTTGGATTGAGATTCCACTGAGCTCCAGGCTGGGCCCATTGGCACATTCATTTTGGCGGTTCAGATAAAATAATTCTCTAAAGAGTAGCAAGCTGGGTTCTTCTCCAAGATACACCTCATAGAATACTTGGAAGTTGCATATGTTTGACACGGAATTGGGTCCGATGTCTTGAGGTCGCAGATCAAAAAAGTGCAAGATATCTCTGAAAAATTTGGAGCCGGGTGGAGCAAAACCCCGTTTCATGTGATCAGTGAAAATGACAACTTCCCCCTCCTTGGGATGAGGTTTCTCTTCTGACGGGTCAGGAGCACGATAAGACATGACCTCTTTCTTTGGTAGATAACCCGTCTTCACAAAGTCAGCTAAGATGTCATCAGTGACGTTGGATTTAACCCAATTGCATGTGACGGGTGCTTTGGGAGCCTTGGGCGGCGTTGTGAAGGATGGAAGCCTATGACAAATTGTATGGCTAATTGTGTCAGGTTCAGTATTTAAGGTGGCGGCTTATGAAGGGGCCTAATGATATATGGCTAATTGTGTCAGGTTATTTAAGCCGCCATGGATATCATGAGAAATTAAGTTATTTAAATCTATTATGAATGATCCGGAATATTCATGAAGCATTGCCTTTTTAAGCCGGTGATATGAGCCGCCATGGCTAACAGATGCAGTTTTTGCCTAAGTGTTGCACAAACAAGTTTCACAGGTTGCAGTGATTATTTTGGATCAAACGGTCGTCCAGAAAAGAAATTTTTCTAGACCTAAAAACTGGTACAGAGAAGTTCATAAGCTCTAATGAGGTCTTTTTGCAAGCAAAAGGGATCTGCTAGTATTGAAAATGGGTGTGAAACTGCTACCGCAGGAGTTCTGTGCTGTTTTCGGATCAAAAGAAACCGTTGTGGAAGGACTGCGAAGGAATCGCGAGGAACCACAAAGAACACAGAGAACTCGCGAAACCCTAATGCGGATCTAATGTACGGGACGGTGAAGACTTACTGGTGCTGATGAGCAGCGGAGGTGCGCCGCGGTTCTCTGGACCAGCTCAGGTTGATGCAGCGGCCGAGGCTGAGGAAGACGAGATGCGCGGCGGCGGCAGCGGAGCTCGGGTTCTGAGGCGTCGAGAGGAGGAAGGCGATGGAAAGGGAAGAGTGAGAAAGGACCCGGTCGGGCCTATTTATAAGGGAAGGCTGATAAGTGGGCGTGAGAAACGAGGAGGCTGAAAGCATGATTGTCCAGCTACAGAGGCGCCTCGGTTTTCGGGACGGTCATTAAGATAAGGATCCGTTGAGATACGTTGAGCAGAACGTGCATTAATGGCGGATGACGTCACGGCGGGTTATCAAGAGTCCAGGAGATGACGTCATGGTGGGTTATAACCTTTGCGCAAACAGAAGCCAGAAGATTTTTTCTTAAGGTATTGAAGATTGACATGAACTGGTTCAAATCAATCTGGGGCCTAATGTTGAGGATATAGCAACTGGTGTAACCCGCCCAGGATGGGCCGGGTTACGTTGCGACGATTCATCATCCAGAAGCCCAAGGACGGGTTGAAGATGGCGGTTCAGTAAGGGCCTAAGGCCCATAGGTGACTTGAGGCCCGTAGTGATAAACCGCCGTTATGGCATGACTTGTATTATAAGGCAAGAATAGTTAATAATCCGAGCCGGACACTGTTTATGAGCCGGCCGGGACTCTGAGAGCCGCTGGGCGTTAACCTCTCTATATAAAGGGACGACCCGGCGGCGGTTCAGGACAAGTAACATCAAATCGGTAGCCAGGCATAGCGGATTCGCTCCCTGGTCATCGAAACCCTAAGTACTTCCACCTCAACTGGAGTAGGCTTTTACCTTCACCGTAAGGGGCCGAACCAGTATAACCCTCGTGCCCTTTGTCCCGTTTAACCCCTTTAAGCTTCCTAGTTGCGATGGCTCCACGACTAAGTCCTTGCACGAGGACATCTGCCGTGGCAGTTCCATGACAAAACCAACGCTCACTTCTTCGTTATGAACCCCTCTATCCAGTAAAACAACTTGAATATGTTTTTGAAAATTTAAAATTTGAAATCAAATAGTTTTGTATTTGAACTTCGTTTGATCGTAACTTGAGTTTTATAACTCCGTTTGAGTTGATTATTTTTGCAAATTAAAGCTCTTGACCTAAACTTTCTGATAAGGCCATATTCACATAATTTTGTTACTGTTAGAAATTGTTTTATGTTGCAAGAGTATTTGCTCGGTTTTGATGTTTTCCGAGTTGTCTTCTTCGTTCTTTCCGATCTTTCGAGTGATTGCTTATGTGTGGTTACCATTGTTTGCTTACGCTAGATTGACCGGAGTGTGATGAGTAGAACTATCAAGAGTTTTGAGTGTGAATCATCTTCATCAAAAGTACAGGCAAGTTCACACTTTGATCATATCCCTTTATTACCCAGTTTTTATGCATTAGTTTCAACCCTCAAACAGTGCATGAGTAGTATTGATAACATGTGGGTATTGGGAAGTAGTTGATGAGGTAGGAACCTATTGTCCTACATTCAAACCTTGGGAGTTACTATTACGTTATGCTTATGTTGCCATGCTATGCTCGTAGACGTGGATTGGGTTTGAGTGTATTCCATGACAGTTGTGAGGTTGTTTACTTAATGGTTCAACTTAAGGTGGCTACTTTTATACACATCTGGGTGGATTGGTTGCGGGCACCTGGAGAATCCAGTGTTGTCCTAGGATATCCCGGAGGACCCGTGTGATCATCCTACGGCTCGCCACCTAGGCTCAAAGGGATCATAAGATTATTCATGCTAGAAACTTCCGTGTGCAGCCACAAGCCTTTATGGGCTCTGGCATAGCTGAGTAAGTTGCGTGAAGCTCTTGAAGAGGTAGACTAGCAGATGTAGTGGGTTGTAGGTGGTACTGTCTATCCAGAGTAGAGAGTTAATGCTTCTGAAAGACCGTGTCTCGGTCATCCGTTTCTCAAACACCCTGTAGTGCGAGAAATCCAACGGACGAGATCGAGTCTTGTGGGGAAAAGTACGCAAACCTCTGCAGAGTGTACAAACTAATCACGATTAGCCGTGTCCCCGGTTATGGACAATCTTGAGTATCTGGTTCTTGAATTATCATGTTGATCTCAACACTTTATTTAATTAATTTGATTGGGTTAATGATTATTATTTTGGGATTGAGTTGGAGGAACCTTCTCAATATTTTTCAACCAACTTGGTAGTTAAATAAAATTTATTCCTTTGTAGTAGGGAAAAATTGGCTTTTCGCAAAAACATTATAACCATAGAGCTTTTCCACCAGCCAAATATGCATGTAGTGATAGCTATTATTCATCATTACCCTATGGTGTGAATTTGCCAGTACATTCAATGTACTGACCCTTTGTGGCTGCAACGTCTCATGTTGCAAGAATCTTACGACGAGTAAGTGATACGTTGGGGTTACAATTTCTACACTCAACTTTGCCGTTGGTGTTGATGGGAATCCACAACCTTGTTGTTACTTCGCTATTTGGATTGAGGTAATAGTATTTACGTTACTTTATACATGTGATTTACCTCTATGATAAATCCTCGAGTACTGTGTGTGTCAGCATACTGATCCAGGGATGACACTTAAGCATAGAGACTTGACCGTCTGAGGTCGGGTCGCTACAAGATGGTATCAGAGCACATGTTGACTGTAGGACGTGACCCTAGAAACTAGCAAGCCCATAGGAAAGATTTTCTCTACAAACTTTTTTTCAAAAATATCTTTTACCTCTCCTCTCTTCTGAGCTTATTCAAATATTTCCCTTTTAGTGAGACCATACCCCTTTCCCCATTTGACCACGAAGATTCGACTGATGAGACCACTCCAAGAAGGACAAGATATCGGACAAGTAAGGCCAGTTCGGAATGAAGATGATTTTACCGTGCATTATAATAATGGTAACTACAACGGTTGAAGACCCCGAAGACTAGGAGAATTTGAAGGCTCTGAAGAATTCCCAGATTTGTATGACCTAGGAAGGCTACCCTTATGGAACTTGGCAGACTAAGGAAGCTGTCAATACCCAAGATCAAGGTGTATCGGAGAAAGACCGGAACATGGAGCATTAGAACTCAAAGTTTTGTCAAGAAAACCCTAAGGAAGGGGATATCAACTTTGGAATGATAGCTCATGGAAATAACAAGAGCAGAAACACGGTTATCCATGATGTTATCGCTCGCTTATGCTATTGTCACCGTGCTGAGTTAAGCCTGCATTTCTTCGGAAGGATTGGATGGTAGAAGGCTGATGGGGCATCTGTCAGCAAAGGATGCAGTTTTAACCTTAGCTGGTGTATCGCCAGGATCTGGAGTATTACATGAAGAATTTTTAGATGGACCTGCAGGAAGCCGTATTTGACGAGAAAGTATTTGGTGAAGAACTTAGGACCCAGAAGCTGAAGTAGCCAAGCTGGAGGAACAAAACCTCGAGATACCGAAGATTCTTCAGGAACTGAAGGACAGTAGGACCATGGTTCATGCCAAGGATGTTGAAACCCAGAAGTTTTGAACGCAACTCCAGAAATAGTAAAGGATGTCACTAGAGACTTCGCGTCAACAGAGATCTGGAAGAGGAACTTGAGAAGGACAAGCATGAGCGGAAGAAGCCATCGGAGACATGAACAAGACTTGAAGAGTTTGAAGACTTTAAAGATTTATTGACCTTTAGAAGACCAAACCCCTGTTATATACCTACGTTAGATGCGACGATTGTGAGCTGTCATTTGTTTGACGTTTTTTCCGACAGCCACAAAATAAAATCTGCCTTTTCAAAACTTTTGTTTGTATTGTGTGCATCACTCTCGATCTCTCTTATCTCACCCCAAAACCCATGGACCCAATAGAGGATGAATGGAGATGAACTCACATTTCCGGGACCGATCACTCAATTGGAGACAGACCGATGGATTCAGAACATGGAAGACCATATGGAGAATAACCCTATAGTCGGAAAGGTTATGGCCCAGCATGCTCTTCAGTGCTTTGAAAGAGGTGCTGCTACTTGGTGGAGGATGTACCAAACCATCAATGGATGGCAAGGAGTAACCACTTGGAAAGAATTGAAGTTGACTTTGCTAAAGTATCGGTTTGTGTCCCAGAAATTGAAGCCTTCTGGAAATGATATGAAGAAACCCTGTGCATGCAAGCTTTGTGGAGAAATAGGACACAACCATAAAGAACACAAGGATGAATGCCCTAATTGTGAAGGAAGTCACTGACAACCCACAAGTATAGGGGATCAATTGTAGCCTCTTTTGATAAGTAAGAGTGTCGAACCCAACGAGGAGCTAAAGGTAGAACAAATATTCCCTCAAGTTCTATCGACCACCGATACAACTCTACGCACGCTTAACGTTCGCTTTACCTAGAACAAGTATGAAACTAGAAGTACTTTGTAGGTGTTTTTGGATAGGTTTGCAAGAAAATAAAGAGAGCGTAAATAAAAGCTAGGGGCTGTTAAGATAAACACACAACTAAAGTAAATATAGCGAGTGTGCAAAAGTGGTCGTAGGAGTTGCGAAATTGTCCCTAAGCAATTGACTACTTTACTAGACCGATAGCAAGTTTCATGTGGGAGAGGCCACTGCTAGCATGACATCCCTTACTTGGAATTCTATGCACTTATGATTGGAACTATTAGCAAGCATCCGCAACTAGTAACGTTCATTAAGGTAAAACCCAACCATAGCATTAAGATATATTGGTCCCCCTTCAATCCCGTATGCATCAGTTTCTATGCTAGGTTGAAGCTTCTGTCACTCTTTCCCTCCAATACATAGTCCTATCAACATACAACTAACCCTATGGTGTGATCCACGCGCGCGCTCATATGATGGGCACCAAAGGACAGCAACATAACCACAAGCAAATTAAATCAATCATAGCAATTCATCAACCACCGATAGGACAACAAAAATCTACTCAGACATCATAGGATAGCAACACATCATTGAAGGTGATGGAGATGATGGTGAAGACGGCGGAGGTGTTGGTGTAGATCGCGGTGATGATGATGGTGGCCACGGCAGCGTTCCGGTGCCACCGGAGGAGACGGGGAGAGGGGCCCCCTTCTTCCTCTTCTTCCTTGACCTCCTCCGTAGATGGCAGAAGGGTTTCCCCTCTGGTCCTTGGCCTCCATGGCGTGGGAGGGGCGAGAGCCCCTCCGAGATTGGATCTGTCTCTCTGTCTCTCTCTGTTTCTGCGTTGTCGTCTGCTGCCCTTTCACCGTTTCGTATATATATGGAGATCCGTAACTCCGATTGGACTGAAACCTTCGCCGTGATTTTTTACCAAAAATTAGCTTTCTTGCGGCCGAGGAAGGGCATCAACCACCTTACGGGTGGCCCACGAGGGCCAGGGGCGCGCCCAGGGGGGCAGGCGCACCCCCTGCCTCGTGGCCACCTCGGGCACCGTTTCGCGTTGATCTTTCTCCCAGATTTTCCAAATATTCCAAAAATAAGCTCCGTCCGTTTTTATCCCGTTTGGTTTCCATTTGATATGGATATTCTGCGAAACCAAAAACATGCAACAAATAGGAACTGGCACTGGGCACTGGGTCAATATGTTAGTCCCAAAAATAGTATAAAAAGTTACCAAAAAGTATATGAAAGTTGCATAATATTGGCATGGAACAATAAAAAATTATAGATACGACGGAGACATATCAGCATCCCCAAGCTTAATTCCTACTCGTCCTTGAGTAGGTAAATGATAAAAAAGATAATTTTTGATGTGGAGTGCTACCTAGCATAATCTTGATCATGTATCTAATCATTGCATGAATATTAAGACACGAGTGATTCAAAGCAATAGTCTATCATTTCACAAAAAAACAATAATACTTCAAGCCTACTAATAAAGCAATCATGTCTTTTCAAAATAACAAGGCCAAAGAAGGTTATCCCTACAAAATCATATAGTCTGGCTATGCTCCATCTTCTTCACACAAAATATTCACATCATACACAACCCCGATGACAAGCCAAGCAATTGTTTCATACTTTTGACGTTCTCAAACCTTTTCAACTTTCACGCAATACATGAGCGTGAGCCATGAAAATAGCACTATAGGTGGAATAGAATATGATGATCGGGGTTATGTGGAGAAGACAAAAAAGGAGAAAGTCTCACATCGACGCGGCTAATCAATGGGCTATGGAGATGCCCATCAATTGATGTCAATGTGAGGAGTAGGGATTGCCATGCAACGGATGCACTAGAGCTATAAGTGTATGAAAGCTCAAACTGAAACTAAGTGGGTGTGCATCCAACTTGCTTGCTCATGAAGACCTAGGGCATTTGAGGAAGCCCATCGTTGGAATATACAAGCCAAGTTCTATAATGAAAATTCCCACTAGTATATGAAAGTGATAACTCAAGAGACTCTCTATATGAAGAACATGGTGCAACTTTGAAGCACAAGTGTGGTAAAAGAATAGTAACATTGCCCCTTCTCTCTTTTTCTCTCATTTTTTATTTTCTCTTTCTTTGGGGGGGGGCTTCTTTTTTTATTGCCTTTCTCTTTTCTTTTTTTTCGTCCGGAGTCTCATCCCGACTTGTGGGGGAATCATAGTCTCCATCATCCTTTCCTCACTGGGACAATGCTCTAATAATGATGATCATCACACTTTTATTTACTTACAACTCAATATTACAACTCGATATCTAGAACAAAGATATGACTCTATATGAATGCCTCCGGCGGTGTACCGGGATGTGCAATGATCTAGCGTAGCAATGGCATCAAAAAACGGACAAGCCATGAAAACATCATGCTAGCTATCTTACGATCATGCAAAGCAATATGACATTAAATGCTCAAGTCATGTATATGATGATGAT
This sequence comes from Aegilops tauschii subsp. strangulata, assembly GCF_002575655.3. NCBI lineage: Eukaryota > Viridiplantae > Streptophyta > Magnoliopsida > Poales > Poaceae > Aegilops > Aegilops tauschii. The sequence continues at coordinate 1,706,552 of NC_053041.3, read as the reverse complement.
GGAAGTTGCATGGCAATATATCTCGGAATGGCTATGGAAATGCCATGATAGGTAGGTATGGTGGCTGTTTTGAGGAAGATATAGTGAGGCTTATTGTTGGGGAACGTAGTAATTTCAAAAAAATTCCTATGAACACGCAAGATCATGGTGATGCATAGCAACGAGAGGGGAGAGTGTTGTCCACGTACCCTCGTAGACCGACACCGGAAGCGTTATTACAACGCGGTTTATGTAGTCGTACGTCTTCACGATCCGATCGATCAAGTACCGAACGCACGGCACCTCCGAGTTATGCACACGTTCAGCTCGATGACGTCCCTTGAACTCCGATCCAGCCGAGTGTTGAGGGAGAGTTTCGTCAGCACGACGGCATGGTGACGATGATGATGTTCCACCGACGCAGGGCTTCGCCTAAGCTCCGCAATGGTATTATCGAGGTGTAATATGGTGAAGGGGGGCACCGCACACGGCTAAAATATCGTATATCAAGTGTGTATAGAGGTGCCCCCTGCCCCCGTATATAAAGGAGCAAGGGGGAGGCCGGCTGCCCTAGGCGCGCCAAGGAGAGGGGGGGAGTCCTCCTCCTAGTAGGAGTAGGACTCCCCTTTCCTAGTCCAACTAGGAAAAAAGGGGGGGAAGGAAAGAGAGGGAGAGGGAGAGGGAAGAGGGGCTGCGCCCCCTCTCCTAGTCCAACTAGGATTCCTCATGGGAGGGGGCGCGCCAGCTCCTGGCTGCTGCCCTCTCTCTCCCCTCAAGGCCCACTAAGGCCCAATACTTCCCCGGGGGGTTCCGGTAACCCTCCGGCACTCCGGTTTAATCCGAAACTTCTCCGGAACACTTCCGGTGTCCGAATATAGTCGTCCAATATATCAATATTTATGTCTTGACCATTTCGAGACTCCTCGTCATGTCCGTGATCACATCCGGGACTCCGAACAACCTTCGGTACATCAAAACATATCAACTCATAATGAAACTGTCATCGTAGCGTTAAGCGTGCGGACCCTACGGGTTCGAGAACTATGTAGACATGACCGAGACACCTCTACGGTCAATAACCAATAGCGGAACCTGGATGCTCATATTGGTTCCCACATATTCTACGAAGATCTTTATCGGTCAAACCGCATAACAACATACGTTGTTCCCTTTGTCATCGGTATGTTACTTGCCCGAGATTCGGTCGTCGGTATCTCGATACCTAGTTCAATCTCGTTACCGGCAAGTCTCTTTACTCGTTCTGTAATACATCATCCCGCAACTAACTCATTAGTTACAATGCTTGCAAGGCTTATAGTGATGTGCATTACCGAGTGGGCCCAGAGATACCTCTCCGACAATCGGAGTGACAAATCCTAATCTCGAAATACGCCAACCCAACAAGTACCTTTGGAGACACCTGTAGAGCACCTTTATAATCACCCAGTTACGTTGTGATGTTTGGTAGCACACAAAGTGTTCCTCCGGTAAACGGGAGTTGCATAATCTCATAGTCACAAGAACATGTATAAGTCATGAAGAAAGCAATAGCAGCATACTAAACGATCGAGTGCTAAGCTAACGAAATGGGTCAAGTCAATCATGTCATTCTCCCAATGAGGTGATCCCGTTAATCAAATGACAACTGATGTCTATGGCTAGGAAACATAACCATCTTTGATTAACGAGCTAGTCAAGTAGAGGCATACTAGTGACACTCTGTTTGTCTATGTATTCACACATGTATTATGTTTCCGGTTAATACAATTCTAGCATGAATAATAAACATTTATCATGATATAAGGAAATAAATAATACTTTATTATTGCCTCTAGGGCATATTTCCTTCAGTCTCCCACTTGCACTAGAGTCAATAATCTAGATTACACAGTAATGATTCTTACACCCATGGAGTCTTGGTGCTGATCATGTTTTGCTCGTGGAAGAGGCTTAGTCAACGGGTCTGCAACATTCAGATCCGTATGTATCTTGCAAATTTCTATGTCTCCCACCTGGACTAAATCCCGGATGGAATTGAAGCGTCTTTTGATGTGCTTGGTTCTCTTGTGAAATCTCGATTCCTTTGCTAAGGCAATTGCACCAGTATTGTCACAAAAGATTTTCATTGGTCCCGATGCACTAGGTATGACACCTAGATCGGATATGAACTCCTTCATCCAGACTCCTTCATTTGCTGCTTCCGAAGCAGCTATGTATTCCGCTTCACACGTAGATCCCGCCACGACACTTTGTTTAGAACTGCACCAACTGACAGCTCCATCGTTCAATGTGAATAATACATGAGAATATTGATATATTGGAATTACTTAGTGATAAAGCAAACAAGCACACATGAGAATATTCACCCCACGTTATTGCTCCCCGGCAACGGCGCCAGAAAAAGGTCTTGATAACCCACAAGTATAGGGGATCAATTGTAGCCTCTTTCGATAAGTAAGAGTGTCGAACCCAACGAGGAGCTAAAGGTAGAACAAATATTCCCTCAAGTTCTATGGACCACCGATACAACTCTACGCACGCTTAACGTTCGCTTTACCTAGAACAAGTATGAAACTAGAAGTACTTTGTAGGTGTTTTTGGATAGGTTTGCAAGAAAATAAAGAGAGCGTAAAGAAAAGCTAGGGGCTGTTAAGATAAAGACACAACTAAAGTAAATATAGCGAGTGTGGAAAAGTGGTTGTAGGAGTTGCGAAATTATCCCTAGGCAATTGACTACTTTACTAGACCGATAGCAAGTTTCATGTGGGAGAGGCCACTGCTAGCATGTCATCCCTTACTTGGAATTCTATGCACTTATGATTGGAACTATTAGCAAGCATCCGCAACTAGTAACGTTCATTAAGGTAAAACCCAACCATAGCATTAAGATATATTTGTCCCCCTTCAATCCCGTATGCATCAATTTCTATGCTAGGTTGAAGCTTCTGTCACTCTTGCCCTCCAATACATAGTCCTATCAACATACAACTAACCCTATGGTGTGATCCACGCGCGCGCTCATATGGTGGGCACCAAAGGACAGCAACATAACCACAAGCAAATTAAATCAATCATAGCAATTCATCAAGCACCGATAGGACAACGAAAATCTACTCAGACATCATAGGATAGCAACACATCATTGGATAATAATATTAAGCATAAAGCACCATGTTCAAGTAGAGGGTACAGCGGGTTGCGGGAGAGTGGACTGCTGTAGATAGAGGGGGGAAGGTGATCTAGATGTTGGTGAAGACGGCGGAGGTGTTGGTGTAGATCGCGGTGATGATGATGGTGGCCACGGCAGCGTTCCGGCGCCACCGGAGGAGAGGGGCAGAGGGGCCCCCTTCTTCCTCTTCTTCCTTGACCTCCTCCCTAGATGGGAGAAGGGTTTCCCCTCTGGTCCTTGGCCTCCATGGCATGGGAGGGGCGAGAGCCCCTCCGAGATTGGATCTGTCTCTCTGTCTCTCTCTGTTTCTGCGTTGTCGTCTGCTGCCCTTTCACCGTTTCGTATATATATGGAGATCCGTAACTCCGATTGGACTAAAATCTTTGCCGTGATATTTACCAAAAATTAGCTTTCTTGCGGCCGAAGAAGGGCATCAACCGCCTTACGGGTGGCCCATGCTACCTCTTGAGCACTGCGTTGGATTTCCTTGAAGAGGAAAGGGTGATGCAGCACAGTAGCGTAAGTATTTCCCTCAATTTTTTAGAACCAAGGTATCAATCCAGTAGGAGGCTATGCGATAGTCCCTCGTACCTAAACAAAGCAAATAACTCCTCGCAACCAACGCGATATGGGGTTGTCAATCCCTTCACGGTCACTTACGAGAGTGAGATCTGATAGAGATGATAAGATAATATTTTTGGTATTTTTGTGATAAAGATGCAAAGTAAAATAAAAGCAATGTAAAAAAGCAAAGGAAATAACTAAGTGTTGGAAGATTAATATGATGAAGATAGACCCGGGGGCCATAGATTTCACTAGTGGCTTCTCTCAACAGCATAAGTATTTTACGGTGGGTCAACGAAGTACTGTTGAGCAACTGACAGAACTGAGCATAGTTATGAGAGTATCTAGGTATGATCATGTATATAGCATCACGTCCGAGACAAGTAGACCGACTCCTGCCTGCATCTACTACTATTACTCCACTCATCGACCGCTATCCAGCATGCATCTAGAGTATTAAGTTCATGAAAACAGAGTAACGCCTTAAGCAAGATGACATGATGTAGAGGGATAAATTCATGCGATATGATAAAACCCCATCTTGTTATCCTCGATGGCAACAATACAATACGTGCCTTGCTGCCCCTGCTGTCACTGGGAAAGGACACCGCAAGATTGAACCCGAAGCTAAGCACTTCTCCCATTGAAAGAAAGATCAATCTAGTAGGCCAAACCAAACTGATAATTCGAAGAGACTTGCAAAGATAACCAATCATACATAAAAGAATTCAGAAAAGATTCAAATATTGTTCATAGATAATCTTGATCATAAACCCACAACTCATTGCTCTCAACAAACACACCGCAAAAAGAAGATTACGTCGAATAGATCTCCACGAGAGAGGGGGAGAACATTGTATTGAGATCCAAAAAGAGAGAAGAAGCCATCTATCTACTAACTATGGACCTGAAGGTCTGAGGTAAACTACTCACACTTCATCGGAGAGGCTATGTTGTTGATGTAGAAGCCCTCCGTGATGGATGCCCCCTCCGGCGGAGCTCCGGAACAGGCCGCAAGATGGGATCTCGTGGGTACAGAAGGTTGCGGCGGTGGAATTAGGTTTTTGGCTCCGTATCTGATCGTTTGGGGGTATGTAGGTATATATAGGAGGAAGGAGTACGTCTGTGGAGCAACAGGGGGCCCACGAGGGTGGAGGGCGCGCCCTGGGGGGTGGGCGCGCCCCTACCTCGTGGCTTCCTCCTTTGTGTCTTGATGTAGGGTCCAAGTCTCCTGGATCATGTTCGGTGAGAAAATCACGTTCCCGAAGGTTTCATTCCGTTTGGACTCCGTTTGATATTCCTTTTCTGCGAAACTCTGAAATAGGCAAAAAATAGCAATTCTGCGCTGGGCCTCCGGTTAAGAGGTTAGTCCCAAAAATAATATAAAAGTGGATAATAAAGCCCAATAATGTCCAAAACAGTAGATAATATAGCATGGAGCAATCAAAAATTATAGATACTTTGGAGACGTATCAAGCATCCCCAAGCTTAATTCCTGCTCGTCCTCGAGTAGGTAAATGATAAAAAAGAATTTTTGATGCGGAGTGCTACTTGGCATAATTTTAATGTAATTCTTCTTAATTGTGGTATGAATTCAGATCCGAAAGATTCAAGACAAAAGTTTAATATTGACATAAAAATAATAATACTTCAAGCATACTAACAAAGCAATCATGTCTTCTCAAAATAACATGGCCAAAGAAAGTTATCCCTACAAAATCATATAGTCTGGCTATGCTCTATCTGCACCACACAAAGTATTTAAATCATGCACAACCCCGATGACAAGCCAAGCAATTGTTTCATACTTTTGACATTTTCAAACTTTTTCAATCTTCACACAATACATGAGCGTGAGCCATGGATATAGCACTATATGTGGAATAGGATGGTGGTTGTGGAGAAGACAAAAAGGGAGAAGATAGTCTCACATCAACTAGGCGTATCAACGGGCTATGGAGATGCCCATCAATAGATATCAATGTGAGTGAGTAGGGATTGCCATGCAACGGATGCACTAGAGCTATAAGCATATGAAAGCTCAACAAGAGAAACTAAGTGGGTGTGCATCCAACTCGCTTGCTCACGAAGACCTAGGGCATTTTGAGGAAGCCCATCATTGGAATATACAAGCCAAGTTCTATAATGAAAAATTCCCACTAGTATATGAAAGTGACAAAATGAGAGACTCTCTATCATGAAGATCATGGTGCTACTTTGAAGCACAAGTGTGGTAAAAGGATAGTAACATTGTCCCTTCTCTCTTTTTCTCTCATTTTTTTATTTGGGACTTTTCTCCTTTTTTTATGGCCTCTTTTATTTTTGTTTATTTTTCGTCCGGAGTCTCATTCCGACTTGTGGGGGAATCATAGTCTCCATCATCCTTTTCCTCACTTGGGACAATGCTCTAAGAATGAAGATCATCACACTTTATTTTCTTACAACTCAACAATTACAACTCGATACTTAGAACAAAATATGACTCTATATGAATGCCTCCGGCGGTGTACCGGGATATGCAATGAATCAAGAGTGACACGTATGAAAGAATTATGGAAGGTGGCTTTGCCACAAATACGATGTCAACTACATGATCATGCTAAGCAATATGACAATGATGGAGCGTGTCATAATAAACGGAACGGTGGAAAGTTGCATGGCAATATATCTCGGAATGGCTATGGAAATGCCATGATAGGTAGGTATGGTGGCTGTTTTGAGGAAGGTATATGGTGGGTGTATGATACCGGCGAAAAGTGCGCGGTATTAGAGAGGCTAGCAATGGTGGAAGGAGGAAGAGTGCGTATAATCCATGGACTCAACATTAGTCATGAAGAACTCATATACTTATTGCAAAAATCTACAAGTTGTCAAAGCAAAGTATTACGCGCATGCTCCTAGGGGGATAGATTGGTAGGAAAAGACCATCGCTCGTCCCTGACCGCCACTCATAAGGAAGACAATCAATAAATAAATCATGCTCCGACTTCATCACATAACGGTTCACCATACGTGCATGCTACGGGAAGCACAAACTTTAACAAAAGTATTTCTCAAATCCACAACTACTCAACTAGCATGACTCTAATATCACCATCTTCACATCTCAAAACAATTATCAAGCATCAAACTTCTCATAGTATTCAACACACTCATAAGAAAATTTTAATATTCTTGAATACCAAGCATATTAGGATTATTTAAGCAAATTACCATGCTATTTAAGACTCTCAAAATAATCTAAGTGAAGCATGAGAGATCAATAGTTTCTATAAAACAAATCCACCACCGTGCTCTAAAAGATATAAGTGAAGCACTATAGCAAAACTATATAACTCAAAAGATATAAGCGAAGCACATAGAGTATTCTAACAAATTCCAAATCAAGTATGGCTCTCTCAAAAGGTGTGTATAGCAAGTATGATTGTGGTAAACTAAAAAACAAAGACTCAAATCATACAAGACGCTCCAAGCAAAACACATATCATGTGGTGAATAAAAATATAGCTCCAAGTAAAGTTACCGATGGAAGTAGACGAAAGAAGGGATGCCTTCCGGGGCATCCCCAAGCTTTGGCTTTTCGGTGTCCTTAGATTATATTGGGGGTGCCATGGGAATCCCCAAGGTTAGGCTCTTGCCACTCGTTGTTCCATAATCCATCAAAAATCTTTCACCCAAAACTTGAAAACTTCACAACACAAAACTCAACAGAAATCTCGTAAGCTCCGTTAGCGAAAGAAAACAAAAGACCACTTCAAGGTACTGTAATGAACTCATTATTTATTTATATTGGTGTTAAACCTACTGTATTCCAACTTCTCTATGGTTTATAAACTATTTTATTAGCCATAGATTCATCAAAATAAGCAAACAACACACGAAAAACAGAATCTGTCAAAAACAGAACAGTCTGTAGTAATCTGTAACTAACGCAAACTTCTGGAACTCAAAAAACTCAGCCAAAATAGGAAGACCTAGGCAATTTTTTTATTGATCAACAGCAATTGGAATCACTATTTTATCACGTTCTGGTGATTTTTAACAATTGTTTTCGTGAACAGAAAGTTTCTGGAAATTACAGCAAGATCAAATAACTATCATCCAAGAAGATCTTATAGGTTTAACTTTGGCACAAAAACTAATTAAAACATAAAAACACATCTAACCAGAGGCTACAACAAAGATTTATTCCTAAACAGAACCAAAAAGCAAAAAACTAAAAAAAAAATTAGGTTGCCTCCCAACAAGCGCTATCGTTTAACGCCCCTAGCTAGGCATAAAAGCAAGGATAGATCTAGGTATTGCCATCTTTGGTAGGAAATCCATAAGTGGCTCTCATGATAGATTCATATGGTAATTTTATTTTCTTCCTAGGGAAGTGTTCCATGCCTTTATTTAATGGAAATTGGAATCTAATATTCCCTTCCTTCATATCAATAATTGCACCAATCGTTCTAAGGAAAGGTCTACCAAGAATAATAGGACATGAAGGATTGCAATCTATATCAAGAACAATAAAATCTATGGGCACATAATTCCTATTTGCAACAATAATAACATCATTAATTCTTCCCAGAGGTTTCTTAATAGTGGAATCCGCAAGGTGCAAGTTTAGAGAGCAATCATCAAAATCGCGGAAATCTAGCAAATCGCACAAAGTTTTGGGAATAGTGGAAACACTAGCACCCAAATCACATAAAGCATAGAATTCATGATCCTCAATCTTAATTTTAATAGTTGGTTCCCACTCATCATAAAGTTTTCTAGGGATAGAAACTTCCAACTCAAGCTTTTCTTCATAAGATTGCATCAAGGCATCAACGATATGTTTGGTAAAAGCTTTATTTTGACTATAAGCATGAGGAGAATTTAGCACGGATTGCAACAAGGAAATACAATCAATCAAAGAGCAATTTTCATAATTAAATTCCTTGAAATCCAAAATAGTGGGTTTAGCAACATCTAGGGTTTTGATTTCTTCAATCCCACTTTTATCAATTTTAGCATCAAGATCTAAAAACTCCGAATTTTTGGGACGCCTTCTAGGTAAAGGTGGATCATATTCAGTCCCATCATTATGAAGATTCATATTGCAAAACAAGGATTTAATAGGGGACACATCAAAAACTTTTAGATCTTCATATTTGTTTTCATAGAAATTGGAAGAACACGCTATTATGAAGCAATCTTTCTTAGCACGCATCCTAGCGGTTCTTTCTTTGCACTCATCAATGGAAATTCTCATGGCTTTGAGAGACTCATTGATATCATGCTTAGGAGGAATAGATATAAGCTTTAAAGAATCAATATCAAGAGAAATTCTATCAACGTTCCTAGCCAATTCATCAACTTTAAGCAATTTCTCTTCAAGCAAAGCATTGAAATTCTTTTGTGAATTCATAAACTCTTTAACACTAGTCTCAAATTCAGAGGGCATATTATTAAAATTTCCATAAGAGTTGTTGTAGGAATTTCCATAATTATTAGAGGAATTACTAGGATAAGGCCTAGGATTAAAGTTTCCTCTATACGCGTTGTTACCAAAATTATTCCTACCAACAAAATTCATATCCATAGATTCATTATTATTCTCAATCAAAGTAGACAAAGGCATATCATTAGGATCAGAAGAAACACTCTTAGTAGCAAATAGTTTCATAAATTCATCCATCTTTCCACTCAAAACATTGATTTCTTCTATCGCATGCACTTTTTTATTAGTAGATCTTTCAGTGTGCCATTGAGAATAATTAACCATAATATTATCTAGGAGTTTAGTAGATCCTCCTAAAGTGATTTCCATAAAAGTGCCTCCCGCGTCCGAATCTAAAAGATTTCTAGAAGCAAAATTCAATCCAGCATAAAATTTTTGTATAATCATCCACAAATTCAAACCTTGAGTAGGGTAATTACGTATCATTAATTTCATCCTCTCCCAAGCTTGTGCAACATGTTCATGATCAAGTTGCTTAAAATTCATAATATCGTTTCTAAGAGAGACGATCTTAGCGGGAGGAAAATAATTAGAGATAAAAGCATCTTTGCACTTGTTCCAAGAATCAATACTATTTTTAGGCAAAGATGAAAACCAAGCTTTAGCACGATCTCTAAGCGAAAAAGGAAATAGCTTCAATTTGACAATATCATTATCAACATCTTTCTTCTTTTGCATATCACACAAATCAACGAAGCTATTTAGATGAGTAGCGGCATCTTCACTAGGAAGGCCGGCGAATTGATCTTTCATGACAAGATTCAACAAAGCAGCATTGATTTCACAAGATTCAGTATTGGTAAGAGGAGCAATCGGAGTTCTAAGGAAATCATTATTGTTTGTATTGGTAAAGTCACACAATTTGGTATTATCTTGAGCCATCGTGACAAACAAGCAATCCAACACACGAGCAAAGAGGAAGCGAACAAAAAGAGGCAACGGAAAAGAGAGGGCGAATAAAATGGCAAGGGTGAAGTGGGGGAGAGGAAAACGAGAGGCAAATGGAAAATAATGTAATGCGGGAGATAAGGGATTGTGATGGGTACTTGGTATGTTGACTTTTGCGTAGACTCCCCGGCAACGGCGCCAGAAATCTTCTCTACTACATCTTGAGCACTGCGTTGGATTTCCTTGAACAGGAAAGGGTGATGCAGCACAGTAGCGTAAGTATTTCCCTCAGTTTTTGAGAACCAAGGTATCAATCCAGTAGGAGGCTACGCGCGAGTCCCTCGTACCTACACAAAGCAAATAACTCCTTGCAACCAACGCGATAAGGGGTTGTTAATCCCTTCACGGTCACTTACGAGAGCGAGATCTGATAGAGATGATTAGATAATATTTTTGGTATTTTTGTGATAAATATGCAAAGTAAAATAAAAGCAAAGTAAAAAAGCAAAGGAAATAACTAAGTGTTGGAAGATTAATATGATGAAGATAGACCAGGGGGCCATAGATTTCACTAGTGGCTTCTCTCAAGAGCATAAGTATTTTACGGTGGGTGAACGAATTACTGTTGAGCAATTGACAGAATTGAGCATAGTTATGAGAGTATCTAGGTATGATCATGTATATAGGCATCACGTCCGAGACAAGTAGACCGACTCCTACCTGCATCTACTACTATTACTCCACTCATCGACCGCTATCCAGCATGCATCTAGAGTATTAAGTTCATGAAAACAGAGTAACGCCTTAAGCAAGATGACATGATGTAGAGGGATAAATTCATGCAATATGATAAAAAAAAACCCATCTTGTTATCCTCGATGGCAACAATACAATAAGTGCCTTGCTGCCCCTGTTGTCACTGGGAAAGGACACCGCAAGATTGAACCCAAAGCTAAGCACTTCTCCAATTGCAAGAAAGATCAATCTAGTAGGCCAAACCAAACTGATAATTCGAAGAGACTTGCAAAGATAACCAATCATACATAAAAGAATTCAAAAAAGATTCAAATATTGTTCATAGATAATCTTGATCATAAACCCACAATTCATCGGTCTCAACAAACACACTGCAAAAAGAAGATTACATCGAATAGATCTCCATGAGAGAGGGGGAGAACATTGTATGGAGATCCAAAAAGAAAGAAGAAGCCATCTATCTACTAACTATGGACCCGAAGGTCTGAGGTAAACTACTCACACTTCATCGGAGAGGCTATGGTGTTGATGTAGAAGCCCTCCGTGATGGATGCCCCCTCCGGCGGAGCTCCAGAACAGGCCCCAAGATGGGATCTCGTGGGTACAGAAGGTTGCGGCGGTGGAATTAGGTTTGTGGCTCCGTATCTGATCGATTGGGGGTACGTAGGTATATATAGGAGGAAGGAGTACGTTGGTGGAGCAACAGGGGGCCCACGAGGGAGGAGGGCGCGCCCTGGGGGGGTGGGCGCGCCCCCTACCTCGTGGCTTCCTCCTTTGTGTCTTGATGTAGGGTCCAAGTCTCCTTGATCATGTTCGGTGAGAAAATCACGTTCCCAAAGGTTTCATTCCGTTTGGACTCCGTTTGATATTCCTTTTCTGCGAAACTCTGAAATAGGCAAAAAACAGCAATTGTGGGCTGGGCCTCCGGTTAATAGGTTAGTCCCAAAAATAATATAAAAGTGGATAATAAAGCCCAATAATGTCCAAAACAGTAGATAATATAGCATGGAGCAATCAAAAATTATAGATATGTTGGAGACGTATCAGCCCACGAGGGTCAGGGGCGCGCCAGGTGCGCCCCCTGCCTCGTGGCCACCTCGGGCACCGTTTCGCGTTGATCTTTCTCCCAGATTTTCCAAATGTTCCAAAAATAAGCTCCGTCCGTTTTTATCCCGTTTGGATTCCGTTTGATATGGATATTCTGCGAAACCAAAAACATGCAACAAACAGGAACTGCCACTGGGCACTGGATCAATATGTTAGTCCCAAAAATAGTATAAAAAGTTGCCAAAAAGTATATGAAAGTTGCATAATATTGGCATGGAACAATCAAAAATTATAGATACGACGGAGACGTATCAGTCACCCAGCTGAAGAATGCCCAACTAGGCAGATCACTTGTTTCTTGTGTGAAGGGACTACCCACTACCCTGCTCAGTGTCACATTTACCCCATGGTACAAAGAACCATCCAGCAGAAGAAAGAAGCAATGAAAGGAACCCTAATGGAAATTTTAGAAGAACCTGTGATGAAGGAAGAGGTGGAGGACACACCCGAAGAAGGCCCAATTAAACCCTGCACCAAGTCTTGCTATTCATGTGGAGAAGAAGGACACATCTCCCAGAATTGTCTGAATGGGGATCTAGTAGAATTCCCGACAGAGGAAGTGGAGTATGACCCACAGGAAATAGAAGCCCTGATTGGAACGGAAAAGTCCAGGAAGAGAAGTAGATTGGATACCAAGGACCTGAGTCATATCACCTGCTATAGGTGCAAGGAATCGGGGCACTACTTCAGTAGTTGCCCAAAAAGGAAACCACGAGACTTGTCGGAAGTAATATGTTTTCGTTGTAATGAAGCAGGGCACTTTGCCAGGGATTGTCCCAAAGAGAAGGAGGCTAGTGTTAAATAGTTGAGTCTGTAAGAAGTATAGTAGTAGAAGTGGGAGCATTCCTTATATTATTAAGGTGTTGAGGCATGTACTAGAAATGCAGGAGATTGTAATAATTTGAGAATCAATAAAGCTAGCATCATGGGTATTGATTTGGATTTTATGAGTTGTTATTCTATGAAGGAAATTTTTTGACCATTTTCGAGGATATGAGAAATATGGTCTATGGATGAATTTGTGCATCTTCAAGGGTGGTAGTACCCTGTGAGGACCCTTGACCCTTGGAAAAGATAATGATATTCCACGGAATGGATTTCGAACAAAATAAGTATGAATTTTGTCTCGATACGTGGGATACCCCAAGAGTATGAAGGGATGGAGTACTATTGGATAAAAAGGAGGTAGAATGTTGGATATGGAGCAATTGTAACTCCATGATGAGTAGTTTGGTGCCAATAGAAGGAGGAGAGATAGTACAATTGGATGGATTGAAGAATGCAAGAAGCTGTGTTGGAATGATGATCAGTTGCCCCGATGATGAGTTCAAGGTTTACAAGTGATGAGATGGGCCATAACCCACAGGCCCCAGGACCTGCCAAGAAGCAAGCACACTCTTGCTGAAGGAAAAACCCTGGAAGAAGTTACGATTTTAGCAACAGACGATTTTATAGGAGTTTACGCAAAACCTGAGAGTTCTGAAGGAATGATAGATGTTTGTTTGGCTTGCAGAACCAATGGATATATCCGAACTTAGTTCGTCGACAAGAGAAATTCTGCAATGCTTGTGAGGATGACCGGGTGTTATAAATGCGAGATTCGCTAAACCGTATACAAGGTAAGATTTGGGTGCGGGATGGATTGATCACCATACCGACTTACTCTTATTATTCGCCTTGCTATGTGGGTGGTAAATCTGAGTGACTTACCTATAGTAGAGAGACGACGATCAAAACTGTGTTTAAACCTTAGAATGTGATACGTCTCCAACGTATCTATAATTTTTGATTGTTCCATGCTATTATATTATCTGTTTTGGATGTTTATGGGCTTTATTAAACACTTTTATATTATTTCTGGGACTAACCTATTAACCCAGAGCCCAATCCCAGTGTCTGTTTTCCCTTATTTCAGTGTTTCGCAGAAAAGGAATATCAAACGGAGTCCAAACGGAATGAAACATTCGGGAGAGTTATTTTTGGAATGGAAGCAATCAAGGAGACTTGGAGTGCACGTCAGGGAATCAACGAGGAGGGCACGAGACAGGGGGCGCGCCTACCCCCCTGGGCGCGCCCTCCACCCTCGTGGGCCCCTCGTGGCTCCCCTGACCGACTTCTTTCGCCTATATATATCCATATACCCTAAAACCTTCGAAGAGCAGAATAGATCGGGATTTCCGCCGCTGCAAGGCTCTGTAGCCACCAAAAACCAATCGCGGCCCTATTCCGGCACCCTGCCGGAGGGAGGGAATCCCTCACCGGTGGCCATCTTCATCATCCCGGCGCTCTCCATGACGAGGAGGGAGTAGTTCACCCTCGGGGCTGAGGGTATGTACCAGTAGCTATGCGTTTGATCTCTCTCTCGCTCATGTTCTTGAGGTGATACGATCTTGATGTATCGCAAGCTTTGCTATTATAGTTGGATCTTATGATGTTTCTCCCCCTCTACTCTCTTGTAATGGATTGAGTTTTCCCTTTGAAGTTATCTTATCGGATTGAGTCTTTAAGGATTTGAGAACACTTGATGTATGTCTTGCCGTGCTTATCTGTGGTGACAATGGGATATCACGTGATCCACTTGATGTATGTTTTGGTGGTCAACTTGCGGGTTCCGCCCATGAGCCTATGCATAGGGGTTGGCACATGTTTTCGTCTTGACTCTCCGGTAGAAACTTTGGGGCACCCTTTCAAGTTCTTTGTGTTGGTTGAATAGATGAATCTGAGATTGTGTGATGCATATCGTATAATCATACCCACGGATACTTGAGGTGACATTGGAGTATCTAGGTGACATTAGGGTTTTGTATCTTAAGGTGTTATTCTAGTACGAACTCTTGAATAGATCGATCAGAAAGAATAACTTTGAGGTGGTTTCGTACCCTACCATAATCTCTTCGTTTGTTCTCCGCTATTAGTGACTTTGGAGTGACTCTTTGTTGCATGTTGAGGGATAGTTATATGATCCAACTATGTTATTATTGTTGAGAGAACTTGCACTAGTGAAAGTATGAACCCTAGGCCTTGTTTCAACACATTGCAATACCGTTTGTGCTCACTTTTATCATTAGTTACCTTGCTGTTTTTATATTTTCAGTTTACAAAAGCCTATATCTACCATCCATATTGTATTGGGTGTGTTGGAGACACAAGAGACTCTTTGTTATTTGGTTGTAGGGTTGCTTGAGAGAGACCATCTTCAACCTACACCTCCCACGGTTTGATAAACCTTCGGTCATCCACTTGAGGGAAATTTGCTACCGTCCTACAAACCTCTGCACTTGGAGGCCCAACAACGTCTACAAGAAGAAGGTTGTGTAGTAGACATCAGAATGGTATAAGAATTTTTCCCTTGTACACGGAAGTTGTTGCCAATCGTAGGATATACGGTGAGAATGAACCCAGACCCATTTCCTGCAGGAGAAACCATAAATTGTTGGCCACCATGAGATATCGATAGTTGATTAGTATTGGCGCCAGACCGATCAGCTAAGAAGACCTAGTCTCGGGATAACCTTACCAAGATGAAAGGACAGAAGTATTGAGGAAAAGGTTATGCCGCTACCGGAAGAGCCAGAGAAGGAATTATACTGAAGATCTAAGAAGACCGGCCCTATCAAGAATAAGGATGGAGTATATGAGTATTGATGGGACCGTAACCACGTTTCTAAGGGTGGTAGCACCCGGGACCCCGGAGACGATCGTTGGATCTTGAGAAGACCCCCGAACCTAACCTATTTCTTTCTAGCCTCTCCGAATCTCGAGGACGAGATTCATTTTAAGGGTGGTAGGTTTGTAACATCCCAAAATTCTAAATTTTTGAATGTTATATTAAATAGATAGTTTTGATTGTTTGGCTGATTATGATGAGTGAAATTGAGTGAAATTCGAAACTTTTGAAAGTTAAATGAGAGGTAATAAAAGGACTTTCCCAAACTTTCGTTTTGCTTTTATGATCTCCATGAATTCAAATTCTTTTCATCACAAAACCCTGGAGAGAAGATGACATGACTTCTTCCATTTAATTAAATGAAAAGTGTTTTGAAAAGATTTGAATTTTATTTGGAAATATTTTCCAATTCAGAAACTTTAAGCAACTCAATGATTTTCACGAGGGAAGATAAAATGACTCCTTCAAATTATACGAAATATGAGTTGGGAGTTTGAAACTATCAAATTTAAACTCCTTTAGAAATTATTTTCAATTTGGAGTTATTTGGGTTTTATTCAAATTATTTTTCTCCAAAAATAAAATATATGGAAAATAGGGTAAAATGATTGCCTACATCGGAAAATTGGAGAGAAATAAATTTGAAATCATTTTGGTATTTTTAAAATGATTTTTATTGGATTTTATTAGGGAGTAGCACTCTTTGAATTATTTCAATTTGTGTGGATTTTATTTGACTCTAGAATAATGTTCAGCTTGTAGGAAATCTTTTTCTAAAATTTTTGATATATTATATGCATATAGTTATTTTTTTACTTGGTTTATATTTTTTTTTCGTTGTCTGTATTTTAAAAAAAATTCCTCCGCCGTCGAACTGGGCCGGCCCAACAGGCCAAGCCCAACCCAGCGCGCCGCTCCTCTCCTTCCCGAGTGGGAATCCCGCTCGGGCACGCCGTCGCGCCGCCATGGGAGGTCGTGCCGCCTCCGGCCTCCTCCTCTGCCCCTCGCCCACGCCACTACCTCGCCTCCGCCGCCCTTAAATAGCGCGCCCGGCCCCGCCTCCCCTCCTCTCTCTCCCCCGCATCTCACCGAGCCGCCGGAGCCCGCAGCCGCCGCCGACGTTGTCAACCGCCGCCGCCGCCACTGCTCTGCGCCACCGCCGCCGCCGCACTCCGCCCGCTCCTCCACCTCGCGCGCCACCGCCGCCACCTTGCCGCCTCGCCCCTCGTCGCGAAGCCGCGCCAGGCCGGAGTTCGCCGTTGCCGCTGCCTCGCCTCGCCGGAGAATGCCGCCGCCGCCGCCAGTTTCCCTCACCCGAACAGGATAACCCGAAAAAAAACCGCCGGTTTTTATTTATTTATTTAAAGTTCGGTTTCTGTTTCGTTTAGATCGGTTTAATGTTTAGGTTTAGCTAATAGAGCGAGCGTTCACCTGATTCATTTTATTAGTTAACGTTTTCATTCTTTAGTTCTCTATAGCGAACGTTCGTTCGATAGGATTTTTCTTTTTATTTTAGTTTTCCGCCAGGGACCCGTTTGTGAATATTTTCTTCACAGGTTAGTCCCTGTACTTCAATCGGTCACAACTTTCCGCTCGTTTGTCCAAATCCAACGAAACCAACGCTCACTTCTTCGTTATGAACCCCTCTATCCAGTAAAAGAACTTGAATATGTTTTTGAAAAGTTAAAATTTGAATTCAAACAGTTTTGTATTTGAACTTCGTTTGATCATAACATGAGTTTTATAACTCCGTTTGAGTTGATTCTTTTTGCAAATTAAAGCTCTTGACCTAAACTTTCTGATAAGGCCATATTCACATAATTTTGGTACTGTTAGAAATTGTCTTATGTTGCAAGAGTATTTGCTTGGTTTTGATGTTTTCTGAGTTGTCTTCTTCGTTCTTTCCGATCTTTCGAGTGATTGCTTATGTGTGGTTACCATTGTTTGCTTATGCTAGATTGACCGGAGTATGACGAGTAGAACTATCAAGAGTTTTGAGTGCGAATCATCTTCATCAACAGTACAGGCAAGTTCACACTTTGATCATATCCCTTTATTACCCAGTTTTTATGCATTAGTTTCAACCCTCATACATTGCATGAGTAGGATTGATAACATGTGGGTATTGGGAAGTAGTTGATTAGGTAGGAACCTATTGTCCTACATTCAAACCTTGGGAGTTACTATTACGTTATGCTTATGTTGCCATGCTATGCTCGTAGACGTGGATTGGGTTTGAGTGTATTCCATGACAGTTGTGAGATTGTTTACTTAATGGTTCAACTTAAGGTGGCTACTTTAATACACATCTGGGTGGATTGGTTGCGGGCACCTGGAGAATCCAGTGTTGTCCTAAGATATCACGGAGGATGTAACGCCCACGATGCGGCTATATCTCCCACGTGTCGAGGCACGACTTGGAGGCATAACCGCATGGTGGTTTTGTCGCAAGAAGGGTCATCTTCACACAGTCCCATGTAATGAACAAGAATGGGATAAAGAGTTGGCTTACAGTCGCCACTTCACACAATACATAAATTAAACATACATCATTCAGAGTACAATCAAGGTCCGACTATGGAACCAAAATGAAAGAAGACAACCTCAAATGCTAGATCCCCGATCGTCCCAACTGGGCTCCACTACTGATCATCAGGAAACGAAACATAGTAACGACCAAGTTCCTCGTCGAACTCCCACTTGAGCTCGGTTGCGTCACCTGCACTGGTATCGTCGGCACCTGCAACTGTTTTGGTAGAATCTGTGAGTCACGAGGACTCAGCAATCTCACACCCGTGAGATCAAGACTATTTAAGCTTATAGGAAGGATGGGGTAATGAGGTGGAGTTGCAGCAAGCACTAAGCATATATGGTGGCTAACATACGCAAATAAGAGCGAGAAGAGGAGCAACGCAACGGTCGCGAAACTAGAAGTGATCAAGAAGTGATCCTGAAACTGCTTACGTTCACACATAACCCAAACCGTGTTCAATTCCTGGACTCCGCCGAAAACAGACCATCACGGCTACACACGCGGTTGATGTATTTTAATTAAGTCAACTATCAAGTTCTCTACAACCGGACATTAACAAATTCCCATCTGCCACATAACCGCGGGCACGGCTTTCGAAAGATAATACCCTACAAGGGTGTCCCAACTTAGCCCATCATAAGCTCTCACGGTCAATGAAGGATATTCCTTCTCCCGGGAAGACCCGATCAGTCTCGGAATCCCGGTTTACAAGACATTTCGACAATGGTAAAACAAGACCAGCAAAGCCTCCCGAATGTGCCGACAAATCCCGATAGGTGCTGCACATATCTCGTTCTTAGGGCACACCGGATTGTCCAAACTTCCGACAGGCCAGCCCAGAGTTACCCCTGGTGACCACCGGCGGCTGACAAGTTGGACCAACACTCCGAGGAGCACTGGCCCGGGGGTTTAAAATAAAGATGACCCTCGAGCTCGCGAAAACCCGAGGGAAAAAGGCTTAGGTGGCAAATGGTAAAACCAAGGTTGGGGCTTGCTGGAGGAGTTTTATTCAAAGCGAACTGTCAAGGGGGTCCCATAAATCACCCAACCGCGTAAGGAACGCAAAATCAAGGAACATAACACCGGTATGACGGAAACTAGGGCGGCAAGAGTGGAACAAAACACCAGGCATAAGGCCGAGCCTTCCACCCTTTACCAAGTATATAGATGCATTAATTAAATAAGAGATATTGTGATATCCCAAAATATCCATGTTCCAACATGGAACCAACTTCATCTTCACCTGCAACTAGCAACACTATAAGAAGGGCTGAGCAAAAGCAGTAACTTAGCCAAACAACGGTTTGCTAGGAAAGGATGGTTAGAGGCTTGACATGGCAATATAGGAGGCATGATAAACAAGTGGTAGGTAGCGCAAGCATAGCGATAGAGCGAACAACTAGCAAAGCAAAGATAGAAGTGATATCGAGGGTATGGTCATCTTGCCTGCAAAGTTCTCAGAGTTGTCGAAAGCTTGATCCTCGTTAGCGTACTCAACAGGTTCCTCGTTCACATACTCGTCTCCCGGCTCTACCCAAAGCAAGAACAAAAGCAATGGAACCACGATCAATCACGGTGCAATGCACAAGCAACATGATGCAATACATGGCATGATATGCGAGATGTGATAGGCAATGCATATGCGTGCTCCGGAAGGGAAAAGATGAACAAGGCATCAACTTGGCAAACCAAGTATGCCGCTGGAAAGATGAGATGATTTCGGTTGAAATCGATATAAGGATCACCGGAATCGGATGCACGGTTTGCAAATGACAAGCAAAACAAGGATGGCACAATTATGCGATTAACAGCACGATGCCAGTTAGTATGCAACAAGAAGCTAACCTACTGCACTCCAACATGACAACAAAGCACATGGCAGTGATCTACAAGAGATGCATGACAAAAGATGAACACTGAGCTACGGCCAGATCACACAATAACAGGTTTAAACAAGCATGGCAAAAGTGCAAAAGTTATCAGCATCATAGACTTGGTGAAAATACTATCATGCCAGAAATAACATCAGGAAGCCATGTTTAGAGCAATCAAACAACATGCTACAGGAACTTATCAAAGCAAATCAAGGCATGGCATGAATCTACTAAATTCATAGAACAAAAGTCCCTTACTGATCATGAGCCAAAAAGGCACAGAAGATATGATGGCACCCATATAAACATAGCAAGTTTTATTAACAGTTTCAGACTTAGCAGAAAAACAGAGCATGGCATAAACAGAATTATGAAGGCATCTTTGCGAGCTCGATTCACTCATCACAAATCATTGCATGACAAAACAAGCATACCAACAACAATATGGCATGTTCTTGAAGCTAACCATGGCAAGAACAAGTCCATAGCATGCAAGGATCACTAGCAACAACCATGGCAAATTGATTAATATGTAAACAATCTGCCAGGAACATTTTATTGCAAAAGTAGAGCAAGATTGGGACATGCTAGGGCACTCCATAATTGCAAACATGGGCATGGATGGGTAGAGCATAACCATATGTTCAAAACATCCTTGGAAGTCTTCTTTCGTTTAGGGTGAAGTAAGACCAAGCTCATGAGCATATTATCCTAGGTCGTAACAAATTAGTTGATAGTGATAGGATCCCTTTTTTGGCATCCCCATGTCCCCCCTGTGGTGTGGCGGCATGGGGATGTCAAAAGGAAAGGGATGGAGTTTTTCTCGCTTTTGGCGTAGATGGCCTGCCTTTGGGAGGCCCGCGCGACGGGCTATTAGCTTACTGAAGTATCTCAAAATTAGCATGGATCTCACTGTAGCATCAAGTTTACATGGCATCAAAATAACAGCAGGAAAAGGACTTGGCAAAATCCAAAGTCCCTGAGAAACAGCAACATCACGAAGCCTAGTTTGCATGCTTGTGCTAGTCACCACATAGATCACAAAAATACATGGAAAGCACCTCTGTACAGATGGCATGACATAGTTCAAAACACATGTAGAGCTCATGCTTATAAGATGCACACATCAAATGCAACAAACATGACAAATCATCATATTCTGATAAGTAACAGCAGTAAACATTTTATAGCACTCTTGGATTAGAGATTTGAGCACCCAGATGAACTCAAACAAGCATGGCACAATGGAACAAAATGAAGAGAATCTCGTGATGAACACTTTGATATATCATGCACGCAAAACGGAGCAGTATGCAAGGAGATATGATGTGATGAACAGGGCATGAAAATATCAGGGATTTCGGGGGTCAACCTCGTTTTTCATATCTGGATCTGGTGCGTGGTTCGAGGTTCACCGGACTAGTCGCCGGAGTTGGAGAGGGAGAGGGCGGCCGGAAGTCGGGGCGAGGCGGCGGGCGACGGGGCGGCGGCGGCCGGCGGGCGACGGGGCGGCGGCGGCCGGCGGAGCCCGGGTGGCGGCGCTCACCGGCGCAGCGGAGAGGGGCGACGGGCGGCGGCCGGACCGGAGCTGGACGGCGGCGGGTTGGCGGAGGCGGCGGCCGGCGGCGACCGCGGGCGCAGGAGGCGGCTCGTTATGTGCAGAGGGAGGCGCGGGGCGACTCGAGCGGCGCGGACGGGCCGGGTGGGCCCCGCCTGGGCCCCGGCGAGCCGGTGCGCGGCGGCGCGGGGAAGTGGGCGCGGCGGCTGGCGAATCCGGAGCCGACACGTGGCGGCGGAGTGGGCGACGGACACGTCCGTCGTTGGGTTTTTTCGTCCGGCGGCGCGAGGGGAGCGGGGCTAGGGTTTGGACTGCGAGAATTGGACGGGGATCACATATTTATAGGCAGAGGGAGCTAGGAGACTCCAAATGAGGAGTGGTTTTCGCCCACACGATCGTGATCCAACGACGGAGAGCATGGAGGAGGTTTAGGTGGGTTATTGGGCTGTTTTGGAGGGGTGTTGGGCTGCAACACACAAGAGGCCTTTGCGGTTACCCGGTTAACCGTTGGAGCATCAAACGGCCTCCAAATGGAACGAAACTTGACAGGTGGTCTACCGGTGGTGTACCAAGGCCACTTGGCAAACCTCGGTCCATTCCGAGAACGTTTAACACCCGCTCACGAAAAGAGACAAGAGGGGTGCGCCGGTGCATGTTGGAGTGTCGGATTGCAAAACGGACAACGGGGAAAATGCTCGGATGCATGAGACGAACACGTATGCAAATGCGATGCACATGATGACATGATATGAAATGCATGACAATAACAAAATGCAAAATGAATACAAAAACCCAACCGTGGAGGGAATATCATAACACATAGACGAAAATGGCAAGAGTTGGAGTTACAAATATGGAAAGTCACATCCGGGGTGTTACAACACTCCACCACTACAAGAGGATCTCGTCCCGAGATCTAGGACTGAAAGAACTCCGGATATTCGGAACGGAGGTGATCCTCGCGCTCCTAGGTGGCTTCTCGGTCGGAATGGTGTGACAACTTCACTTTCAGGAATTTGATAGACTTGTTGCGAGTCTTGCGCTCAGTCTCTTCGAGAATAGCAATGGGGTGCTCATGATAACACAGATATTCTTGGAGGTCAATATCTTCGAAGTTGATGGTACGCTCAGGCGTCTTGAAGCACTTGCGAAGCTGTGACACGTGGAACACATCGTGCACGTTCGCGAAGTTGGAGGGAAGCTCAAGATGATAGGCGAGGTCGCTTCTTTTGCCAATGATCTTGAAGGGACCCATGTATCTAGGGGCAAGCTTCCCTTTGATACCGAAGCGATGGGTGCCTTTCATTGGAGAGACACGGAGGTAGACATGGTCTCCGATTTCAAAAGCCACATCACGGTGCTTGTCATCATAATAGCTCTTCTGGCGCGATTGCGCGGCTTTGAGATTCTCACGAATGACTTTGCGCATTTCTTCGGCTTCTGTGATCAAGTCGTTGCCGAGAAATTGGCGTTCACCAGTCTCGGACCAATTGAGAGGAGTACGGCACTTTCTGCCATAGAGAATCTCGAATGGGGCCTTGCCCGAACTCGCTTGGAAGTTGTAGTTGTAGGAGAACTCGGCATATGGAAGACAATCTTCCCACTTCATGCCAAAGGAAATGACACAAGCCTTGAGCATATCTTCAAGGATTTGATTGACTCGCTCGACTTGGCCACTAGTTTGAGGATGGAAAGCTGTGCTGAAGCGAATGTTGGTGCCCATGGCCTTCTGGAAGGAGTCCCAGAATTTAGAAGTGAAGATGCTTCCACGATCTGAAGAAATCAATTGTGGAATGCCATGCAAGGAGACAATCCTGGAGGTGTATAGCTCTGCCAACTAAGCTGCTATGATAGATTCTTTGATAGGAAGAAAATGAGCCACTTTTGTAAGCTTGTCGATGACAATGAAGATAGCATCATTTCCGCGCTTGGACTTGGGAAATCCAGTCACGAAGTCCATTTCGATATGATCAAACTTCCATTCTGGAATATCAAGAGGTTGGAGGAGACCAGCTGGTCGTTGGTGTTCTGCTTTCACCCTTCGACAGACATCACATTCGTTCACGAATTGAGCGATTTCTCGCTTCATTCAAGTCCACCAATACGACTGCTTGAGGTCATGGTACATCTTCGTACTTCCAGGATGAATGGAAAGAAGAGAATTGTGCTCTTCATTCATTATGACCTTCCTTAGATCACCTTTGGGAACCACAATCCGGTCCTCGAAGAATAAAGTGTCTCGGTCATCAATGCGATAGCACTTGTATTTGGAAAGACCCTTGTCAATACCATGTTTCACCTTCTTCACCATGGTATCCAGGAGTTGTGCCTCACGAATTTGATCTTCCAAAGTAGGAGAGACTAGGAGGTTGGCAAGAAAGCCTTGAGGAACAACTTGGAGATTCAGTTTGAGGAAAGCTTCGCAAAGGTCCGGTTGGAAGGGCTTGAGGTTTAAGCTGCTGCAATAAGCCTTCCTGCTCAAAGCATCCGCAATGACGTTGGCCTTGCCTGGAGTAATACTCGGATTGTACTCTTGAATCATTTCGACCCATCAAGTTTGTCTGAGGTTGAGGTTGGGCTGAGTGAAGATGTACTTGAGACTCTTGTGATCGGTGAATATGTCCACTTTCCTTCCCAACAAGAGATGTCTCCATGTTATTAATGCATGGACAACTGCCGCCAACTCAAGATCGTGAGTGGGATAGTTCTTTTCGTTGGGCTTCAACTGACGAGAGGTATAGGCCACAACTTTCTTCTCTTGCATTAACACAGCACCAAGACCTTGAAGAGAAGCATCACAGAAAACTTCGAATGGCTTGGATTCATCAGGAGGAGTTAAGACAGGAGCTGTGACTAGTTTCTCCTTGAGAGTGTTGAAAGCAACGTCACACTCAGGAGTCCAGACATACTTCACATGCTTCTGGAGGAGGTTGGAAAGAGGCTTTGCAATCTTTGAGCAATTCTCAACGAATCTTCGGCAATAGCTTGCAAGACCAAGGAAACTTCGGAGCTGCTTGACATTCTGAGGAGGTTCCCAATTCACAATTGCAGACACCTTCTCGGGATTAACAGCGATGCTCTTGGCGGAGATGATGTGACCAAGGTAAAGAACTTCATCAAGCCAAAACTCACATTTGGAAAACTTCGCATAGAATTGATACTCTCTGAGCTTGTCGAGCACCAATCGCAAATGTTTGGCATGGTCCTTCTTATTCTTGGAGAAGACCAAGATATCATCGAGATACACCAGCACGAATTCATTGGTGTAGGGGTTGAAGATGAAGTTCATCATTCGAGAGAATGTTGGAGGATCATTGACAAGGCCGAAAGACATGACAGTATATTCATAAGAACCAAAGCTTGTTCTGAAAGCTGTCTTGGGAATATCTTCTTCACGGATGCGAATCTGATGATAACCCATATGAAGGTCAAGCTTGGAGAACACCTTTGCACCTTTAAGTTGCTCGAATAGCTCATTGATGTTGGGAAGTGGATACTTGTTCTTGATTGTCTTCTTGTTCAATGGACGGTAGTCGACACAAAGTCGGTCCGTGCCATCCTTCTTCTGGACAAAAAGAACTCCACAACCCCATGGAGATGAACTCGGTCTGATCAAACCCAGACGCTCTTGTTCATCAAGCTGTTTCTTCAATTCCTTCAGCTCCTTGGGTCCAAGCTTGTAAGGACGCTTGCAAACGGGTTCAGTGCCAGGCTCAAGATCGATAACGAACTCGACTGGCCGGTGAGGAGGCATACCCGGAAGCTCTTCTGGAAAGACATCTTGGTACTCACAAACGACTGGAATCTGAGAGATTGCATCTAACTCGCCCTTCTCATTGAGAGAGAATAACCGAATGGTTTCGTCACGAGCGGCATAGATGATCACATCCTCAGAAGAGTGTGTCAATTGAATCTCCCTGGCAGCAGAATCAAGTTGAGCTTTGTGCTTAGAAAGCCAGTCCATCCCGAGAATTAGATCGATATCACAGTCGCCAAGAACAATAGGTTTAGCCAGAAATTTATAGTCCCCCATCTTGATAGAAACATCCGGAACCATGTAGCTTGCGTTCATGCATTTGCACGGAGAGACAACTGCTAACGGTCTAGGCAATTCTTGGAAAGGCAACTCATGCTTAGATGCGAATGGTCTTGAGATGAAACTAAGCGATGCACCAGTGTCAAAAAGAACTTTTGCAGGAAAGTCGTTAACAGGAAGATTACCCATTATCACTTCAGTAGATTCCTCCGCTTGAGCTGCATTCATTATGTTGACCTTTGCAAACTTGGAATTATGCTTGACAACTGCATTGCTTGCTGAACGAACAGGAGGAGGAGGCGGAAGGCGCCTTTGGTTGAAGCACTTGTTCGCATAGTGACCTTTCTGCTGACATTTGTTGCAAGTCACCTCTGAGAGCGGGCGATGATAAGGAGCATTAAACCTTGGAGCTTGATTGTGAGACTTGTTCTGATAGCCAGGGTTGGGTGGGTGGGAAGATCCATGGCCACCTTTGTTCTTCTGCTGGAAAGGCTGACGAAACGGAGGAGGAGGAGGCAACGAGAAGTTATGTTGCTTAGCTGCCACTAATGAGGAAGAAGAAGACTGAACTGCGTCCCTGTCTCTCTTCTTAGAAGCCTCACAATTGAGCTGAGCAGCTTCTTGCTTCAGTGCCAGGTTGTAGAATTCATCATACTTGGTCGGGTCAAAAACCACGAGAGCTAATTGCAGATCTTCTCTAAGGCCACCTCTGAATTGATAAATCATGCTCTTTTCATAAGGGACGTCTTGCTTAGCAAAGCGAGCGAGTTTCTGAAACTGGGTATTGTATTGATACACGGACATGCTGCCTTGCTTGAGATTGCGGAACTCCTCACGCTTGCTCTCAACAACACTTTGTGGAATGTGGTGAGCTTTGAAGTCTCGGCGGAAATCGTCCCAGGTAATCACACGACCTCCTCTGGAATCATTGTATTGTTGACCACTCGGCAGCTTGATCCTTGAGTTGAAAAGAAGCAAACTTGTCGTGGAATAGTCACGGCAGATGTCCTCGTGAAAGGACTTAGTCGTGGAGCCATCGCAACTAGGAAGCTTAAAGGGGTTAAAGCAGGACAAAGGACACGAGGGTTATACTGGTTCGGCCCCTTATGGTGAAGGTAAAAGCCTACTCCAGTTGAGGTGGAATTACTAGGGTTTCGATGACCAGGGAGCGAATCCGCTATGCCTGGCTACCAATTTGATGTTACCCGTCCTGAACCGCCGCTGGGTCGTCCCTTTATATACAGAGGTTAACGCCCAGCGGCTCTCAGAGTCCCGGCCGACTCATAAACAGTGTCCGGCTCGGTCTCTTAACTATTCTTGCCTTACAATTCAAGTCACGCCATTACGGCGGTTTATCACTACGGGCCTTAAGTCGCCTATGGGCTTTAGGCCCTTTACTGAACCGCCATCTTCAAGCTTGATATCGGGCTTCATATGATGAATCGCCATAACGTAACCTGGCCCCTCCTAGGCGGGTTACGCCAGTAGTTATATCCCCAACATTAGGTCCCAGATTGATTTGAACTGGTTCATGCCAATCTTTAATACCTTAAGAAGAAACCTTCTGGCTTCTGTCTGTGCAAAAGTTATAACCCGCCATGACGTCATCTGCCATTAATGCACGCTTTACCCAACGTACTCAACGGATCCTTATCTTAATAACCATCCCAAAAATCAAGGCGTCTCTGTAGTTGGATAATCATGTTTTCGGCCTCCTCGTTTTTTGCGCCCACTTATCATTCTTCCCTTATAAATAAGCATGACCAGGTCTTTTCTCATTCTCCCCCTTTCTATCGTCTTCCTCATCTCGACGCCTCAGAGCCCAAACTCCGCCGCCGCCGTCGACCTTCGCATGCACCAGCCAAGGCCGCTGCATCAACCTGTCCTGACCAGAGAACTGCGACACACCTCCGCTGTTCAGCAGCTCCAGTACGTATTCCTCTTCTCGAATATCAGATCTGCATTAGGGTTTCTGCGTTCTTTCATGTTCTTCATAGTTCATCACGGTTTCTTCGTAGTTCTTCCGCCGCGGTCTCCTTTGATCCAAAAGTGGTACGGAACTCATGCGGTAGTTGTTTTGCGTCCATTTTCAATACTAGCATATCCCTTTTGCCTGTAAAAAGACCTCCTTAGAGCTCACGAACTTATCTATACCAGTTTTTTAGGTCTAGAATATTTTCTTTTCTGAACGACCATTTGATCCAAAATAACAACTGCAACTTGTGAAACTTGTTTGTGCGACACTTAGGCAAAAACTGTATCCATTAGCCATGGCGGCTCTTATCACCGGTTTAAAGAGGCAATGCTCAATGAATAATCCTGATCACTCATAGTGGATTTAAATAATTTAATTGCTACTGTTTCCCATGGCGGCTTAAACAATCTGACACAATTAGCCATATATCATTAGGCCCCTTCGTAAGCCGCCATCTTGAATATGAATTGAAATATTTTCTCTGGCTTAAATTTGAGCCAGAAATTTTTATTTTGTCATAGGCTTCCATCCTTCATAATGCCTCCCAAGGCTCCCAAAGCACCCGTCACATGCAACTGGGTTAGATCCACCGTCACTGATAGCATTTTAAACGATTTTGTGAAGACTGGTCATCTGCCAAAGAAAGAGATCATGTCTTATCGTGCTCCTGACCCGTCAGAAGAAAGGCCTCAACCCAAGGATGGGGAAGTTGTCATTTTTACTGATCACATGAACCGGGGCTTTGCTCCACCCGGCTCAAAAAAATTCAGAGACGTCTTGCACTTTTTTGACCTGCGACCTCAAGACATCGGACTCAATTCCGTGTCAAACATCTGCAATTTCCAAGTATTCTGTGAGGTGTACCTTGGAGAACAACCCATCTTACTACTCTTTAGAGAGTTATTTTATCTGAACCGTCAAAACGAATGTGCCCACGGGCCCAGCTTGGAGCTTGGCGGAATCTCAATCCAGTGACGTAGAGACTGTCTCTTCCCTTATGCCGAGCCGCCAAGTCACCCTAAAGATTGGAACCAGGCATGGTTCTACTGTCAAGACACTTCTCCGGCTAATGAGAACCCTTTGCCCGGCTTTCGTGCCCTGCGTCTGGAGTCAACTCACCCCTTAACAGATAAATTATCTCTGGCTGAACGTCAAACACTTGCCCCCACCATAAACAAGATCAAAGCTCTTGTGGGGAGCGGCCTAAACGGCATTGACTTGGTCCGGGTTTGGATTGCCTGGCGGGTGATTCCTTTGAGCCGCCACCCCGGCTTGATGTGCGATTACACAGGCCAGAAAAATGATCCTCTATGGCACAGTCCTGACGACTTACCTGAGGATGTCGTTGATGACATGACCAAGTCTCTTCTGAACGAGAGCCTGGCAGATTGCGGGAAAGCGGGCTTAAGTCCTTTCTGCAAGGCTAACCCGGCTCCAGCGGTAAACCATTAACTTGAGCATCTTACTTTCCACTTTGATAATTTCATCTTTACTCAAAAACTCTTGCTATATTTTACAGGCTGATGATAAATTCTAGAAGGTCAAGTATGACCATGAGGCTGCAAAGAAAGCCAGAAAGGCCAAGAAAGCCGCCAGGAAAGCCGCTGGCCGTAAGAAGGGGAACAAACCTAGCGCCTCGGATATGTTTCATCTGGACGATACCTCCGAGTCAGAGGTAACTCTTGACTCTTTAGGCTCCTTCTTTAACCATCTTATTAACACTGATTATCAGCAGGAGGATACAGGAGCAAGTCATGCAGTAATTGAAGAGGTAACTATAATTTCCTCCGACTCCGAGCCTTTGCCGAGACAGAAAGTCGGAAGGGTAACCCGGAAAGTAAGATTTTCACATCCTTTAGCTTATCAAGATCCTCAATTTCTTTTGAAACGACAGATTCATGAGAGTCGGAGGCAGACCCGGACCAGTAAAGATGCGGACCTCTCCTCCGGCTTACCCGATGTAACCAGGAAACGCCGGACTGAGGTTATCTCCGATTTATATTCTTTGTACCCTTTGGTGGGTTTCACTCGTCAACCACTCAATTCTTCTGACTCAAACTACCAGGGAACTTCACCTTCCTCCGGCGAATCAATGCAGTCCAGCATGCCGGCTTTCAAAACCGCTCCAGGGTAATGATAATTTGTTTATCTTGTGCTGATCTTACTCATGCTTTCGTACTAACCCTTTAATTTTCAGTGTACAAGTAAAGCCCAGCAAGAGGACGAAGAGAAGTAAGCCGGCCGAAGAGCCAATCTTTGCTGAACTGGAGCTCAGAACGGCTACTCCTAATACTTCCGCTCATGAGCCGCCGCCTGAACCAGCCCATGATACTCGAACTCTCACCACTGATCCGTCCGTCGAACAAGATATGGAAGGTTCTGAGAACCCGGAGAACCCTAGCCCGGCCAAAGCAGATGACCCGGACGTCGAAATCATCTGGACTGACTTTGTTGAACCAGGGAGACCCACCGCGCTGGTCAAGTGCTCCGCCAAAGAAGAACTTCTAGAACGCCGCAAAACCCGGCTGGATGTCACTGATTATGCTCATCTGAGTATTGGAGAAATCGTCTCTGGTTATGTAAACCAAGTGCACAATAGCCGGGATCTGGAAATTGATATGGTGAAACAAATACACCAAAAATCTGAGGTATAACTCTTGTTGCTTGTTCCTTAGTTATCCTTACTATGCCAGCCCAAGTCAATTACTTATGATGAAATATGTTGTAGACTTAACACCAGCTTAGTAATCACTACAAGAAAACCGGCTTATCCGGTAGCAACCAAGGGCCGGCTCAGACAGCATATTTGAACCGGTCTTCACCGTATTTTAACAAAGTACTTGAACAGCAATATGCATTAGCCCCCAAGTGCCAAGTACCTTTGCCAGCAAAGTGCTTGGGACTTATTTCCATGAACCGCCACTGTAAATAGAGTTCTTCAGCATACATTAGCCCCCAAGTGCCAAGTATCTTTTCTTGCAAAGTGCTTGGGACTTAATGTTGCATTATGATAACCTAACTGTAACCCGGAATTTATACAGGCCGCTATCATTCAATTTGAATCGGAGATCTCTGAGCTGAAGACTCGCCTGAAAACTCAAGAGAGTGGGACCCAAAAGGCCAATTCCAAGTTTGAATTTAGTGTATCCGAACAAGAAAAACTGAAAAAGAAGTTTGAAGCCGAGAGAAAAGCCTGGGCTGATGAAAAGGTTGTTTTGCTCCACCGGGCTGAACAAGCGGAGGCCATTCTTGCAGAAACAACCGCCGAGTTATCCGGCTTAAAACGCCATGTATCTCAGATGGTCTCAGCAATCTTTGGTGAGTTACTCTGTAAGTGTTAGCTAGCTTAAATCTTTTTCAACAAGCATCTCAATTGTCATCGGCTCACCTGACCTTGTAATGCAGGCCCCAGGAGTTCCAATCTCAACCAAAACATGCAGACAAAGCTGAAGGCTGTTTATACCCTGGTGGAACAACTCTACACCAGGTCACAACGTGCCTTAGCCGTCGTGGCTCTGTCAAATGAAGTTCCCACTCGTCTGGCAGATGTGCTAAGGCGGCTTGCCGTGCTACCTCAACGATTCCAGGAATTGAGACGAGCTTCTGCAAGAGCCGGAGCCATAGCCTCTTTAAGCCGGGCCAAGGCGTTGCTACCGGAGCTAGACCCGGCCGACATCGCCCTTGGGTATCCCAGTTTGAAGGACGGCACCCCCTTTGACCAGAAGGATTTCGCCACTTGCGTGAAGGACATACGCCCTGTGGCCACTCTGATCGGTAATGACACGGATCTTACCAAATACCAACCAGGTTATGACGCCGAGAATCCGAGAATTCCAACACCACGTTATGAAGCAATCAGCCTGATCCCTCCCACTCGTAAGCATACCTTCGCCCCTGACGTTGATCCGGCCGGGTTAATTGATGATGAAGCTGAATTTGAAGCCTTTAGTGGCATTGACTAGAAATCATCAACCTTCCAGGACAGGGAAACAGACGGAGGAGCGGAAAGGGATGAACCGGAAGCTTCAGCCCAACAACACCTTTGATCCCTCAGGCGGCTCATATTTATGTCTTGATAAAAAACAATGCTTCACTATTTGGACTCGGGGAGTCATGTAATAGAGTAGGAAAACACTTATTTTTGTCGTGCCATCGCGCACTTGTGTGGCGCTCAACACTGTTTAAGCCGCCATCTTATATTCCCCCGTTTTATGCTGATCCTCTTCTTTCCTTACGTTTAAAGAGCTGCCTTTAACTGTCCTGCATAGAGAACAAATTACAAGTCCCTTGGCGGCTTACCGCATAGAGGGTCATATATTTTACATATAACCCGGAGTATGAATCAAAATCATAAAAAACTGGTTCTCAATTATATCCTTGAGACAACCATAACAGCATACCTGTGACCCTTTGATTACACTTCCGGTTTATGTGACCCGAACAATGAGGGTGAGAACCCAACTCTGTAATACGATGTTTATTATATGTGATCATCTTTATTGATCAAGGTTAAGCTGTTGAAATAGGAACCACCCTTGAACACTTTACACATGATCAAAAGAACTTCCAGTAAAATCCAAAAACTTGTTTGCAAAAAGAGACTTCAAAAATTTGGAGGCTTCTGATTCGAATACGACCAGAAAACCGTCCCAAAGGGGTTAAGCTAAGATTCGAATACGATCATATAGCCCCAGTGGCTTTGGCGTTGCCAATCAAGAGGGTACCGACAGCTATGTCCTCTTTGGTTCGAATACGACCTATGTTTGAGCAGGAAGCCCCCAAATGACCTGGAGAGTTGTTTAACGACGCTGATTCGAATACGATCCACGTCGGTTCCCAAAGGGGGTTGAGCTATGATTCAAATATGACCAAGAAACTCCCCAGTGAGCTCGGTAGTGTGCTGATCAAAAGGGTATCGACAGCTATGTTCTCTTTGGTTCGATTACGACCTATGTTTGAACAGGAAGCCCCCTAGTGATCATAATATTTAACGGCTAGATTCGAATACGATCGTAAGCCGGATCAGCCCCCAAGTGATCATGTGGTATCATAATGAGAATAACAATGACACATTTACCTTTGAGGGGAAAAAGGACAGAGGTCCTGCTTTATTATTTATCATAATATATACATTGTCACAGAAGTATGTACATTATGAGAGCCGGTGGCTCAAGTGTAATAAGGCCGAAGATGAGCGATATTCCACGGCCGGCGGGTCTCCTCCTCCGACTTACGTGAATCTTTGTGTTCTCGAACATCGATGAGGTAGTATGACCCGTTGTGCAAGTTCTTGCTGACCACAAAGGGCCCTTCCCAAGGTGGGGATAACTTGTGTGCATCTGTTTGATCCTGGATGAGCCGGAGCACCAAGTCACCTTCCTGAAAGGTTCTGGATTTAACCCGGCGGCTATGATAGCGGCGCAGGTCTTGTTGGTAAATCACCGAGCGAGCTGCTGCTACGTCATGATGTTCGTCCAACAAGTCAAGAGCCTCCTGACGCGCTTGTTCATTGTCCGCCTCAACATAAGCCGCCACACGAGGCGAGTCATGACGGATGTCGCTAAGGAGAACCGCCTCGGCTCCGTAAACCATGAAGAAAGGCGTGTAACCCATAGACCTATTAGGAGTAGTATTAATGCTCCATATCACAGAGGGTAATTCCTCCACCCAACAACCAGGCGTCCGCTGCAGAGGGACCAAAAGTCGGGGCTTGATGCCTTTCAAGATTTCCTGATTGGCTCTCTCAGCTTGGCCATTGGATTGGGGGTGAGCCACCGATGAAACATCAAGCCGAATATGCTCCCGTTGACAAAATTCTTCCATGGCTCCTTTAGACAGATTGGTACCATTGTCAGTTATAATGCTGTGTGGAAAACCAAAGAGAAGTATCACCTTTTTCATGAACTGAACCGCCGTGGCTGCATCACACCTACTAACTGGCTCTGCCTCAACCCACTTTGTGAACTTGTGAACCGCCACCAAAAGGTGGGTCTTCTTATCCTTGGACCTTTTGAAAGGCCCAACCATATCAAGCCCCCAGACTACAAACGGCCAAGTGATTGGAATCATCCTCAACTCTTGAGCCGGCACGTGAGCCCGTCTTGAGAACTTCTTGACCTTCCTTAGGGGAAACACAATGCTGAAAAGCCCCAGTGACACTGCGATGATGCAACTCGCCATTGGCAATTATCATTGACTTAGACCGCGGGGTTATTTGTCTGGCCAATTTCATCCTCAGGAAATTCTTCCCGGGTCATGTAAGCCAAGTATGGCACTGTCCAATCTGGAATGACGTGAAGAGCCGCCACCAACTGTGCTTCTGGGTCAGGAACAGCCAAGTCTTCCTCTGTAGGTAACTTGACAGAAGGGTTATGCAGAATATCCAAGAAAGTATTAGGCGGCACCGGCTTTCACTGAGAGCCCAGCGGCTTAAGGCATCAGCCGCCTCATTCTTTCTGCGGTCAATGTGCTCCACTTGGTAACCCTGAAAATGCCCGGCAATGGCATCAACTTCACGGCGATAAGCCGCCATGAGGGGGTCCTTGGAGTCCCACTTGCCTGATACTTGTTGAGCCACCAAATCTGAGTCACCAAAGCACCTTACCTGGCTCAAGCTCATCTCCTTAGCCATCCGAAGACCATGGAGCAAGGCCTCGTACTCAGCTACATTGTTAGTACAGGGAAACATCAACCGTAACACATATCAAAATTTGTCACCTCGAGGGGAAGCTAACACGACTCCAGCCCCCGAGCCCTCCAATTGCCTGGACCCGTCGAAGTGAATAGTCTAGTATGTGTTATCCGGTTTCCCTTCAGGCATCTGTAGCTCTGTCCAATCGTTGATGAAATCTACCAATGCTTGAGATTTGATAGCAGTACGTGGCACATACTTTAGACCATGAGGCCCAAGTTCAATGGCCCACTTCGCGACTCTTCCTGTGGCTTCTCTGTTTTGGATGATATCTCCTAAAGGAGCAGAACTAACCACAATGATAGGGTGGCCCTGGAAATATTGCTTAAGCTTCCGGCTTGCCATGAATACCCCATAAACAAGCTTCTGCCAATGTGGATACCATTGCTTGGACTCAACAAGTACTTCGCTGACGTAGTAAACCGGCCGCTGAACCGGATGTTCCTTACCCGCCTCGTTGTTCTCCACCACGATGGCCACACTGACGGCTCGTGTGTTAGCGGCTACATACAATAATAAGGGCTCCTTATCAACAGGAGCAGCAAGAACCGGCGGTTCAGCTAACTGTCTTTTCAAATCCTCAAAGGCGGCATTGGCAGCATCACTCCAGACAAAGTCATCTGTTTTCTTCATCATCTGATACAGCGGTATGGCCTTTTCGCCCAACCGGCTTATAAACCGACTTAAAGCAGCGATCCGACCCGCCAGACGCTAGACGTCATTTATACACGCCGGCTTAGCCAGAGAGGTGATTGCCTTGATCTTCTCCGGGTTAGCTTCAATTCCTCTATGAGAAACCAGAAAACCCAAGAGCTTGCCTGCAGGAACACCAAAAACACACTTGGCCGGGTTAAGCATCATCTTGTAGACCCGGAGATTACCAAAGGTCTCCCTCAGATCGTCTATCAAGGTCTCCTTCTCTCTGGATTTTACCACAATATCATCCACATAGGCATGAACGTTGCGCCCAATCTGAT
Source organism: Aegilops tauschii subsp. strangulata (assembly GCF_002575655.3). Taxonomy (NCBI): domain Eukaryota; kingdom Viridiplantae; phylum Streptophyta; class Magnoliopsida; order Poales; family Poaceae; genus Aegilops; species Aegilops tauschii. Next base: position 1,671,284 of record NC_053041.3, on the reverse strand, counting down.
TATGAAGACAATTCTGTACGCACTGCTAGTAAGTCGCCTGGGCGCTCTTGAGCCCAAAAGGCATAGACACATAACAGAAGGCTCCAAAAGGAGTAATGAACGCCGTCTTCTCTTGGTCCTTAACTGCCATTTTGTTCTGATGGTAACCAGAGTAAGCATCCAAAAAACTCAAACACTCACAACCCGTTGTAGCATCAATAATTTGATCAATACGAGGGAGAGCAAAAGGATCAGCCGAACAAGCCTTGTTTAAATCCGTATAATCCACACACATATGCCAGGTGCCGTTCTTCTTGAGCACGAGCACCGGGTTAGCTAGCCATTCTGGATGAAAGACTTCGACGATGAACCCGGCCGCCAAGAGCCAGGCTACTTCCTCACCAATGGCTTTCCGCCTCTCCTCGTTAAACCGCCGGAGAAATTGCTTGACTGGCTTAAATTTTGGATCAATATTAAGAGTGTGCTCAACGAGTTCTCTCGGTACACCCGGCATGTCAGAAGGTTTCCATGCAAAGATGTCCCGGTTCTCACAGATGAACTCGATGAGCGCGCTTTCCTATTTAGGATCCAGATTGGCACTGATGCTGAACTGCTTAGATGAGTCGCCTGGAACAAAGTCAATAAGCTTAGTCTCATCGGCCGACTTAAATTTCATTACCGGCTCATGCTCCGTGGTCGGCTTTTTCAAAGACGTCATGTTTGCCGGGTCAACATTATCCTTGTAAAACTTTAATTCCTCCGTCGCCCAAACAGATTCGGCGTAAGCAGCGTCACCTTCCTCACACTCCAGAGCTATCTATCGGCTGCCATGAACCGTAATGGTCCCGTTGTGACCCGGCATCTTGAGCTACAAATATACGTAACACGGCCGTGCCATGAATTTGGCGTAAGCCGGCCGCCCAAATAAAGCATGGTACGGGCTTCTGATCTTGACCACCTCAAAAGTCAGTTTTTCCGCCCTGTAGTTGTACTCATCTCCAAAGGCTACTTCCAGCTCGATCTTACCAACTGGATACGCCGACTTACCGGGCACCACGCCATGGAAAACAGTATTGGACTGGTTGAGGCTTTTATCAGTTAATCCCATACGACGGAAGGTCTCATAATAGAGGATGTTGATGCTACTGCCTCCGTCCATGAGTACCTTAGTGAATTTATACCCACCAACCTGAGGAGCCACCACCAAGGCCAGGTGACCCGGATTATCAACCCGGGGAGGGTGATCTTCCCTACTCCATACAATCGGCTGCTCAGACCATCGCAAGTAACGTGGAACTGCCGGCTCAACAGCGTTCACAGCCCTCTTATGAAGCTTCTGGTCTCGCTTGCACAAACTGGTAGTAAACACATGATACTGTCCACTATTGAGCTGCTTTGGATGGGTCTGGTATCCCCCCTGCTGCTGCTGCTGATTACCCTGGCCAGATTGCTGGTTAAAACCACCTTGATTACCTTGAGAATTCTGAAAATTGGAATTTGAACCGCCGCCCGGGCCATGAAAGCCGCCGCCACCTGAGCCGCCGCCCTGCCCATTGTTACCGTCGAACATGTTGGAATTCTTGAAAGCTTTCATGATCGCGCAGTCTTTCCATAAATGAGTGGTCGGCTTCTCCCTAGAGCCATGCCTTGGACAGGGCTCATTTAACAATTGCTCAAGCGTCGGGCCTGACCCGCCAGACTGGGGAGGTGGTCTCCCCTTACGTCGGTGATTGTTACCCTGCGTGTTGGTGTTAGCCACAAACTCCATACTATCATCAGTCTTACGTTTATTACCTCCTTGACTCACCGGGTTATGCTGAGGGCCCTTGCCGTTGCCATTCTTCTTTCCCTTCCCTGTCTTTTCATCATCAGACGCGGGATCCTTGGTACTATCAGAGTCGGCGTACTTGACCAGAGCCGCCATCAGCGTACCCATATCGTTGCAATCGTGCTTGAGCCGCCCGAGCTTCATCTTCAGGGGCGCAAAACGACAATTTTGCTCCAACATTAAGACTGCAGAGCCGACATCCATCTTATCAGATGAATGTATTATTTCCTTGACCCGGCGTACCCAATGGGTTGTAGACACGCCTTCTTGCTGCTTGCAGCTAGTCAAATCCACAATTGACATAGATTGCTTACATGTATCTTTGAAGTTTTGGATGAACCGGGCTTTCAGCTCTGCCCATGACCCGATGGAATTAGGTGGCAGTCCCTTCAACCAAGTGCGGGCAGTCCCATCCAACATCATGGTGAAGTATTTGGCCATCGCCGCTTCACTGACCTCCAGCAACTCCATAGCCATCTCGTAGCTTTCAATCCATGCTCCGGGCTGTAAATCAGCCATGTAATTAGGTACCTTCCTAGGTCCTTTGAAATCTTTGGGCAGACGTTCGTTACGGAGAGCCGGCACCAGACAAGGGACACCTCCGGTCCTTGTAGCTATGCCTGCCTCGATAGAAGCCGTCGGGTAAACCGGAAAGGGCTGGTAAGCTGTCAGCTGAGCCGCCTGCTTAGCCTCTTGACGTGCTCTATCTTGATCTACCGCGTTAAAGCCTCCATGATGCGCCGGGGCATGCCCACCTGGCAAGTCATGGCACCGGACGTTGCTTGAACCGGCCGCCGAAACCATGTGTCTGCTATAACTCGGGCTCCGGTTTGGATGAGGGGTTGAATGAATCCGGTCCCGGCTATATGAATATGCCTCCTGTTGTGCCAAAGCCGTCTGAAGAAGCTCTCTAACCCGGCGGGTTTCGACCGCCGTTGGAGAATCGCCCTCGACCGGGAGAGCCGCCAGTCGTGCCGCTGCAGCGATCATGTTTTCCAATGGATTAGAATAATGACCCGGTGGTACTGGTCGTATCGAGGTGGGGCAGTATTCACACGAGGACGCCCCATCACTTGCGGCTGAACCAGCGTTCCACCCCGGGTGCTGTGATTTCTGGCGGGTTACTAGGCCCTGCACCGGGCGTGTTGAAGAGGTTTCGAGGATCATAAACCGAAGGGAGCCGAGATTGAGCCTTCTGATGCCTCCTTCTCATGACCTCATTGGATGCATTCTGATCCATTGTGAGCCGGAAAGACTGCGCCTGAATCAGCTGAGTCTGGGCGTCCAGAGCCGCCCGTTCTGCAGCCATCCTGATTCCTTCCGCTGCCAGATCTTCCTTGGCCTGCGCTATATCCAGCTTTAACTGTGCCACTTCTGCATCATGTTGAGCTTGATCCGCTGGGACGATCGTGGCGGTTAACAGGGCAGTCATCTTATCCGTGAGATCCATCAGCACCTGAGCCGGCGAGTGCACAGGGCCTCCTGCCCCAGCGGCGGAGTTTTGAACAGGTTGCGTGCCGGCCATGAAGATTCCAACCCGGCTTGGCGGCTCAAAAGGGTGTGGAATACTGTCGCCATCGGAACAACCCCCGAGCCTGCCGTCTTGAAGTTGATACAACGAGTCCGTCTCACCTGTGGACGATTCACCATCAGAGCAGATGGCCGTCTCATCGCCAGATCTAGATCCTTCAGAGAGTCCTCCGTGGATGCATCCCACAAAAGCACGCTTCAAGGCAGGCAGAGTCCGGGCGGGTCTCGCACGCTGAGCCGTCTCGACGAGGTCGGTGCAGATGTCCGGCTCAGGTCCCGGCTCACCGATCTTGCCAATGAAAACGTGGATTCCGCCGAAGGGGACCCGGTACCCGTACTCGATTGAGCTGGCATCGGGGCCCCAGCCTGCATCGTCGATGTAGAGCTTGCCGCGACGACTCTTGGTCATCCGGCCCACAGCGTATCCCTTGAGCCCTTCGAAGCTGCCCTTTAAGAACTCAAATCCACTGTGCGCTGGCCCCATGGTGGGCGCCAACTGTCGTGGAATAGTCAGGGCAGATGTCCTCGTGAAAGGACTTAGTCGTGGAGCCATCGCAACTAGGAAGCTTAAAGGGGTTAAAGCGGGACAAAGGAAACGAGGGTTATACTGGTTCGGCCCCTTACGGTGAATGTAAAAGCCTACTCCAGTTCAGGTGGAATTACTAGGGTTTCGATGACCAGGGAGCGAATCCGCTATGCCTGGCTATCGATTTGATGTTACCCGTCCTGAACCACCGCTGGGTCGTCCCTTTATATACAGAGGTTAACGCCCAGCGGCTCTCAGAGTCCCGACCGCCTCATAAACAGTGTCCGGCTCGGTCTCTTAACTATTCTTGCCTTACAATTCAAGTCATGCCATTACGACGGTTTATCACTACGGGCCTTAAGTCGCCTATGGGCTTTAGGCCCTTTACTGAACCGCCATCTTCAAGCTTGATATTGGGCTTCATATGATGAATCGCCATAACGTAACCCGGCCCCTCCTAGGCGGGTTACGCCAGTAGTTATATCCCCAACAAAACTTGACAAAGTCCTCAGGCTTGACATTGCTACATTCAAAATGCTTGTTGATGTCCACGAGCCAATCATCGGCGTCTGTGGCCTCGGCACAGTAGCTGAAAGACTTCGGCTGATTTGCAAGGAACTGGTTGAGGGTAGCGAAGTGAGGCTGATTGTTGCCTTGGCCTTGATTTCCTTGGTTGCCTTGCCCTTGCGTGCGCTCTTGCAAGAGTTGCAAAATCATCTGGGCATTGGCGTTGGTGGCTGCCATGATAGCTTGCCATGCCTCCGGCGGCGGAGGTGGTGGCGGAGGGTTCGCCTAACTCCCATCATTGCGTTCTGGATTCTGACGCGTTGGCGGAGCCATCCTGAAGAGGGTGACATCCGTTAGCATCTTGATAGACAGATAGACAAGTTGAATCAACGGATAGAAATTGCAACATATAGTCTTCACAATAAACATTCGAACGAGGATGAACGAATGAATTCCATAGTAAATCATCACACTTCCATGAGTTGAGAAGCCACTTAGAAAAAGGTGAGGAATCAACATTAGACTTCGAAGCAACTCGAATACCACAACTCAAAACAAAACAAAGGTTTGGCTTGCAGAATAAGCCGAAACAAACATATGATAGAGATTTCGTCCGAAGTTTTCGTGGTGGGGCCCACACGGGCTCGATCGTACAGCACCATCATGTACAAGGCAGTGCACATGACATACGAAGCATCCCCGAGTCGGCATAGCCAAGGACTCTTTAAGACACTACGAGACCACTGTAAAACCGACCGTGGATAGGCGGACCACTAGACGTCGAACCCCAATCTCATATCATGCATCTGTCGGAAAGATATCCTATGAGCTACTTGAATTCCCACTTATAAACTCCCGAAACTTTCTGGTTATGCAATCAGGTGTTGGGGAAACAGGGGACGCAATATATCTCACCCAAACTAACAATACCTAGATCCAGCTGTATCCATCCTTCAACACATAACCAAGAAACCTTCGGAAATCATTTACCTCAACCTTCGAAAAGCATCCGTTATACGAGTTATGGCAATACTCCCGAACTCCCGCCCTAGTACTGGGTGGCGTCGAGGTGATCTCACCAACAACTGCATAAAAGAGATTTTCGATGTCGGCGAAACTCAGGTATTCCAGAACTGCAACGATAATATTGTGATGACAACACCTCGGAGCTCAACTCCCCGGGACACTGCCATAACCCCTAAATGTCAGGAGGCACCAAGAACAATGTTCTCGTCACAAAACCATCGGAGATTCCAAGATACCCACGTGATCCTAAATTTTTTTAGTGAAATTTGAGGAGAGGAAAGTCAAAACTTCTACGTCAGGGGGCCTCACCAGAGCGACGAAGGGATTGAGGAGTAAAAAGAATCCTACTCTCCGATATATATAATCCTAAGACTCAAAACATTTTTTCTTTCTAGACTCAACAACGCCAGTGATTCGATCAAGCAGGTGGCTCCTAAGTCGGGGATGGCTCTGATACCAACTTGTAACGCCCACGATGCCGCTATATCTCCCATGTGTCGAGGCACGACTTGGAGGCATAACCGCATGGTGGTTTTGACGCAAGAAGGGTCATCTTCACACAATCCCATGTAATGAACAAGAATGGGATAAAGAGTTGGCTTACAGTCGCCACTTCACACAATACATAAATTAAACATACATCATTCAGAGTACAATCAAGGTCCGACTACGGAACCAAAATGAAAGAAGACAACCCCAAATGCTAGATCCCCGATCGTCCCAACTGGGCTCCACTACTGATCATCAGGAAACGAAACATAGTAACGACCAAGTTCCTCATCGAACTCCCACTTGAGCTCGGTTGTGTCACCTGCACTGGTATCGTCGGCACCTGCAACTGTTTTGGTAGAATCTGTGAGTCACGAGGACTCAGCAATCTCACACCCGCGAGATCAAGACTATTTAAGCTTATAGGAAGGATGGGGTAATGAGGTGGAGCTGCAGAAAGCACTAAGCATATATGGTGGCTAACATACGCAAATAAGAGCGAGAAGAGGAGCAACGCAACGGTCGCGAAACTAGAAGTGATCAAGAAGTGATCCTGAAACTGCTTACGTTCACACATAACCCAAACCGTGTTCACTTCCCGGACTCCGCCGAAAAGAGACCATCACGGCTACACACGCGGTTGATGTATTTTAATTAAGTCAAGTGTCAAGTTCTCTACAACCGGACATTAACAAATTCCCATCTGCCACATAACCGCGGGCACGGCTTTCGAAAGATAATACCCTGCAAGGGTGTCCCAACTTAGCCCATCATAAGCTCTCACGGTCAATGAAGGATATTCCTTCTCCCGGGAAGACCCGATCAGTCTCGGAATACCGGTTTACAAGACATTTCGACAATGGTAAAACAAGACCAGCAAAGCCTCCCGAATGTGCCGACAAATCCCGATAGGAGCTGCACATATCTCGTTCTCACGGCACACCGGATTGTCCAAACTTCCGATAGGCCAGCCCAGAGTTGCCCCTGGTGACCACCGAAGGCTGACAGGTTGGACCAACACTCCGAGGAGCACTGGCCCGGGGGTTTAAAATCAAGATGACCCTCGGGCTCGCGAAAACTCGAGGGAAAAAGGCTTAGGTGGCAAATGGTAAAACCAAGGTTGGGCCTTGCTGGAGGAGTTTTATTCTAAGCGAACTGTCAAGGGGGTCCCACAAATCACCCAACCGCGTAAGGAACGCAAAATCAAGGAACATAACACCGGTATGACGAAAACTAGGGCGGCAAGAGTGGAACAAAACACCAGGCATAAGGCCGAGCCTTCCACCCTTTACCAAGTATATAGATGCATTAATTAAATAAGAGATATTGTGATATCCCAAAATATCCATGTTCCAACATGGAACCAACTTCATCTTCACCTGCAACTAGCAACGCTATAAGAAGGGCTGAGCAAAAGCGGTAACTTAGCCAAACAACGGTTTGCTAGGAAAGGATGGTTAGAGGCTTGACATGGCAATATAGGAGGCATGATAAACAAGTGGTAGGTAGCGCAAGCATAGCGATAGAGCGAAAAACGAGCAAAGCAAAGATAGAAGTGATATCGAGGGTATGTTCATCTTGCCTGCAAAGTTCTCAGAGTTGTCAAAAGCTTGATCCTCGTTAGCGTAATCAATAGGTTCCTCGTTCACGTACTCGTCTCCCGGCTGTACCCAAAGCAAGAACACAAGAAATGGAACCACGATCAATCACGGTGCAATGCACAAGTAACATGATGCAATACATGGCATGATATGCGAGATGTGATAGGCAATGCATATGCGTGCTCCGGAAGGGAAAAGATGAACAAGGCATCAACCTGGCAAACCAAGTATGCCGCTGCAAAGATGAGATGATTTCGGTTGAAATCGATATAAGGATCACCGGAATCGGATGCACGGTTTGCAAATGACAAGCAAAACAAGGATGGCACAATTCTGCGATTAACAGCATGATGCCACTTAGTATGCAACAAGAAGCTAACCTACTGCACTCCAACATAACAACAAAGCATATGGTAGTGATCTACAAGAGATGCTTGACAAAAGATGAACACTGAGCTACGGCCAGATCACACAATAACAGGTTCAAACAAGCATGGCAATAGTGCAAAAGTTATCAGCATCACAGACTTAGTGAAAATACTATCATGCCAGAAATAACATCAGGAAGCCATGTTTAGAGCAATCAAACAGCATGCTACAGGAACTTATCAAAGCACATCAAGGCATGGCATGAATCTACTAAATTCATAGAACAAAAGTCCCTTACTGATCATGAGCCAAAAAGGCACAGAAGATATGATGACACCAATGTAAACACAGCAAGTTCTATTAACAATTTCAGACTTAGCAGAAAAACAGAGCATGGCATAAACAGAATTATGAAGGCATCGTTGCGAGCTCGATTCACTCATCACAAAGCATGGCATGACAAAACAAGCATACCAACAGCAAGATGGCATGTTCATGAAGCCATATGTTCAAAACATCCTTAGTGAAGTATCTCAAAATAAGCATGGATCTCACTGTAGCATCAAGGTTACATGGCATCAAAATAACAGCAGGAAAAGGACTTGGCAAAATCCAAAGTCCTTGAGAAACAGCAACATCACGAAGCCTAGTTTGCATGCTTGTGTGCTAGTCACCACATAGATCACAAAAATACATGGAAAGCACCTCTGTACATATGGCATGACATAGTTCAAAACACATGAAGAGCTCATGCTCATAAGATGCACACATCAAATGCAACAAAAATGACAAATCCAGATGAACTCAAACGTAACAGCAGTAAACATTTTATAGCACTCTTGCATCAGAGGTTTTAGCACCCAGATGAACTCAAACGAGCATGGCACAATGTAACAAAATGAAGAGCATCTCGTGATGAACATTTTGATATATCATGCATGCAAAACGGAGCAGTATGCCAGGAGATATCATGTGATGAACAGGGCACCAAAATATCAGAGATTTCAGGACTTAGAGAAAATTTCGGGGGTCATCCTCGTTTTTCAGATCTGGATCTGCCACGCGGTTCGAGGTTCACCAGAGTAGTCGCCGGAGTTGGAGAGGGAGAGGGCGGCCGGAGGTCGGGGCGAGGCCGGCGGGCGACGGGGCGGCGGCGGCCGGCGGAGCCCGGGTGGCGGCGCGGGGCGCCTCGGGCGGCGGCGCTCACCGGCGCGGCGGAGAGGGGCGACAGGCGGCGGCCGGACCGGAGCTGGACGGCGGCGGGTCGGCAGAGGCAGTGGCCGGCGGCGACCGCGGGCGCGGGAGGTGGTCGGGGGCGCGGGAGGCGGTGGCTCGCGGAGGGAGGCGCGGGGCGGCTCGGGCAGCGCAGACGGGCCGGGAGGGCCCCGCCTAGGCCCCGGCGGGCCGGCGCGCGGTGGCGCGGGGAAGTGGGTGCGGCGGCTGGTGAATCCGGAGCCGACACGTGGCGGCGGAGAGGGCGACGGACACGTCTGTCGGCGGGTTTTTTCGTCCGGCGCCGCGAGGGGAGCGGGGCTAAGGTTTGGACTGCGAGATTTGGACGGGGATCACATATTTATAGGCAGAGGGAGCTAGGAGACTCCAAATGAGGAGCAGTTTTCGCCTACACGATCGTGATCCAACGACGGAGAGCATGGAGGAGGTTTAGGTGGGTTATTGGGCTGTTTTGGAGGGGTGTTGGGCTGCAACACACAAGAGGCCTTTGCGGTTACCCAGTTAACCGTTGGAGCATCAAACGGCCTCCAAATGGAACGAAACTCGACAGATGGTCTACCGGTGGTGTACCAAGGCCACTTGGCAAACCTCGGTCCATTCCGAGAATGTTTAACACCCGCTCATGAAAAGAGACAAGAGGGGTGCGCCGGTGCATGTGGGAGTGTCGGATTGCAAAACGGACAACGGGGAAAATGCTCGGATGCATGAGACGAACACGTATACAAATGCGATGCACATGATGACATGATATGAAATGCATGACAATAACAAAATGCAAAATGAAGACAAAAACCCAACCGCGGAGGGAATATCATAACACATAGCCGAAAATGGCAAGAGTTGGAGTTACAAATATGGAAAGTCACATCCGGGGTGTTACAGAGGACCCGTGTGATCATCCTACGGCTCGCCACCCAGGCTCAAAGGGATCATAAGATTATTCATGCTAGAAACTTCCGTGTGCAGCCACAAGCCATTATGGGCTCTAGCATAGCTGAGTAAGTTGCGTGAAGCTCTTGAAGAGGTAGACTAGCAGATGTAGTGGGTTGTAGGTGGTACTGTCTATCCAGAGTAGAGAGTTAATGCTTCTGAAAGACTGTGTCTCGGTCATCCGTTTCTCAAACACCCTGTAGTGCGAGAAATCCAACGGAGGAGATCGAGTCTTGTGGGGAAAAGTGCGCAAACCTCTGCAGAGTGTACAAACTAATCATGATTAGCCGTGTCCCCGGTTATGGACAATCTTGAGTATCTGGTTCTTGAATTATCATGCTGATCTCAACACTTTATTTAATTAATTTGATTGGTTTAATGATTATTATTTTGGGATTGAGTTGGAGGAACCTTCTCAATATTTTTCAACCAACTTGGTAGTTAAATAAAATTTATTCCTTTGCAGTAGGGAAAAATTGGCTTTTCGCAAAAACATTATAACCATAGAGCTTTTCCACCAGCCAAATATGCATGTAGTGATAGCTATTATTCATCATTACCCTATGGTGTGAATTTGCCAGTACATTCAATGTACTGACCCTTTGTGGCTGCAACGTCTCATGTTGCAGGAATCTGACGACGAGTAAGTGATACGTTGGGGTTACGATTTCTACACTCAACTTTGTCGTTGGTGTTGATGGGAATCCACAACCTTGTTGTTACTTTCGCTATTTTGGATTAAGGTAATAGTATTTCCGTTACTTTATACATGTGATTTACCTCTGTTATAAATCCTCGATTACTGTGTGTGTCAGCATACCGATCCAGGGATGACACTTAAGCATAGAGACTTGACCGTGTGAGGTTGGGTCGCTACAGGAGTTCTACGATGGAGGTGGAGAGGGCTTCAGGAACAATCGTCAGGCCGCCCATGTGCCGGGCCAGGCCCAGTATCTCCCGCTACTCTCTAGGGCGGGCCCCTTGTGTGAGCGCAAGAAACAACAAAACGTATGAAATCACTAGTTGAAGAGTACTCGTTGCAAAGATCACTTCAACTCCCCTGGTTGCGATAAGTGGCGCCCATGCAGCGCGTCACTTGTCGCAACCTGGGAGTTTTCCCTTTTTTCATAGATACCTTTATTCAAAATGTTTTATCTCTCAAACCGTGCGTCCAAATCTCGAACCGCTTTCACCGTTGGATTCCTCGCGTCGAGATCTTCAAAACTAGATCCATGTTGATAGGTTTTGACGAAATTTTTTTCACGAAAAAATCAGACAAAAAAACCGAACCGGGAGTACGGGTTTTCTCCCTTTCCGAAAGAGGCACGCCCATGCCTCTCATGAAATCACAACCGTGGCTCTCGCGGAAGCAAAACCGTGACCCGCGGAAGGAAAAAAAAGAGAAATCGTGTTTTTTTCGTTTCCGAGGAGGCACGGCCGTGACTCTCGCGAAAGCACAACCGTGCCTCTGTCGGAAGCAAAACCATGACTCGCGAAAGAAAAAAAATAGAAAACGTGTTTTTTTCCCTTTCGAAAGGCACAGCCGTGACTCTCGCGAAAGCGCAACCGTGCCTCTCGCGGAAGCAAAACCGTGACTCCCGCGAAAGAAAAAAACAGAAAACGCGTATTTTTTTCCGTTTCCGAGAGGCACGGCCGTGACTCTCGCGGAAGCAAAATCGTAACTCTCGCGAAAGGAAAAAAATAGAAAACACGTTTTTTTTTTCGTTTCCGAGAGGCACGGCCGTGACCCTCGCGAAAGCACACTCGTGCCTCTCATGGAGGCAAAACCGTGACTCTCGCGAAAGGAAAAAAAGGAAAATGCATTTTTTCACGGAAAAAAATTTCTTTTCCATTTTTTATCAAAAAGCTAAGGAAGACCGGTGGAAAATCAAAACATAAAAAAACCAGAAAAAACCGTTTAAAATGCCGAAAACGCGTGCGAAGAAAAAACAAAATTCGGAGGGAGCGCCCAGAGCGCAACACGTGGCGAATGACGGAGAGCGCGACAAGCGGCGCTAATCGTTGCGAGGCTCCCGAAAGAGCGTTCGTCAACTAGTTACTCTCCAAAACGTACGTACAGCTGCTCGTCGTATTGTCTCCCCGGCTAACCTGCTGCATCGCCTGCCTCCTGGACCAGGCCTATCGCAAACCTGGGTACTTGGGAGGGGGGCCCCTCGATTGTGGGGGCACGGGGCGGCCGGCCCCCCACCCCAGGGCCGGCCCAGAACAAGGCCACCTCTCTTTTGTCGAAATCACTAGTTGAGGAGTACTCGTTGCAAAGATCACTCCAACTTCTCTAGTTGCGACAAGTGGCGCACATACAGCGCGCCACTTGTCGCAACCTGAAAGTTTTCGCTTTATTCGTAGATCCGTTTATTCAAAACGTTTTATCCCTCAAACCGTGCGTCCAAATCTCAGATCGGTTTCACTGTTGGATTCCTCGCATCGAGATCTTCAAAACTAGATCCATGTTGATAGGTTTTGACAAACTTTTTTTTACAAAAAAAAAACGACCGAAAAAACCGGAAGAAAAAACTGAAATCACAACCGTGTCTTTCGCGGAAGCAAAATTGCGACTCTCGCAGAAGGAAGAAAAAGAGAAAATGCCTTTTTTCGTTTCCGAGGAGGCACGGCCGTGACTCTCATGAAAGTACAACCATGCCTGTCGCGGAACAAAACCGCGACTCTCGCGAAACGAAAAAAATAGAAAACGCATTTTTTTTTATTTTCGAGAGGCACGGCCACGACTCTCGCAAAAGCACAACCATGTGTAGCGACCAGACCTCAAACAGTCTGTGCTTCTGTGCACCAGTGTCATCCCTAGATCAGTAATGTTGACACGCACAATACAAATGGAGGATTTATAACAGAGTAGTAATCACACACTTATTACAACGAGTATCTCAAAAGAGAAATAAGTATGATAAATATGGCTTAAGGCCATCTAATACGATAACAGCGGAAGACTTGGAAGATAAGTGAGTCCATCAACTCCAATGGCATCACTGAGTATAAGACCACGACCTAAGGCACCTTACTCGTCATCTGAAAAGTCTGCAACATGAAACGTTGCAGCCCGAAAACGGGTCAGCACATGGAATATGCTGGCAAAATAACACATAGAGAGTAATGAACAAAATGATGCTATCACTACATGCATATTTGGCTGATAGGAGGCTCTATGGTCAACCTCGTTTTTCAGATCTGGATCTGCCGCGCGGTTCGAGGTTCACCAGAGTAGTCGCCGGAGTTGGAGAGGGAGAGGGCGGCCGGAGGTCGGGGCGAGGCCGGCGGGCGACGGGGCGCCGGGCGGCGGCGGCCGGCGGAGCCCGGGTGGCGGCGCGGGGCGCCTCGGGCGGCGGCGCTCACCGGCGCGGCGGAGAGGGGCGACAGACGGCGGCCGGACCGGAGCTGGACAGCGGCGGGTCGGCGGAGGCGGCGGCCGGCGGCGACCGCGGGCGCGGGAGGTGCTCGGGGGCGCGGGAGGCGGTGGCTCGCGGAGGGAGGCGCGGGGCGGCTCGGGCAGCGCGGACGGGCCGGGAGGGCCCCGCCTGGGCCCCGGCGGGCCGGCGCGCGGTGGCACGGGGAAGTGGGTGCGGCGGCTGGCGAATCCGGAGCCGACACGTGGCGGCGGAGAGGGCGGCGGACACGTCTGTCGGCGGGTTTTTTCGTCCGGCGGCGCGAGGGGAGCGGGGCTAAGGTTTGGACTGCTATATTTGGACGGGGATCACATATTTATAGGCAGAGGGAGCTAGGAGACTCCAAATGAGGAGCGGTTTTCGCCTACACGATCGTGATCCAACGACGGAGAGCATGGAGGAGGTTTAGGTGGGTTATTCGGCTGTTTTGGAGGGGTGTTGGGCTGCAACACACAAGAGGCCTTTGCGGTTACCCGGTTAACCGTTGGAGCATCAAACGGCCTCCAAATGGAACGAAACTCGACAAATGGTGTACCGGTGGTGTACCAAGGCCACTTGGCAAACCTCGGTCCATTCCGAGAACGTTTAACACCCGCTCATGAAAAGAGACAAGAGGGGTGCGCCGGTGCATGTGGGAGTGTCGGATTGCAAAACGGACAACGGGGAAAATGCTCGGATGCATGAGACGAACACGTATGCAAATGCGATGCACATGATGACATGATATGAAATGCATGACAATAACAAAATGCAAAATGAAGACAAAAACCCAACCGCGGAGGGAATATCATAACACATAGCCGAAAATGGCAAGAGTTGGAGTTACAAATATGGAAAGTCACATCCGGGGTGTTACAGAGGACCCGTGTGATCATCCTACGGCTCGCCACCCAGGCTCAAAGGGATCATAAGATTATTCATGCTAGAAACTTCCGTGTGCAGCCACAAGCCATTATGGGCTCTAGCATAGCTGAGTAAGTTGCGTGAAGCTCTTGAAGAGGTAGACTAGCAGATGTAGTGGGTTGTAGGTGGTACTGTCTATCCAGAGTAGAGAGTTAATGCTTCTGAAAGACTGTGTCTCGGTCATCCGTTTCTCAAACACCCTGTAGTGCGAGAAATCCAACGGAGGAGATTGAGTCTTGTGGGGAAAAGTGCGCAAACCTCTGCAGAGTGTACAAACTAATCATGATTAGCCGTGTCCCCGGTTATGGACAATCTTGAGTATCTGGTTCTTGAATTATCATGCTGATCTCGACACTTTATTTAATTAATTTGATTGGGTTAATGATTATTATTTTGGGATTGAGTTGGAGGAACCTTCTCAATATTTTTCAACCAACTTGGTAGTTAAATAAAATTTATTCCTTTGCAGTAGGGAAAAATTGGCTTTTCGCAAAAACATTACAACCATAGAGCTTTTCCACCAGCCAAATATGCATGTAGTGATAGCTATTATTCATCATTACCCTATGGTGTGAATTTGCCAGTACATTCAATGTACTGACCCTTTGTGGCTGCAACGTCTCATGTTGCAGGAATCTGACGACGAGTAAGTGATACGTTGGGGTTACGATTTCTACACTCAACTTTGTCGTTGGTGTTGATGGGAATCCACAACCTTGTTGTTATAGTATTTCCGTTACTTTATACATGTGATTTACCTCTGTTATAAATCCTCGAGTACTGTGTGTGTCAGCATACCGATCCAGGGATGACACTTAAGCATAGAGACTTGACCGTCTGAGGTCGGGTCGCTACAAGACTTCTACGATGGAGGTGGAGAGGGCTTCTGGAACAACCGTCAGGCCACCCATGTGCCGAGCCAGGCCCAGTATCTCCCGCTACTCTCTAGGGCGGGCCCCTTGTTTGAGCGCAAGAAACAACAAAACGTACGAAATCACTAGTTGAAGAGTACTCGTTGCAAAGATCACTTCAACTCCCCTGGTTGCGATAAGTGGCGCACATGCAGCGCGCCACTTGTCGCAACCTGGGAGTTTTCCCTTTTTTCAAAGATACCTTTATTCAAAATGTTTTATCTCTCAAACCGTGCGTCCAAATCTCGAACCGCTTTCACCGTTGGATTCCTCGCGTCCAGATCTTCAAAACTAGATCCATGTTGATAGGTTTTGATGAATTTTTTTTGTCGAAAAAATCAGACAAAAAACTGAACCGGGAGTACGGGTTTTCTCCCTTTCCGAAAGAGGCACGCCCATGCCTCTCATGAAATCACAACCGTGGCTCTCGCGGAAGCAAAACCATGACTCGCGGAAGGAAAAAAAAGAGAAATCGTGTTTTTTTCGTTTCCGAGGAGGCACGGCCGTGACCCTCGCGAAAGCACAACGATGCCTCTGTCGGAAGCAAAACCATGACTCGCGAAAGAAAAAAAACAGAAAACGCGTTTTTTTCCCTTTCGAAAGGCACAGCCGTGACTCTCGCGAAAGCGCAACCGTGCCTCTCGCGGAAGCAAAACCGTGACTCCCACGAAAGAAAAAAACAGAAAACGCGTATTTTTTCCGTTTCCGAGAGGCACGGCCGTGACTCTCGCGGAAGCAAAATCGTAACTCTCGCGAAAGGAAAAAAATAGAAAACGCGTTTTTTTTTCGTTTCCGAGATGCACGGCCGTGACCCTCGCGAAAGCACACTCGTGCCTCTCATGGAGGCAAAACCGTGACTCTCGCGAAAGGAAAAAAAAGGAAAATGCGTTTTTTCATGGAAAAAAATTTCTTTTCAATTTTTTTATCGAAAAGCTAAGGAAGACCGGTGGAAAACCAAAACATAAAAAAACCAGAAAAAACCGTTTAAAATGCCGAAAACGCGTGCGAAGAAAAAACAAAATTCGGAGGGAGCGCCTAGAGCGCGACACGTGGCGAATGACGGAGAGCACGACAAGCGGCGCTGATCGTTGCGAGCCTCCCGAAAGAGCGTTCGTCAACTAGTTACTCTCCAAAACGTATGTACAGCTGCTCGTCGTATTGTCTCCCCGGCTAACCTGCTGCATCGCCTGCCTCCTGGACCAGGCCTATCGCAAACCTGGGTACTTGGGAGGGGGGCCCCTCGATTGTGGGGGCACGGGGCGGCCGGCCCCCCACCCCAGGGCCGGCCCAGAACAAGGCCACCTCTCTTTTGTCGAAATCACTAGTTGAGGAGTACTCGTTGCAAAGATCACTCCAACTTCTCTGGTTGCGACAAGTGGCGCACATACAGCGCGCCACTTGTCGCAACCTGAAAGTTTTCGCTTTATTCGTAGATCCGTTTATTCAAAACGTTTTATCCCTCAAACCGTGCGTCCAAATCTCAGATCGGTTTCACTGTTGGATTCCTCGCATCGAGATCTTCAAAACTAGATCCATGTTGATAGGTTTTGACAAACTTTTTTTTACAAAAAAACGACCGAAAAAACCAGAAGAAAAAACCGAAATCACAACCGTGCCTTTCGCGGAAGCAAAATTGCGACTCTCGCAGAAGGAAGAAAAAGAGAAAATGCCTTTTTTCGTTTCCGAGGAGGCACAGCCGTGACTCTCACGAAAGTACAACCATGCCTGTCGCGGAAGCAAAACCGCGACTCTCGCGAAACGAAAAAAATAGAAAACACGTTTTTTTTCATTTTCGAGAGGCACGGCCATGACTCTCGCAAAAGCACAACCATGTGTAGCGACCAGACCTCAAACAGTCTGTGCTTCTGTGCACCAGTGTCATCCCTAGATCAGTAATGTTGACACGCACAGTACAAATGGAGGATTTATAACAGAGTAGTAATCACACACTTATTACAACGAGTATCTCAAAAGAGAAATAAGTATGATAAATATGGCTTAAGGCCATCTAATACGATAACAGCGGAAGACTTGGAAGATAAGTGAGTCCATCAACTCCAATGGCATCACTGAGTATAAGACCACGACCTAAGGCACCTTACTCGTCATCTGAAAAGTCTGCAACATGAAACGTTGCAGCCCGAAAACGGGTCAGCACATGGAATATGCTGGCAAAATAACACATAGAGAGTAATGAACAAAATGATGCTATCACTACATGCATATTTGGCTGGTAGGAGGCTCTATGGTCAACCTCGTTTTTCATATCTGGATCGGCCACGCGGTTCGAGGTTCACTAGAGTAGTCGCCGGAGTTGGAGAGGGAGAGGGCGGCCGGAGGTCGGGGCGAGGCCGGCAGGCGACGGGGCGGCGGCGGCCGGCGGGCGACGGGGCGGCGGCGGCCGGCGGAGCCCATGTGGCGGCGCGGGGCGCCTCGGGCGGCGGCGCTCACCGGTGCGGCGGAGAGGGGCGACGGGCGGCGGTCGGACCGGAGCTGGACGGCGGCGGGTCGGCGGAGGCGGCTGGCGGCGACCGCGGGCACGGGACGTGCTCGGGGGCGCGGGAGGCGGTGGCTCGCGGAGGGAGGCGCGGGGCGGCTCGGGCAGCGCGGACGGGCCGGGAGGGCCCCGCCTGGGCCCCGGCGTGCCGGCGCGCGGTGGTGCAGGGAAGTGGGTGCGGCGGCTGGCGAATCCGGAGCCGACACGTGGCGGCGGAGAGGGCGGCGGACACGTCTGTCGGCGGGTTTTTTCGTCCGGCGGCGCGAGGGGAGCGGGGCTAAGGTTTGGACTGCGATATTTGGACGGGGATCACATATTTATAGGCAGAGGGAGCTAGGAGACTCCAAATGAGGAGCGGTTTTCGCCTACACGATCGTGATCCAACGACGGAGAGCATGGAGGAGGTTTAGGTGGGTTATTCGGCTGTTTTGGAGGGGTGTTGGGCTGCAACACACAAGAGGCCTTTGCGGTTACCCGGTTAACCGTTGGAGCATCAAACGGCCTCCAAATGGAACGGAACTCGACAGATGGTGTACCGGTGGTGTACCAAGGCCACTTGGCAAACCTCGGTCCATTCCGAGAACGTTTAACACCCGCTCATGAAAAGAGACAAGAGGGGTGCGCCGGTGCATGTGGGAGTGTCGGATTGCAAAACGGACAACGGGGAAAATGCTCGGATGCATGAGACGAACACGTATGCAAATGCGATGCACATGATGACATGATATGAAATGCATGACAATAACAAAATGCAAAATGAAGACAAAAACCCAACCGCGGAGGGAATATCATAACACATAGCCGAAAATGGCAAGAGTTGGAGTTACAAATATGGAAAGTCACATCCGGGGTGTTACAGAGGACCCGTGTGATCATCCTACGGCTCGCCACCCAGGCTCAAAGGGATCATAAGATTATTCATGCTAGAAACTTCCGTGTGCAGCCACAAGCCATTATGGGCTCTAGCATAGCTGAGTAAGTTGCGTGAAGCTCTTGAAGAGGTAGACTAGCAGATGTAGTGGGTTGTAGGTGGTACTGTCTATCCAGAGTAGAGAGTTAATGCTTCTGAAAGACTGTGTCTCGGTCATCCGTTTCTCAAACACCCTGTAGTGCGAGAAATCCAACGGAGGAGATCGAGTCTTGTGGGGAAAAGTGCGCAAACCTCTGCAGAGTGTACAAACTAATCATGATTAGCCGTGTCCCCGGTTATGGACAATCTTGAGTATCTGGTTCTTGAATCATCATGCTGATCTCAACACTTTATTTAATTAATTTGATTGGGTTAATGATTATTATTTTGGGATTGAGTTGGAGGAACCTTCTCAATATTTTTCAACCAACTTGGTAGTTAAATAAAATTTATTCCTTTGCAGTAGGGAAAAATTGGCTTTTCGCAAAAACATTACAACCATAGAGCTTTTCCACCAGCCAAATATGCATGTAGTGATAGCTATTATTCATCATTACCCTATGGTGTGAATTTGCCAGTACATTCAATGTACTGACCCTTTGTGGCTGCAACGTCTCATGTTGCAGGAATCTGACGACGAGTAAGTGATACGTTGGGGTTACGATTTCTACACTCAACTTTGTCGTTGGTGTTGATGGGAATCCACAACCTTGTTGTTACTTTCGCTATTTTGGATTAAGGTAATAGTATTTACGTTACTTTATACATGTGATTTACCTCTGCTATAAATCCTCGAGTACTGTGTGTGTCAGCATACCGATCCAGGGATGACACTTAAGCATAGAGACTTGACCGTGTGAGGTTGGGTCGCTACAGGAGTTCTACGATGGAGGTGGAGACGGCTTCAGGAACAACCGTCAGGCCGCCCATGTGCCGGGCCAGGCCCAGTATCTCCCGCTACTCTCTAGGGCGGGCCCCTTGTGTGAGCGCAAGAAACAACAAAACGTACGAAATCACTAGTTGAAGAGTACTCGTTGCAAAGATCACTTCAACTCCCCTGGTTGCGATAAGTGGCGCACATGCAGCGCGCCACTTGTCGCAACCTAGGAGTTTTCCCTTTTTTCATAGATACCTTTATTCAAAATGTTTTATCTCTCAAACCGTGCGTCCAAATCTCGAACCGCTTTCACCGTTGGATTCCTCGCGTCGAGATCTTCAAAACTAGATCCATGTTGATAGGTTTTGACGAAATTTTTTCACGAAAAAATCAGACAAAAAAACCGAACCGGGAGTACGGGTTTTCTCCCTTTCCGAAAGAGGCACGCCCATGCCTCTCATGAAATCACAACCGTGGCTCTTGGGGAAGCAAAACCGTGACTCGCGGAAGGAAAAAAAAGAGAAATCGTGTTTTTTTCGTTTCCGAGGAGGCACGGCCGTGACTCTCGCGAAAGCACAACCGTGCCTCTGTCGGAAGCAAAACCATGACTCGCGAAAGAAAAAAAACAGAAAACGCGTTTTTTCCCTTTCGAAAGGCACAGCCGTGACTCTCGCGAAAGCGCAACCGTGCCTCTCGCGGAAGCAAAACCGTGACTCCCGCGAAAGAAAAAAACAGAAAACGCGTATTTTTTTCCGTTTCCGAGAGGCACGGCCGTGACTGCAAAATCGTAACTCTCACGAAAGGAAAAAAAATAGAAAACGCGTTTTTTTCGTTTCCGAGAGGCACGGCCGTGACCCTCGCGACAGCACACTCGTGCCTCTCATGGAGGCAAAACCGTGACTCTCGCGAAAGGAAAAAAAGGAAAATGCGTTTTTTCATGGAAAAAAATTTCTTTTCAATTTTTTTTATCGAAAAGCTAAGGAAGACCGGTGGAAAACCAAAACATAAAAAAACCAGAAAAAACCGTTTAAAATGCCGAAAACGCGTGCGAAGAAAAAACAAAATTCGGAGGGAGCGCCCAGAGCGCGACATGTGGCGAATGACGGAGAGCGCGACAAGCGGCGCTGATCGTTGCGAGGCTCCCGAAAGAGCGTTCGTTAACTAGTTACTCTCCAAAACATACGTACAACTGCTCGTCGTATTGTCTCCCCGGCTAACCTGCTGCATCGCCTGCCTCCTGGACCAGGCCTATCGCAAACCTGGGTACTTGGGAGGGGGGCCCCTCGATTGTGGGGGCACGGGGCGGCCGGCCCCCCACCCCAGGGCCGGCCCAGAACAAGGCCACCTCTCTTTTGTCGAAATCACTAGTTGAGGAGTACTCGTTGCAAAGATCACTCCAACTTCTCTGGTTGCGACAAGTGGCGCACATACAGCGCGCCACTTGTCGCAACCTGAAAGTTTTCGCTTTATTCGTGGATCCGTTTATTCAAAACGTTTTATCTCTCAAGCCGTGCGTCCAAATCTCAGATCGGTTTCACTGTTGGATTCCTTGCATCGAGATCTTCAAAACTAGATCCATGTTGATAGGTTTTGACAAACTTTTTTTTACAAAAAAAAACGACCGAAAAAACCGGAAGAATAAACCGAAATCACAACCGTGCCTTTCGCGGAAGCAAAATTGCAACTCTCGCAGAAGGAAGAAAAAGAGAAAATGCCTTTTTTCGTTTCCGAGGAGGCACGGCCGTGACTCTCACGAAAGTACAACCATGCCTGTCGCGGAAGCAAAACCGCGACTCTCGCAAAACGAAAAAAATAGAAAACGCATTTTTTTTTCATTTTCGAGAGGCACGGCCATGACTCTCGCAAAAGCACAACCATGTGTAGCGACCAGACCTCAAACAGTCTGTGCTTCTGTGCACCAGTGTCATCCCTAGATCCGTAATGTTGACACGCACAGTACAAATGGAGGATTTATAACAGAGTAGCAATCACACACTTATTACAACGAGTATCTCAAAAGAGAAATAAGTATGATAAATATGGCTTAAGGCCATCTAATACGATAACAGCGGAAGACTTGGAAGATAAGTGAGTCCATCAAATCCAACGGCATCACGGAGTATAAGACCACGACCTAAGGCACCTTACTCGTCGCCTGAAAAGTCTGCAACATGAAACGTTGCAGCCCGAAAACGGGTCAGCACATGGAATATGCTGGCAAAATAACACATAGAGAGTAATGAACAAAATGATGCTATCACTACATGCATATTTGGCTGGTAGGAGGCTCTATGGTTACTGTTTTGCAAAAAGCCAATTTTTCCCTACTGCAAAGGAATAAATTTTATTTAACTATCATGGTGGTTGTTAAACATTGAGATGGTTGACAGCATCTCAATCCCAATTAAGTATCATCATTAACCCAACAAAATTAATTAAAGTAACATGGTGATGAGATTCACATGATAATCCAAATACTAGATACTCAAAACGTCCATAACCGGGGACACGGCTAACCATGATTAGTTTATACACTCTGCAGAGGTTTGTGCACTTTTCCCCACAAGACTCGATCGCCTCCGCTTGATTCTCGCACTACATGATGTTTGAGAAACGGATGACCGAGACACAGTCTTTCAGAAGCGTTTGCACCTTACGATGTAATAGACCGTACCAACCTACATCCCCTACATCTGCTAGTCTACCACTGTAGGAGTTCACACAACTTAGTCAACTATGCTTGAGCCCATAATAGCTTGTGGCTACACACGGAAGTTTCTAGCATGAATAATCTCATGATCCCTTTGAACCTAGGTGGCGGTCCAAAAAGAAATAGGCAATCACTGGAATACCCAGGTGCCTCAATCCACCCAGATGTGAGTTTTAGTTACCACCTTAAGTAAACCATTAATTAACAATCACACATCTGTCGTGAATATCTCTCAAACCCAATCCACGTCTACGAGCATAGCATAGCGATATAAGCAAACGTAGAAGTAACTCCCAAGGGTTTGATAATAAAACAGGTAATAGGTACTACCTCAACTACTTCCCGATACCCACAATTTAATTAGGTCATAACCATGCAATGTTTGAGGGTTGATCTAATGCAATAAAACTGGGTAGTAAAGAGGTATGATTAAAGTGTTACTTGCCTTGCTGATGATCCGTGAAACTTAGAGATTCGAAGTAGCAAGCGGCGCACTCCGGGTACTCTATCGCAAACAAACAAGCATACAATAAGAACTCATCAAATGTACAGGTAAATCTCAAATAAAAAAATCTAACCAGAAAGTTCAACTTAAGAACTTCGGTTTGCAAAAAGAATCAAATCGAACGAAACAACGAAAGTCAAACAGCGAAAGAAACAAGCTTCGTTTACTAATCTGGATCTAAGTCAAATTTTACAGTAGCAAAAACTTGTTTGAGTAGGTTAAACGGAAAGAGAATTTCGAGACGAAACTCCAGGCGCTTGAATCGCCTGATTTCGATAAACGAGCGAAAAGTTAAACTAAAACGAAAAACAGATCGGAATCGTGATTTGGAATAATCGCGGAAAATCCGGCGAAAAAGAAAACTGATGAACAGTTAAACGAACGGACGTTCGTTAACTGCGACTAACCGACGAACACGTTCGTTAAAACGAACGGATCGGCGAACGTTCACTAACTAACTAAACCGACAGAAAAAATAACAGATCTAATAAAAATAAAACCTAGGGTTTCGGAAAAAGAAAAACGAAACGGTTTTCCGGCGAAAAACCGCGCGGCGGCTACCTCGGTCCGGCGGGACTCCGGCGGGGTCGGGCGGGGCTCCGGCGGGCTCGGGAGAGGGCGGCGAGGGGCGGCGGGGCTGCGGGGTCGTCGGGGCGACGAGGGGCGGCGTTCGGGGCTCCGGGCGGCGGCTCCTCGGGCTCCTCTCGGCGGCGGCGATGGGCGGCTCCGGCGAGGCTCCTCCAGGCGGCGTCGGGTGGGGAACGAGGCGGGGTGAGGGTGGGGAGAGGCGGCGGGGTGGGGTATATAAGAGAGGAGGGGGGGTGCCGTGGGGGAGGGGCGACGGGCGGCGGCCGTGCTCGAGCGGGACTCGGGCGGCGGCGGGTCTCCAGGTCGGGGACGACTCGGGCGGCTGGGCTGGGCCGTCGGCTGGGCTTCGACCCAGTCGGCGCGCTCGGGGTTTTTTTTTAATTAATTCCGCCGAACCTAGAAAAATTGCAGAAAAATAAATAAAAATCTAAAAATGCCGAAATAAATTTTCACCATCTAATTAAAATAATTAGAACGAGGTGAACATTTTCTTGGCCCTAAAAATGCAGTTTTTAAAACGTGCAATTTTTTAATGCAAATAAAATTGCAAATAAAATCCGAATAAAATCAAATATTTGATTTTAATATTTTTCCTCCAATATTTCAATTATCGTGGAGAAGTCATATTTTCTCCTCTCATTTATTTTAATATGAAATATTTTTCGGAGAGAAAAATAATTAAAAACCAAAAATCCTTGTTTCACTTATTGGATAAAAATCAAATATGAAAACCGGGAAAAATCCCCAACTCTCTCCGAGGGTCCTTGAGTTGCTTAGGATTTTTTTTTTTCGAGGATTTGCCAAAATGCAATAAAATATGCTATGCAATGATGATCTAATGTATAACATTCCAAATTGAAAATTTAGGATGTTACACCATGCCTCTCGCGGAAGCAAACCGTGACTCTCGTGAATGAAAAAAAAACAGAAAACGCGTTTTTTATTCGTTTCCGAGAGACACGGCCATGGCTCTCGCGAAAGCACAACCGTGCCTCTCGCGGAAGCAAAACCGTGACTCTCGCGAAATGGAAAAAACAGAAAACGTGTTTTTTTGTTTCCGAGAGGCGCGATCGTGACTCTCGCGAAAGCACACCCGTGCCTCTCAGGGAAGCAAAATCGTGACTCTCGCGAAAAGAAAAAAAGACAGAAAACGCGTTTTTTTCGTTTCCGAGAGGCACGGCCGTAACGCTCGCGAAAGCACACCCGTGCCTCTCACGGAAGCAAAACCGTGACTCTCGCGAAAGGGAAAAAAAGAAAACGCATTTTTCCGTTTCCGAGAGGCATGGCCGTGACTCTCGTGAAAGCAAAACCGTGCTTCTCGCGGGAGCAAAACCGTGACTCTCGCGAAAGGGAAAAAAAAGAAAACGCGTTGTTTCGCACAAAAAAGAATTTCAATTTTTTTTGCTCGAAAGCTAAGGAAGACTGGTGGAAAACTAAAACATCAAAAAAACAAAAAAATAGTTTAAAAAGCCGAAAATGTGTGCGAAAAAAAACAAAATCCGGAGGGAGCGCCTAGAGCGCGACACGTGGCGAATGGCTGAGAGTGCGCCAAGTGGCGCTCGTTAACTAGTTGCTCTCCTCTTTTGTTGTCTTCACATATTTTGTGGATTCAATGCATGATGCTGCTGCTCCATGAAATGAAATGGACACACAGTCCAACAAGAAGAGAGGAAAAAACAGGGCAACAAGTCTCAGTTGTGCTCCAGGCAACAAATGACCTTCTTCTTTTTCACTCAAGAAAGACTGAACCAGCAACACACGCCGGCTCCTCACTTTTCATATCCAGTAGACACACTATGTGAACTGATGGCTGCTCTAATGTCTGGAATTTTTTAGACATCCAGAGTCTGGCACCTTTTGATTCTTGGTTGTTCCACGGGAGCAATGGCAACAATGAATTAAATTCTTGAACTAGGCAACTGCTCTAAGGCCACAAACTTAGCTTCTTATTATCTCTTATTTTGGCAAAAACTCATCAGTTCTCTTCAATGGCAGCATATAAATGTTCGTCCAATGGCACATGCCACACATTTCTCAGCTGCAGGATTAAAGAATCAAGGTGTGAACCAGTTACTCTCTTCAAGATTGGGCAGTCTCTTGTATGCTAGTGTAATCTGATAATCAAGGTGTGTTGCGTCCCTTTACTACTGACTTTGTTCACTGAACATTAACTGCCAGTAATCTGAGAGAACCCCAACATTACAAACTGATATGCAGATTATATATAAGCTTATTATATGCAGGAGTAAAAGCTGCGTATCAGCGTATGTATGTACGTTCAGAAGAAAGAGAGAGTTGGGTTTGAAACCCTGCAGGGTACCTGGCAGTCCTTTTAATTTCAAACAAGCAGATACTCGATCCACAACTGTTTACAGGATCTAATGGCGCAACCTTTGAAGAAAGAAGTATATCTATTAATTCAAGCATAAATCTGAGAAGAAACATTATCTTATGCTGTGATTCAGTTAAATGAACTGGAGGCCTGGCAAATCCAATTAGTGATACACTTAACTGAACTGTGCTGTGATTCAGTTGTACAGAGTACATTTTCTTGGGTGAAGCTTTGGCTGTGGTCTCTATTGACAGCAACTAACTCACAAGGTTCAATAAAGAAATCTTCAATTTCAGCATGCATTACTACATACAAGTGCGCATGCAAGGTTCTCAGCTTGAGACAGAATTACAATAACACAAATAAACTTGAAAAGCGTTTTTACTCGTTGGTAATAACATATATTTTCGACGCCAGTTGTTATTGAGACTGCCACTTTCAGTAGTAAGCCTTTTCTTGTCTCTCCATTTGGAGAGCAAATCTGCATTTTGTGGACAGGTTAATGAGAAACGTGGAGGCTTTGAAGAAGCTTGAGAAGATGAGCTTTCCATATTGCATCAATAACTGTACCACAGCTTCATCACATACAAATTCCTAGACTTTTCTCATATTGGTTTTACACTACTAAAATGTTCAGGTTTGACGGTACTAGTGTTTAGTAGTGGAAGCAGCACACAGCTATTAATTTCATGATGTACTCTGTTTTTAACACAGAAATCAGAGATTTCTGACTGTCTGGAATGTTGTTTAGGCATTCAGAGTCTTGCACGTTTTGACTCCTGATTCTTCGACGGGAGCAAGCAGAGTGCAACTGCTCTAATGGCCCACTCCGCAACTCCGCTCCGGAGTGATCCCACTCCGCAACTCCGCCCCGGAGTGGAGTAGCATGCAGCTATAATCTGAGGAGCGGCTAGAACGGTGCTCCACGCGCTCCGCTCCGCAGTGGGGAAGTGGAGGGTTGCCGAACAGTGCCTTAGCTTCTTATTCTCTCTTGTTTTGGCAAAAAAAAACTGATCTATTCTCCTCAAAGGCAGAATCTGGAAATTCTAATATTCCAGCATCATCCAATGCTAGCTAGGTACTCTCTCCAAGATTGGGCTGTCCTCTGTATACAAGGATCTATTTAGTGCCTGAGTTTCCAGCATTCAACAGTGAAAAGGAAGAAGAAAGGCAGCTCCTCTGTTTTGGCTGGACCGCTAGCTGCATGCTCCGTTTAAACTGCTGTTGGATCGAATGAGTCCGCAGCGCTACTACGACTTTGACGTAAGCAAGCAAAGCATATTTCAGTAAGCACTAAGCAGCAGAAGATTCAGTCAATGAATTTGCCAAAATCTTTTTATTGCCAGCTAAAAACGGAAATTAACAACAAGGAGCATCCCCATATAAGTGAACAAGCTCTCTGCCTGGCAAACGCCCATATAAAAGAGTAATACTCGGATGGTGGTCAATCTAGTCACAGGTGAATAAGTATAGAAGAAATCTTCCTCTTCCTTCTAGGGCATAGCCCTTGGCCACAAGCCTAGCATTGTACTTTTCAATCGTACTGTCAAGCCTAAGCTTCTTTTTGAACACTCACTTACATTCCAATGGTTTGTAATCATAGGGATGTTCAGTGATCTCCCATGTCCCGTTAGGCATGATGAAATCCATCTCGGTACAAACCGCATATTTCCAGTAGTCAGCATCTGGAGATGCATGCGCTTCTGAAATAAATTTAGGCGTATCATCCATGAGGTACACGAGGAAATCATCACCAAAGGTCTTTGCAGTCATTTGTCTCTTACCCCTACAAGGGTTTCCTGTCATCCTTCTCAGGATTTTCATCATATGTTTGTTCATAATATTCGATAGGAATGGCAGGCTCGGGAAGGAGATTCCTGTCTAGAAGTGCTTTGCATATCTCTCATTCGAAAAATATCCTCGAAGAATTTAGCATCCTTAGACTCCATAATTGTACCGACCTTCTAGTCAGGTATCTCAGATTTCACTACTAGAAATCTATAGCCACGCTATTCTTAGCGTAGCCCAAATTAACGCAATCCACGTTCTTTGGTCCAAGCTTACATTCTTTAGGGATCGGCACATTGATTTTCGCCAAACAGCCCCAAGTACATAAGTATGAGAGTGTTCAATAGACCAACTGCGTGAACTAATGATGGCTGCAACAGACGCAGTCCACCGTTACCCACTGTGCGAAACACAACTCTTTATACTACAACAAGCTAGGTTTAATCATATAGATGCTAGGTTTGTTTGCTAACAATAAAATTATGACAAAAGACAACCTGGAAAAAAGGGGATTGACAAACCACCAAGTTGTCTGTTTTGTTCTGAAGATGAGTGTGTCCAACACCTTTTCTTTGAATGTGTGGTTGGTAAGGCAATTGGATCCATGTTAAGGATTTTTTTTAACTCCCTCTTGGGACATACTACCTTTCTATTACCAAATACTGGCCAGCCAGCAAAAATCATTCTACATTGAACCCCATTTGCGCCTGTGTACTATGGTGTCCGTGGAAAACTAGGAATGCACATGTTTTTAACAATGCTGTCTGGTTTAATACTAAACAGGTTTGGTGGTCTGAGTTAGTTCGCTAGATGTCACCAAGTAATATGAGAGAACCGCAAAATTACAGAACAGATATGCAGCATATATAAACTCATGTCTATGTATGTATGTTAAGAAGAGATGAAGTTGGGAGCCATGCAGGGTAGCTTATACACTAGAACCTGGCAGTCCTTCTAATTTCAAACAAGTAGAGACTGGATCCACAACCGTCTACGAAATCTGACAGCAGAACCTTTGTTATCAATTAATCTTGTACACTGATGCAACTACGTATTAGGCAGTAGGGTGAGTAGAGGCATGGTGTAAGAAAAGAGAATAACAAAAAAAATTGAAAAAATAGTAAGAAAAGGGAGAAAAGAAAAAACCCGGAGAAAACGTAATAAAAATGATGAAAATGTTCATAGAAAAAATGTTGACCATGTATTAGAAAATGTTAGTCAAGCATCTATTTTTTTTAAAGTGTGTATAAGGCAAAATGTTAATCATGTATTAAAACAATGTTAGTCTTGTATTTGAATTTCTTAATCAACCATTTGAAAAATGTTAAAAATAGGTATGAAAAAATGTTGACCATCTATTAAAAAAATATTAATTCATATTGGAAAAATGTTAAACGTGTATTAGAGAAATGTTGTTGACATATACAAAAACGTAGAATTGAAACCAAAAGAACAAAGAAAACCAAAAAAGAAACAAGAATAAACCAAAGAAAAAGGAAAACTGAAAATAAAACTGTAGAAAAATGAAAACAAAACAAAAAAACCCGAGAAGAAAAATGAAAAGAAACAATTGAAAACCAAGAAGGAAACAAAAAAAGAATAAAACGAGGAAAATGTGTAAGAAAAGAGAAAAGATATAAACAATGAACGAAACAAAAGAATAACAAAAAATCGGAAAAAAAAAACAAATAAAAATGTGCAACAGCAAGCCGAGAGAGCCTCCGGACTCCGGTGACTCCATCCCGCCAACGGGAGGTGAGTGAGACTCAGGAGCATAAAAATGTGGGATATATCTACTATTCCTAGCTAAGAACTGAGAAGAAACAGAGACCTGGTAGGTCTAATTTATGATGGTACCAGATTTTTGTTTTTCAGAATCTGGCCTTGAAGTACATATTTTAGCTACTATATACTAGGGCAATTCTTTCCTGTGGATCATCTTCCAGTTGACAGCATGGGGGTCATTCCATTGCTGCTAACTGAAACCTTCATTCTGTCTGCATTTTCATTACGGCCATGATGCTATTACTCAAGTTTTTCTCGGCCGTCGTGGGTCTTGACTTATCCCCAGTTGGTTCCTCGGACGAAACTCATCTGAGCCATCCGCTAACTGAACCTTGATGAGCTTCAGGTTTTCGTCTAACTCAACTCATCTGAAGACGAAAAACGACCGGGCTATTGGCACCTTCAAATGAAAACAAATAGACTGAAATCAAAAGGATCCCATTTCAAAAATAAAGCAAATTTAAATCTATATATATGGGAAGGAAGGTAGGACTCCTCTGTTTTTCTTGGACCGCTGCATATGCTCTGTTTTTGCGCGCGCGGGAAAGGTATTCATTGGATCAATTGATCCATCCTACATTTGTGATTTGTCTGCTCTTAAAACTGTCATGTTTCGTGATACTCACCACTAACTACCTATCATGTTTCGTGATGAACCAAGAGTTGCCGGGAAATACTCGAGCATTTGGTTGCTCGAAACAGAACCGCTGCTCTGCTTTTGCTGGACCTCTGCGAGGGACAACAGGAAGCAACTACTACGTTTCTCAAGCTGCACGCGTCCAGACTCCGCTGCTACCCATTCAACCTGCACTAAAATTTTGCTCCGGAATTCCAACACCAGGACTCTTCATTTCCAATAAGACTGGCTGCACGGAGCATTCGTAGCCTCCTAGCTTCATACAACAAAGCAAAGCAGGACAACATTTAATCAGGCTGGCAAATAGCAACAGACCTGACTAGCAACTCAGCTATTTGGTGAGCTCGAAAAACCACAGTCAGGTAGCAACAGCGATTACTTGCAAATTTATCTTCACATGTTAATGCCACATGAGCTTATTCAAGAGTCATGGACAAGTTAGCCGAGCTAATATATTATATATTGCTACATTTGAATAAAAGGTGCCACATGTAGCATAAACGTCGAAGTTTTTTTTCCATATATTAGGCAAATTTGCGTGAGAAATGCCGTCTTCGCTTTTTTCCATCCGGACGGGTGCCCCACCGTCTTGTGCCATATAAAGTATACAAGCGTAGCTTAGGCACACGGTTAATTCGCAAATTGCATTGTCATCAACACCAAAACACTTAAGGCGGGAAATGCCCTTTCACTTCGTCTATCGCACATGTTGACTGACACAATATGAAATATGATGTTTGTTGGTTCGTCTATCCCACACGCACCTTTGTTGCAACCATTTGTATTGCAAGAATTCGTTGCACACCCTACTTTTATGGAACCATGTGCAGTGCAATGACTCGAGTAGCAGGTTTATTTGCCCATAATTTAATCCCTGTAATAAGAAAATTCACATTTCATAGCCAACAAATGTTCACTAAGGTTTCATATATAAAAAATATCATATTTCATATCCATCAAATGTCCGCCAGGAATTCATAATTGATATCACAGTAAACCATATAGCTAGTACCATAGTAAACAATCACCAAATTGAACAAGTACCAAATAAGCACTTTGCATGCCGCATCTAAAACCTTCAAAAGTAGCATCATATATGGTAATAGAGAGATGAATCTCATCTAGAAAATAGATGAAGTGGAAGTTGAATATTGCGCCTTCCGTGATGTTGAAGGTCTGTGCTACTTTATGCCAACACATGTGGATGATCACCCGCCCATCCTTCGGCCTCTTGAGGAGTAGTTCAATATTTCTAAATGGGTCACCGGAGCATGTGCTTCAAGAACAATAACTCTAGAAGACATGTATGCATCTCTGCCGTAAGTGAGACAAAGGCTCATATATTTCATTAACCGGCATATTCAGTCTATGAATTCTTCACCTAGAATCTTTGTGAATGGATTCCTTCATGTAGTAACAACAACTCAATTTTCCAAAAAAAGAAAAGAAAACCAACCAATTGAAGATCGAGTGATATATGTTGACAAAATTTCAGTCCATAAAGAAAAATCTACGACCATAATCTACTAATAAAATATAATTTATGCATGTTGCGTTTGCACATTGGCATGAATAATACATCAATCTTTAAATAGATACATGGCGTTGTAATAACAGATACCTAGAGAAATAATACTACACATGAGCGTGCAATCTTTACAGAGGTACAACCATAAATAATCCCACCTCTGGAGAAGGCTCCCTCCAAGTTGGGGCATTGAATGGTGCATTTTGAACACACAAAAAGTCAGGAGTTCAAATAAGTTTTAAAAAAAGAAATCCCTTTGTAACAGACGAGTTTCCGGATGAAATCCTGATACTTTGAAAGAGATTGTCCGTTTTGTACACGAAGTGCATCCAGTTTTTGCCGTAACCCTCTCAACTTTCTTGCACATGCTATGTGGATGAAATGATGATATCATGCCAACTTTCAACCTTTTCAGAGTTCATTGGAAATGCTTTTCAATTTTAGGGTCTTATAGCTCAAAATAATTAGTAAATGCATGAAAAATAACAAATGAAGTCAGAAAGGATTGAAATATGATGATGTGGCTTTGAATGGTGCATTTTGAACACACAAAAAGTCAGGAGTTCAAATAAGTTTTAAAAAATGAAATCCCTTTGTAACAGACGAGTTTCCGGATGAAATCCTGATACTTTGAAAGAGATTGTCCGTTTTGTACACGAAGTGCATCCAGTTTTTGCCGTAACCCGCTCAACTTTCTTGCACATGCTATGTGGATGAAATGATGATATCATGCCAACTTTCAACCTTTTCAGAGTTCATTGGAAATGCTTTTCAATTTTAGGGTCTTATAGCTCAAAATAATTAGTAAATGCATGAAAAATAACAAATGAAGTCAGAAAGGATTGAAATATGATGATGTGGCTTTGAATGGTGCATTTTGAACACACAAAAAGTCAGGAGTTCAAATAAGTTTTAAAAAATGAAATCCCTTTGTAACAGACGAGTTTCCGGATGAAATCCTGATACTTTGAAAGAGATTGTCCGTTTTGTACACGAAGTGCATCCAGTTTTTGCCGTAACCCGCTCAACTTTCTTGCACATGCTATGTGGATGAAATGATGATATCATGCCAACTTTCAACCTTTTCAGAGTTCATTGGAAATGCTTTTCAATTTTAGGGTCTTATAGCTCAAAATAATTAGTAAATGCATGAAAAATAACAAATGAAGTCAGAAAGGATTGAAATATGATGATGTGGCTTTGAATGGTGCATTTTGAACACACAAAAAGTCAGGAGTTCAAATAAGTTTTAAAAAATGAAATCCCTTTGTAACAGACGAGTTTCCGGATGAAATCCTGATACTTTGAAAGAGATTGTCCGTTTTGTACACGAAGTGCATCCAGTTTTTGCCGTAACCCGCTCAACTTTCTGGCACATGCTATGTGGATGAAATGATGATATCATGCCAACTTTCAACCTTTTCAGAGTTCATTGGAAATGCTTTTCAATTTTAGGGTCTTATAGCTCAAAATAATTAGTAAATGCATGAAAAATAACAAATGAAGTCAGAAAGGATTGAAATATGATGATGTGGCTTTGAATGGTGCATTTTGAACACACAAAAAGTCAGGAGTTCAAATAAGTTTAAAAAAAAGAAATCCCTTTGTAACAGACGAGTTTCCGGATGAAATCCTGATACTTTGAATGAGATTGTCCGTTTTGTACACGAAGTGCATCCAGTTTTTGCCGTAACCCGCTCAACTTTCTTGCACATGCTATGTGGATGAAATGATGATATCATGCCAACTTTCAACCTTTTCAGAGTTCATTGGAAATGCTTTTCAATTTTAGGGTCTTATAGCTCAAAATAATTAGTAAATGCATGAAAAATAACAAATGAAGTCAGAAAGGATTGAAATATGATGATGTGGCTTTGAATGGTGCATTTTGAACACACAAAAAGTCAGGAGTTCAAATAAGTTTTAAAAAATGAAATCCCTTTGTAACAGACGAGTTTCCGGATGAAATCCTGATACTTTGAATGAGATTGTCCGTTTTGTACACGAAGTGCATCCAGTTTTTGCCGTAACCCGCTCAACTTTCTTGCACATGCTATGTGGATGAAATGATGATATCATGCCAACTTTCAACCTTTTCAGAGTTCATTGGAAATGCTTTTCAATTTTAGGGTCTTATAGCTCAAAATAATTAGTAAATGCATGAAAAATAACAAATGAAGTCAGAAAGGATTGAAATATGATGATGTGGCTTTGAATGGTGCATTTTGAACACACAAAAAGTCAGGAGTTCAAATAAGTTTTAAAAAAAGAAATCCCTTTGTAACAGACGAGTTTCCGGATGAAATCCTGATACTTTGAATGAGATTGTCCGTTTTGTACACGAAGTGCATCCAGTTTTTGCCGTAACCCGCTCAACTTTCTTGCACATGCTATGTGGATGAAATGATGATATCATGCCAACTTTCAACCTTTTCAGAGTTCATTGGAAATGCTTTTCAATTTTAGGGTCTTATAGCTCAAAATAATTAGTAAATGCATGAAAAATAACAAATGAAGTCAGAAAGGATTGAAATATGATGATGTGGCTTTGAATGGTGCATTTTGAACACACAAAAAGTCAGGAGTTCAAATAAGTTTTAAAAAATGAAATCCCTTTGTAACAGACGAGTTTCCGGATGAAATCCTGATACTTTGAAAGAGATTGTCCGTTTTGTACACGAAGTGCATCCAGTTTTTGCCGTAACCCGCTCAACTTTCTTGCACATGCTATGTGGATGAAATGATGATATCATGCCAACTTTCAACCTTTTCAGAGTTCATTGGAAATGCTTTTCAATTTTAGGGTCTTATAGCTCAAAATAATTAGTAAATGCATGAAAAATAACAAATGAAGTCAGAAAGGATTGAAATATGATGATGTGGCTTTGAATGGTGCATTTTGAACACACAAAAAGTCAGGAGTTCAAATAAGTTTTAAAAAATGAAATCCCTTTGTAACAGACGAGTTTCCGGATGAAATCCTGATACTTTGAAAGAGATTGTCCGTTTTGTACACGAAGTGCATCCAGTTTTTGCCGTAACCCTCTCAACTTTCTGGCACATGCTATGTGGATGAAATGATGATATCATGCCAACTTTCAACCTTTTCAGAGTTCATTGGAAATGCTTTTCAATTTTAGGGTCTTATAGCTCAAAATAATTAGTAAATGCATGAAAAATAACAAATGAAGTCAGAAAGGATTGAAATATGATGATGTGGCTTTGAATGGTGCATTTTGAACACACAAAAAGTCAGGAGTTCAAATAAGTTTTAAAAAAAGAAATCCCTTTGTAACAGACGAGTTTCCGGATGAAATCCTGATACTTTGAATGAGATTGTCCGTTTTGTACACGAAGTGCATCCAGTTTTTGCCGTAACCCGCTCAACTTTCTGGCACATGCTATGTGGATGAAATGATGATATCATGCCAACTTTCAACCTTTTCAGAGTTCATTGGAAATGCTTTTCAATTTTAGGGTCTTATAGCTCAAAATAATTAGTAAATGCATGAAAAATAACAAATGAAGTCAGAAAGGATTGAAATATGATGATGTGGCTTTGAATGGTGCATTTTGAACACACAAAAAGTCAGGAGTTCAAATAAGTTTAAAAAAAAGAAATCCCTTTGTAACAGACGAGTTTCCGGATGAAATCCTGATACTTTGAAAGAGATTGTCCGTTTTGTACACGAAGTGCATCCAGTTTTTGCCGTAACCCGCTCAACTTTCTTGCACATGCTATGTGGATGAAATGATGATATCATGCCAACTTTCAACCTTTTCAGAGTTCATTGGAAATGCTTTTCAATTTTAGGGTCTTATAGCTCAAAATAATTAGTAAATGCATGAAAAATAACAAATGAAGTCAGAAAGGATTGAAATATGATGATGTGGCTTTGAATGGTGCATTTTGAACACACAAAAAGTCAGGAGTTCAAATAAGTTTTAAAAAATGAAATCCCTTTGTAACAGACGAGTTTCCGGATGAAATCCTGATACTTTGAAAGAGATTGTCCGTTTTGTACACGAAGTGCATCCAGTTTTTGCCGTAACCCTCTCAACTTTCTAGCACATGCTATGTGGATGAAATGATGATATCATGCCAACTTTCAACCTTTTCAGAGTTCATTGGAAATGCTTATCAATTTTAGGGTCTTATAGCTCAAAATAATTAGTAAATGCATGAAAAATAACAAATGAAGTCAGAAAGGATTGAAATATGATGATGTGGCTTTGAATGGTGCATTTTGAACACAC
This sequence comes from Aegilops tauschii subsp. strangulata, assembly GCF_002575655.3. Taxonomy (NCBI): domain Eukaryota; kingdom Viridiplantae; phylum Streptophyta; class Magnoliopsida; order Poales; family Poaceae; genus Aegilops; species Aegilops tauschii. The sequence goes on along the minus strand of NC_053041.3, from coordinate 1,635,619 downwards.
AAAAAGTCAGGAGTTCAAATAAGTTTTAAAAAATGAAATCCCTTTGTAACAGACGAGTTTCCGGATGAAATCCTGATACTTTGAATGAGATTGTCCGTTTTGTACACGAAGTGCATCCAGTTTTTGCCGTAACCCGCTCAACTTTCTTGCACATGCTATGTGGATGAAATGATGATATCATGCCAACTTTCAACCTTTTCAGAGTTCATTGGAAATGCTTTTCAATTTTAGGGTCTTATAGCTCAAAATAATTAGTAAATGCATGAAAAATAACAAATGAAGTCAGAAAGGATTGAAATATGATGATGTGGCTTTGAATGGTGCATTTTGAACACACAAAAAGTCAGGAGTTCAAATAAGTTTTAAAAAATGAAATCCCTTTGTAACAGACGAGTTTCCGGATGAAATCCTGATACTTTGAAAGAGATTGTCCGTTTTGTACACGAAGTGCATCCAGTTTTTGCCGTAACCCGCTCAACTTTCTTGCACATGCTATGTGGATGAAATGATGATATCATGCCAACTTTCAACCTTTTCAGAGTTCATTGGAAATGCTTTTCAATTTTAGGGTCTTATAGCTCAAAATAATTAGTAAATGCATGAAAAATAACAAATGAAGTCAGAAAGGATTGAAATATGATGATGTGGCTTTGAATGGTGCATTTTGAACACACAAAAAGTCAGGAGTTCAAATAAGTTTTAAAAAATGAAATCCCTTTGTAACAGACGAGTTTCCGGATGAAATCCTGATACTTTGAAAGAGATTGTCCGTTTTGTACACGAAGTGCATCCAGTTTTTGCCGTAACCCTCTCAACTTTCTGGCACATGCTATGTGGATGAAATGATGATATCATGCCAACTTTCAACCTTTTCAGAGTTCATTGGAAATGCTTTTCAATTTTAGGGTCTTATAGCTCAAAATAATTAGTAAATGCATGAAAAATAACAAATGAAGTCAGAAAGGATTGAAATATGATGATGTGGCTTTGAATGGTGCATTTTGAACACACAAAAAGTCAGGAGTTCAAATAAGTTTAAAAAAAAGAAATCCCTTTGTAACAGACGAGTTTCCGGATGAAATCCTGATACTTTGAATGAGATTGTCCGTTTTGTACACGAAGTGCATCCAGTTTTTGCCGTAACCCGCTCAACTTTCTGGCACATGCTATGTGGATGAAATGATGATATCATGCCAACTTTCAACCTTTTCAGAGTTCATTGGAAATGCTTTTCAATTTTAGGGTCTTATAGCTCAAAATAATTAGTAAATGCATGAAAAATAACAAATGAAGTCAGAAAGGATTGAAATATGATGATGTGGCTTTGAATGGTGCATTTTGAACACACAAAAAGTCAGGAGTTCAAATAAGTTTTAAAAAATGAAATCCCTTTGTAACAGACGAGTTTCCGGATGAAATCCTGATACTTTGAAAGAGATTGTCCGTTTTGTACACGAAGTGCATCCAGTTTTTGCCGTAACCCGCTCAACTTTCTTGCACATGCTATGTGGATGAAATGATGATATCATGCCAACTTTCAACCTTTTCAGAGTTCATTGGAAATGCTTTTCAATTTTAGGGTCTTATAGCTCAAAATAATTAGTAAATGCATGAAAAATAACAAATGAAGTCAGAAAGGATTGAAATATGATGATGTGGCTTTGAATGGTGCATTTTGAACACACAAAAAGTCAGGAGTTCAAATAAGTTTTAAAAAATGAAATCCCTTTGTAACAGACGAGTTTCCGGATGAAATCCTGATACTTTGAAAGAGATTGTCCGTTTTGTACACGAAGTGCATCCAGTTTTTGCCGTAACCCTCTCAACTTTCTAGCACATGCTATGTGGATGAAATGATGATATCATGCCAACTTTCAACCTTTTCAGAGTTCATTGGAAATGCTTATCAATTTTAGGGTCTTATAGCTCAAAATAATTAGTAAATGCATGAAAAATAACAAATGAAGTCAGAAAGGATTGAAATATGATGATGTGGCTTTGAATGGTGCATTTTGAACACACAAAAAGTCAGGAGTTCAAATAAGTTTAAAAAAAAGAAATCCCGTTGTAACAGACGAGTTTCCGGATGAAATCCTGATACTTTGAATGAGATTGTCCGTTTTGTACACGAAGTGCATCCAGTTTTTGCCGTAACCCGCTCAACTTTCTTGCACATGCTATGTGGATGAAATGATGATATCATGCCAACTTTCAACCTTTTCAGAGTTCATTGGAAATGCTTTTCAATTTTAGGGTCTTATAGCTCAAAATAATTAGTAAATGCATGAAAAATAACAAATGAAGTCAGAAAGGATTGAAATATGATGATGTGGCTTTGAATGGTGCATTTTGAACACACAAAAAGTCAGGAGTTCAAATAAGTTTTAAAAAATGAAATCCCTTTGTAACAGACGAGTTTCCGGATGAAATCCTGATACTTTGAATGAGATTGTCCGTTTTGTACACGAAGTGCATCCAGTTTTTGCCGTAACCCGCTCAACTTTCTTGCACATGCTATGTGGATGAAATGATGATATCATGCCAACTTTCAACCTTTTCAGAGTTCATTGGAAATGCTTTTCAATTTTAGGGTCTTATAGCTCAAAATAATTAGTAAATGCATGAAAAATAACAAATGAAGTCAGAAAGGATTGAAATATGATGATGTGGCTTTGAATGGTGCATTTTGAACACACAAAAAGTCAGGAGTTCAAATAAGTTTAAAAAAAAGAAATCCCTTTGTAACAGACGAGTTTCCGGATGAAATCCTGATACTTTGAAAGAGATTGTCCGTTTTGTACACGAAGTGCATCCAGTTTTTGCCGTAACCCTCTCAACTTTCTGGCACATGCTATGTGGATGAAATGATGATATCATGCCAACTTTCAACCTTTTCAGAGTTCATTGGAAATGCTTTTCAATTTTAGGGTCTTATAGCTCAAAATAATTAGTAAATGCATGAAAAATAACAAATGAAGTCAGAAAGGATTGAAATATGATGATGTGGCTTTGAATGGTACATTTTGAACACACAAAAAGTCAGGAGTTCAAATAAGTTTTAAAAAAAGAAATCCCTTTGTAACAGACGAGTTTCCGGATGAAATCCTGATACTTTGAATGAGATTGTCCGTTTTGTACACGAAGTGCATCCAGTTTTTGCCGTAACCCTCTCAACTTTCTTGCACATGCTATGTGGATGAAATGATGATATCATGCCAACTTTCAACCTTTTCAGAGTTCATTGGAAATGCTTTTCAATTTTAGGGTCTTATAGCTCAAAATAATTAGTAAATGCATGAAAAATAACAAATGAAGTCAGAAAGGATTGAAATATGATGATGTGGCTTTGAATGGTGCATTTTGAACACACAAAAAGTCAGGAGTTCAAATAAGTTTTAAAAAATGAAATCCCTTTGTAACAGACGAGTTTCCGGATGAAATCCTGATACTTTGAAAGAGATTGTCCGTTTTGTACACGAAGTGCATCCAGTTTTTGCCGTAACCCGCTCAACTTTCTTGCACATGCTATGTGGATGAAATGATGATATCATGCCAACTTTCAACCTTTTCAGAGTTCATTGGAAATGCTTTTCAATTTTAGGGTCTTATAGCTCAAAATAATTAGTAAATGCATGAAAAATAACAAATGAAGTCAGAAAGGATTGAAATATGATGATGTGGCTTTGAATGGTGCATTTTGAACACACAAAAAGTCAGGAGTTCAAATAAGTTTTAAAAAATGAAATCCCTTTGTAACAGACGAGTTTCCGGATGAAATCCTGATACTTTGAAAGAGATTGTCCGTTTTGTACACGAAGTGCATCCAGTTTTTGCCGTAACCCTCTCAACTTTCTAGCACATGCTATGTGGATGAAATGATGATATCATGCCAACTTTCAACCTTTTCAGAGTTCATTGGAAATGCTTATCAATTTTAGGGTCTTATAGCTCAAAATAATTAGTAAATGCATGAAAAATAACAAATGAAGTCAGAAAGGATTGAAATATGATGATGTGGCTTTGAATGGTGCATTTTGAACACACAAAAAGTCAGGAGTTCAAATAAGTTTAAAAAAAAGAAATCCCGTTGTAACAGACGAGTTTCCGGATGAAATCCTGATACTTTGAATGAGATTGTCCGTTTTGTACACGAAGTGCATCCAGTTTTTGCCGTAACCCGCTCAACTTTCTTGCACATGCTATGTGGATGAAATGATGATATCATGCCAACTTTCAACCTTTTCAGAGTTCATTGGAAATGCTTTTCAATTTTAGGGTCTTATAGCTCAAAATAATTAGTAAATGCATGAAAAATAACAAATGAAGTCAGAAAGGATTGAAATATGATGATGTGGCTTTGAATGGTGCATTTTGAACACACAAAAAGTCAGGAGTTCAAATAAGTTTTAAAAAATGAAATCCCTTTGTAACAGACGAGTTTCCGGATGAAATCCTGATACTTTGAATGAGATTGTCCGTTTTGTACACGAAGTGCATCCAGTTTTTGCCGTAACCCGCTCAACTTTCTTGCACATGCTATGTGGATGAAATGATGATATCATGCCAACTTTCAACCTTTTCAGAGTTCATTGGAAATGCTTTTCAATTTTAGGGTCTTATAGCTCAAAATAATTAGTAAATGCATGAAAAATAACAAATGAAGTCAGAAAGGATTGAAATATGATGATGTGGCTTTGAATGGTGCATTTTGAACACACAAAAAGTCAGGAGTTCAAATAAGTTTAAAAAAAGAAATCCCTTTGTAACAGACGAGTTTCCGGATGAAATCCTGATACTTTGAAAGAGATTGTCCGTTTTGTACACGAAGTGCATCCAGTTTTTGCCGTAACCCTCTCAACTTTCTTGCACATGCTATGTGGATGAAATGATGATATCATGCCAACTTTCAACCTTTTCAGAGTTCATTGGAAATGCTTTTCAATTTTAGGGTCTTATAGCTCAAAATAATTAGTAAATGCATGAAAAATAACAAATGAAGTCAGAAAGGATTGAAATATGATGATGTGGCTTTGAATGGTACATTTTGAACACACAAAAAGTCAGGAGTTCAAATAAGTTTTAAAAAAAGAAATCCCTTTGTAACAGACGAGTTTCCGGATGAAATCCTGATACTTTGAATGAGATTGTCCGTTTTGTACACGAAGTGCATCCAGTTTTTGCCGTAACCCTCTCAACTTTCTTGCACATGCTATGTGGATGAAATGATGATATCATGCCAACTTTCAACCTTTTCAGAGTTCATTGGAAATGCTTTTCAATTTTAGGGTCTTATAGCTCAAAATAATTAGTAAATGCATGAAAAATAACAAATGAAGTCAGAAAGGATTGAAATATGATGATGTGGCTTTGAATGGTGCATTTTGAACACACAAAAAGTCAGGAGTTCAAATAAGTTTTAAAAAATGAAATCCCTTTGTAACAGACGAGTTTCCGGATGAAATCCTGATACTTTGAAAGAGATTGTCCGTTTTGTACACGAAGTGCATCCAGTTTTTGCCGTAACCCGCTCAACTTTCTTGCACATGCTATGTGGATGAAATGATGATATCATGCCAACTTTCAACCTTTTCAGAGTTCATTGGAAATGCTTTTCAATTTTAGGGTCTTATAGCTCAAAATAATTAGTAAATGCATGAAAAATAACAAATGAAGTCAGAAAGGATTGAAATATGATGATGTGGCTTTGAATGGTATATTTTGAACACACAATTAGTCAGGAGTTCAAATAAGTTTAAAAAAAGAAATCCCTTTGTAACAGACGAGTTTCCGGATGAAATCCTGATACTTTGAATGAGATTGTCCGTTTTGTACACGAAGTGCATCCAGTTTTTGCCGTAACCCGCTCAACTTTCTTGCACATGCTATGTGGATGAAATGATGATATCATGCCAACTTTCAACCTTTTCAGAGTTCATTGGAAATGCTTTTCAATTTTAGGGTCTTATAGCTCAAAATAATTAGTAAATGCATGAAAAATAACAAATGAAGTCAGAAAGGATTGAAATATGATGATGTGGCTTTGAATGGTGCATTTTGAACACACAAAAAGTCAGGAGTTCAAATAAGTTTTAAAAAATGAAATCCCTTTGTAACAGACGAGTTTCCGGATGAAATCCTGATACTTTGAAAGAGATTGTCCGTTTTGTACACGAAGTGCATCCAGTTTTTGCCGTAACCCTCTCAACTTTCTTGCACATGCTATGTGGATGAAATGATGATATCATGCCAACTTTCAACCTTTTCAGAGTTCATTGGAAATGCTTTTCAATTTTAGGGTCTTATAGCTCAAAATAATTAGTAAATGCATGAAAAATAACAAATGAAGTCAGAAAGGATTGAAATATGATGATGTGGCTTTGAATGGTGCATTTTGAACACACAAAAAGTCAGGAGTTCAAATAAGTTTAAAAAAAAGAAATCCCTTTGTAACAGACGAGTTTCCGGATGAAATCCTGATACTTTGAATGAGATTGTCCGTTTTGTACACGAAGTGCATCCAGTTTTTGCCGTAACCCGCTCAACTTTCTTGCACATGCTATGTGGATGAAATGATGATATCATGCCAACTTTCAACCTTTTCAGAGTTCATTGGAAATGCTTTTCAATTTTAGGGTCTTATAGCTCAAAATAATTAGTAAATGCATGAAAAATAACAAATGAAGTCAGAAAGGATTGAAATATGATGATGTGGCTTTGAATGGTGCATTTTGAACACACAAAAAGTCAGGAGTTCAAATAAGTTTTAAAAAATGAAATCCCTTTGTAACAGACGAGTTTCCGGATGAAATCCTGATACTTTGAATGAGATTGTCCGTTTTGTACACGAAGTGCATCCAGTTTTTGCCGTAACCCGCTCAACTTTCTTGCACATGCTATGTGGATGAAATGATGATATCATGCCAACTTTCAACCTTTTCAGAGTTCATTGGAAATGCTTTTCAATTTTAGGGTCTTATAGCTCAAAATAATTAGTAAATGCATGAAAAATAACAAATGAAGTCAGAAAGGATTGAAATATGATGATGTGGCTTTGAATGGTGCATTTTGAACACACAAAAAGTCAGGAGTTCAAATAAGTTTTAAAAAATGAAATCCCTTTGTAACAGACGAGTTTCCGGATGAAATCCTGATACTTTGAAAGAGATTGTCCGTTTTGTACACGAAGTGCATCCAGTTTTTGCCGTAACCCGCTCAACTTTCTTGCACATGCTATGTGGATGAAATGATGATATCATGCCAACTTTCAACCTTTTCAGAGTTCATTGGAAATGCTTTTCAATTTTAGGGTCTTATAGCTCAAAATAATTAGTAAATGCATGAAAAATAACAAATGAAGTCAGAAAGGATTGAAATATGATGATGTGGCTTTGAATGGTGCATTTTGAACACACAAAAAGTCAGGAGTTCAAATAAGTTTTAAAAAATGAAATCCCTTTGTAACAGACGAGTTTCCGGATGAAATCCTGATACTTTGAAAGAGATTGTCCGTTTTGTACACGAAGTGCATCCAGTTTTTGCCGTAACCCTCTCAACTTTCTGGCACATGCTATGTGGATGAAATGATGATATCATGCCAACTTTCAACCTTTTCAGAGTTCATTGGAAATGCTTTTCAATTTTAGGGTCTTATAGCTCAAAATAATTAGTAAATGCATGAAAAATAACAAATGAAGTCAGAAAGGATTGAAATATGATGATGTGGCTTTGAATGGTGCATTTTGAACACACAAAAAGTCAGGAGTTCAAATAAGTTTAAAAAAAAGAAATCCCTTTGTAACAGACGAGTTTCCGGATGAAATCCTGATACTTTGAATGAGATTGTCCGTTTTGTACACGAAGTGCATCCAGTTTTTGCCGTAACCCGCTCAACTTTCTTGCACATGCTATGTGGATGAAATGATGATATCATGCCAACTTTCAACCTTTTCAGAGTTCATTGGAAATGCTTTTCAATTTTAGGGTCTTATAGCTCAAAATAATTAGTAAATGCATGAAAAATAACAAATGAAGTCAGAAAGGATTGAAATATGATGATGTGGCTTTGAATGGTGCATTTTGAACACACAAAAAGTCAGGAGTTCAAATAAGTTTTAAAAAATGAAATCCCTTTGTAACAGACGAGTTTCCGGATGAAATCCTGATACTTTGAATGAGATTGTCCGTTTTGTACACGAAGTGCATCCAGTTTTTGCCGTAACCCGCTCAACTTTCTTGCACATGCTATGTGGATGAAATGATGATATCATGCCAACTTTCAACCTTTTCAGAGTTCATTGGAAATGCTTTTCAATTTTAGGGTCTTATAGCTCAAAATAATTAGTAAATGCATGAAAAATAACAAATGAAGTCAGAAAGGATTGAAATATGATGATGTGGCTTTGAATGGTGCATTTTGAACACACAAAAAGTCAGGAGTTCAAATAAGTTTTAAAAAATGAAATCCCTTTGTAACAGACGAGTTTCCGGATGAAATCCTGATACTTTGAAAGAGATTGTCCGTTTTGTACACGAAGTGCATCCAGTTTTTGCCGTAACCCGCTCAACTTTCTTGCACATGCTATGTGGATGAAATGATGATATCATGCCAACTTTCAACCTTTTCAGAGTTCATTGGAAATGCTTTTCAATTTTAGGGTCTTATAGCTCAAAATAATTAGTAAATGCATGAAAAATAACAAATGAAGTCAGAAAGGATTGAAATATGATGATGTGGCTTTGAATGGTGCATTTTGAACACACAAAAAGTCAGGAGTTCAAATAAGTTTTAAAAAATGAAATCCCTTTGTAACAGACGAGTTTCCGTATAAAATTTAAACTATTCAAATTTGGAAACTAATGGAGTAACAGAAAGTTTATAATTATTCTGAGCTAAAAGCAAAAAGAATAAAAAAATAAAGCAAAAATCAAAAGAAAATAAATAATTCAAAAAACAAAAAAATACTGGAAAAAATAAAAAAATGCCGCCTAATGGGCCACACGCCCTGCATACGACTAGAAACCCATCTGCACATGGGCCAGGATGCAGGCCCGCAGGCCCAATAGGCCCAACATGGCAGTGACAAAGGTAGGCATGTAATGCCTGCATATTAGAGAGGAGCTCAGCACCTAAGCTGCAACGCAGCTTATAAACAGGTGCTGAGCTCTCTCAGCTAGCGAGGTGGGACTAAACTTCCCACCGCACCGCGCAAGCACATTAGTCCCGGTTGGTGGCTCCAACCGGAACCAATGCCCCCCTTTGGTCCCGGTTGGTGCCACCAACCGGGACCAAAGCCCTCTGCTTCCCACCCTTTGCGCTGGTGAAAAGAGGCCTTTGGTCCCGGTTGGTGCCACCAACCGGGACTAAAGGGTGGGTATTGGTTTCGGTTTGTGCGTTGAACCGGGACCAAAGCCTTTGCTATATAAGCAACACTTAGGAAATTTTCAGATTTTCATCGCCAGTTTCGCCCCGCCCGACGACGCCGCGAGCTCGATCTACGCCGCCAGGCTGCCCCGCCGCCGTCGCCCGTGCCCCCGAGCCCACGCCATCGCCCGTCGCCGTCGTCCTCCGCCCCCCGCCCCCGTCGCCGTCGGCCTCCGCCGCGCGCCCCCGAGCCGTTGCCCGTACGTCACCGTCGCCCTCCGCCCCCGGCCCGTCGCGGGCGCCGTCGCCCTCCGCCACCCACGCCGTCGCCCTCCGTCGCCTGATGTGAGCCGCCGCCACGCCATGGCTCTGTTTATTTTTTTCATATAGTTTGTATTATTTTTTTGTTCATTGCATTTTTTCATATATATAATGTATGTATGTATATATATATATATACATATATATATATATATATATATATATATATATATATATACATACATATATATATATATATATATATATATATATGTGGTAGCTATATGATGAATGGATGTGGCTATGTATGTATGAATATAATGTTCATACAATTTTATAGAACTATGTATGTATGAATATAATGTAGCTATATGATTTTAGGTTATAAGTGCTTAGTAGTTGAACTAGCTAGTTGATTTAATAAAACTATTTTATTAAATTTTACTATATATAGAAGTAGTTTATTTTTAGTAAGAACTACTTTATTTTATATATTTATAGTAAGTGCTTAGTAGTTGAACTAGTTGATTAATTAATAGAACTATTTTATTAAATTTTACTATATATAGAAGTAGTTTATTTTTAGTAAGAACTACTTTATTTTATTTATTTATAGTAAGTGCTTAATTAGTAGTTGAACTAGTTGATTAATTAATAAAACTACTTTATTTTATTTATAGTAAGTGCTTAATTAGTAGTTGAACTAGTTGATTTAACAAAACTAGTTTATTTTACTATAGAAGTAGTTTATTTTTAGCAAGGAAATTAATAGAACTAGTTTGTTTTTTTAGTTAAAGCAATTATTCCCGCATCGACGTCGACGATGCCTATCCCGCATCCTCGTCGTCGACTCGGCGGAGGAGGCCGGCTTGATCAGAGGGGCCATGTCCGGGACTGGGCTCCGCCGGGCTGGTTTTGGGAGGTGCTACCTTCCGGTGGGCGTAGGTTGGTGAGGAACCAGCCCGCCGTTGACCCGATCCTTGTTTGGTGGCGCTCGTGTGGGCCAGTGATGGTGCCGAGGCTTCCGGACACCGCGGAGGTGGTACGTCACCGTGTCAGCGAGGAGGACCAGCACGTCCGTCGCTACATGGTTGCGTTGGAGGGCAGGTTCGACAATACCTGGCAGGTTCTTCAGGGATCTCACTGGAGCTATGATCCTGTGATGGTTCCGTCCCTTTGGCTGTCCACCGCCCGCGCCGATACCCGTCGGGCGCTACTGTTCTAGCTGTACTAGCGATGCTATATGTATGATAGTATTCGAGGTGTATTAGTGATAATATTCGACGATGTACGGACGCATGGAGATGATGTAGTTTTGCTTATAATTGAATGCATCCTAATTTGAATACTACTTTATTTTGTGATTTGATTTTGCTTATTGAATGCTCAAAGTGGAAAACTACTCCGATCCTACTTTGAATGCTAAAATTGGAGAGCACTATGATTAGTTGATAGCTTATAGGGTTTTTGTTTTCGCAGAAATCTAGGAGCCCCCGGCCCCTCCATCATCCCCGCCGTCGTCCCCGTCACCGCCCCCTTCGACATCGAGGTGAGACCAGCCAAATCCTCTTTTAGAAAGATAATTAAACGATATTTCGGGTTGACTGTAAGTCTGTCGAGTCTCCACCATATATGAGAGGACGAAGAATCCCGACTGTTGTCGTGGGGGTAGCTTCTCCTTCGTTCCCGTGTGCTAGACAATTTGTTGTAATGCACTCGAGAACGAAAGGAGGAGCTACCATCACCGACGGTCGCAAATGTCAGAGAGGAATCAGTGAGGTAGAGTTCCACCATATATATATGAGAGGACGAAGAATCCCGACTGTTGTCGTGGGGTCGCTTCTCCTTTGTTCCCGTGTGCTAGCTAGACATTTTGGTGTAATGCACACGGGGACAAAGGGAGGAGCGACCATCATCTAACTTAGGTTTTTTAGTACATATATTTAATTGTAGATGTTTAATATTTGAATTATGAACATAGGAAATGTCGTACTCGGACGACGAAAGTCTCCCGGGGGAGTGCGACTGGTGCCACGACGACCGAGGTCAGTGCGACAGGCCTCACCTGGACGAAGATCGGCGCTTCAGTATTAAGCTGGAGGAGACGTTCGATGTTGAAACGGTACGCAACGATGACAAGTGTTATTTTTTCGTAATTAAGCACGACTTCAACTATTTCAACGTGTACTTTTCATCTTTTACAATTCGGCTAGCTTATCCCATGCCATGCAAGACGCTACGTCTTGGAGAGGATGGGTTTTGAAGACCATGAAAGTATGGAAACAAAGAAAATTCACCTAAGGACCCATCATGATATAGATTTTGAAGTAAAGTTGTATAATTCTGAGAGCGTAACCCATTTTGGTTGCAAAAATTGGGAAGCATTTTGCAAGATGTATGGTTTTGATGAGGGTATGCTTGTCACCATGGATCTTGGTGATCCTGACATCGAGCAATACAATATGGACATTTGGGTCCTTGTTGATACACCTCCAATTCTACCGCTATGTGAGTTTCTCAAACATAGTTATTAGCTAATTTATATTGTTCATTTCAAAATAGTTGACAACTTATTTTCATTGACAGCTTATTTTGATTGTTCAAACAATGTGCGGAACATGGTAGACAGAACCTACTACACCGATGGCTCTGAGTTAACTTATAAGGAGAAAACTCATCTGGTCGGATTTTGTACTGATATTGAGAATTACAATATCTACAATCAAACTCCTCAACATTATGGTCAATGCATGCCACTAGTGCACGTGTTGAACTACGGTAACTACTATGGAGATACCCTGGTAAGATTTCTTACTATTACGACATCCGTGCATATTTTGCATAGTTCTAAAACTAGTACATTATCATTGCTAACTATGAAGTTATTACTATGTTTTTCAACAGATAATCCCAGAGGATTGTGTGCCTCATTTGATGTATCAGAATGGTAGGCTTGATGTTTTGAATATACAACCAGGTCATCCTACGAATCTCAACTATCCATACCGGATTTCTAAAAGAAGTGGAGACATGCAAATCAAAGAATGAAAAAAATGTATGGACAGTCGCAAGGAGGTTCTTGGAAGCAAAAGGAAGCGAGGCGCAAGAATTGGAGACAGGATGATTCCCATTCTCCATAATGGAGAGTCAGGGTCTATATTGTTTTATGCTATTTTACCTTAAAGAGGGTATTTCGGTCCTACCTAATACTGATGATCATGTGCTAAGAACAATTAAGTAGGGTTGGTTCGATGACTGTGAGGATGATGATCGTATGACTTGTTATTAATAACGAGTAGAAGTTGTATGATGATGATTAGTAGGACTTGTTATTATATATAATGATGCATGATGCATGATGCGCGCATGAAGAGTTATTATATATCAGCGGGTGAAATGAACATGGATTGGATTGAAGTGAAGGCAACATGCATGTGGTGCGTGTCGAAAGTAGTACAATCCAAACTTGATCAAGTTAGGATTAGTATTACTTTCGACATGCACCACATGTTGCCTTCACTTCAATCTAAGCCATGTTTAGGCATAGCAGTACGTAGCGTTGGTAAACCAAGCACGGAGATATAAGAGAGGACACTTCTCTCTAATAGCTACCTAATAACAACCTAAATTAACCCCCCAAAACCCCCAACCCCCCCCCCCCCCTTTCAAAAAAAAAAACCCCAGCCCCTGAAATGCTGACGCGTGGATGCCTATTGGTCCCGGTTGGTGTCACCAACCGGGACCAAAGGCCCTCCGTCCTGGGCTGGCCGCAGCGGCCACATGGAGGACCTTCTGTCCTGTCCCGGTTCGTGTAAGAACCGGGACTAAAGGCCAAGGGCATTAGTAACGACCTTTTAGTCCCGGTTCACAAACCGGGACAGAAGGCCCTCACGAACTGGGACAATAGGCCCTTTTTCTACTAGTGATATGAAGGTTCTTGTAGAATGGAGCAATCGTTACCACTCACATAGTCAGCAAGATCATGCATTAGATCATGCATCTTGCAAGTAGTTGGTTGCTGGATGAACCTGTCTTCAAATGCAGATGGTAGATTCTTCCGAATCTCAACATCTTGTAGGAAACATCTCCAAACTAGCACATTGAAAATTTCTTGGCCTTTTATTTCTGATATGATGAAGTCATTTGCCATCCATAGTTGGATTAATAAATCTTTATCCATTGGGGAATCCTTGGGGAAAATAGCACAGAAAGTAAAGCATAGTTTAGCTTCCGATGACAAGTGATCATAGCTTAGTTGTAGTGCAGGTACAATCCCAGTAGTTTTGATGATCTCATTCTTCCATACATCACTGTCTAGAACAGAAAACCACTCACTGACATGTTTCGAACGAAGTAAAGCTGCTATTATCTTGATAGAAAGAGGCAACCCCTTACACTTGTGGACAATGTTCTTTGCCACTAAACTCGATTTTTCTTTATTTTCCACTTCCCTTCCAAATGCATTTATGTGAAAAAGCTCCAATGATTGTTCCTCATTTAGAAGGGATATTTGATGGGAAGGAAGTGTGCCCATTATAGAAGCAACTTGATTGCTGCGGCTTGTCACAATTACAACACTACCCGAGCCACCATTAGGTCTTGATTCCGCACGCCGAGGCACCGCACTTATTCATTGTGGCCACTTGTACTATAGACCGTATAATTTCTTCGATAACAAACTTATCCGAGACACAAACCCATATGACCAACTCAAAATGATGGTTCACCCTCTGATCATTGTGCACAAGCTGGGCAAGTGTAGTCTTACCAATTCCCCCCATACCAACTATAGGGAGTACCACGACATTGTTATTGTTACTGTTGTTGTTGGACTGCTCGAGCAACGTTTTCACCACTAGTTCCTTGTCATCCTGTCTACCGATAATCTCTGATTCATCAACACAAGAGTGTGTTTGCGGATGGTCGGCGTGCGGTGCCTCGGCATGCTGCGGGAAGTGGAAATTGTTCATCTCCACAACCAGTTGATCTATGATTTCAAGTGCACCCTTCATCTTCCGGCTCATGGAGAGATGGAAAACAACCGGGCTATTAGCGGTGAAGTAGCTAATCACCTGAAATGGATACAAAAGATAAATTGAAATGAAAAGGCTTCTAAACACTATTACTTCGGCACCATCGTAAAGCCTTCTAAAAACTATTACTCCAGGACTCACCTTGTGCGCCATGGAGTGGGGGCGGATCTGGGCAGCACGGCGGCGCAGCGCCTCATAGCGGAAGTCATCAAGGACGTCGTCGGCTTGGTAGGCGGCGGTCTTCAGGTCTGTCATCCACCGGCGGACAGCGGGGTTTGTGTGGCTCTTGGCCTCGGCGCCCAGCAGGACGCATTGGATGGCAGAGAGGTGGCGCTCCAGCCTCCGGCGGGCCTTGTCCAGCCCCCACGCCCGCAAAAGCTCCACCACCAGCGCTTCGACAGCCTTGGCGCCCAATCTGCCCAGCAGCGGCATCAGCAGGGAAACCATCTCCGTGAATGCCGGCAGGTGGCTCCACTCAGTGGGTGCTCCGGTCCGGTTATCTGACAACAACTCTCCCGATGTTGAGGTAAACTAGCCCTGAGAAATACTAGCTCATGGTTGCGGAGGCAGTGGAGGGTTGCCAGCCTAAATATGTACTCCCTCTGTCTGAAAAAGCTTGTCCCAAACTTGTCTCTCAAATGGATGTATCTAGCACTAACTTGGTGCTAGATGCATCCATTTGACGAACAAACTTTTTCGGACGGAGGGAGTACGTGCATAACAGTCGAGGGCTAGCATACCAACGCGGAAGGCGCGCCTTCATTAATTTCAGTGCATACAAAGATGGCTGGGTTTTTATTCTTTTCTACTGTACGTAGTAAGTTGGTTGTCATGCATGGCCCATTGACGTCTTTCCCAATGTCCTCGCTTAAGTTAGACGGCGACGTCTCCGTTCACCGCGAGGCGTATATGTCCAACTCACTCTTAATCTTAAGCGTAAACTCTTCCCAGCACTCATAACAGGAGTTGTTGCTGTTGTACTGATCAAAATATGGTATAACCCTCTTTTTTTTTGGAAACCATATTTAAGTCTGTTTAGTGTTTATATCGGCGATGATGTATATTGTGCCCCGGAGGCCCATACCCAAAGCAGTAGCTGATGCTGACTCAAGCCGCATCATCTGGACTCCTCGAGCAACAAGCAACAAGACAACGCCACCAAAGAGGGGACGGCCCCCGCTGGCGTCGTCATTGTCAGCCTCGTATATCCGGAAGCAGGATTTGTCCCATCCAAGATCACAAATCCTAAGGCTGCAGGTGGGACTGTAGATGGCATCCCACCACAATCCCACTCAGTCCCACCGTTGTTTCATGGGCATTAGGGGAGAGCCCACTAGAGATTTGGTGGTTTAAGCGGGCATAAATGGGATCCCACTTAAAATGTGTTGTACAGGGACAAACTCACAAACAATGACAGCCATTACTCTTCGATGAAAGAAATCTCCACAGCAGATCGATAGATAATTTAGGCACACGCCATCAGGAAAAACGAACGTCATGGTCAAAACTCTCTGTCCCGGCGAGCTCCTTGCCTATCGCGGCCACCACGGCGTGGTAGGCTGGTTTGGCCAGCACCGTGAAGCTGGTGCCAGAGTCGAGGATGACGCCGCCTCCGTATCGACGTCCCAGACGGCGCGCGGTATCTTGAGGAACTCCCCGGCGATGGAGATGGTCGATTCAGTAGGAGAAGCGGCCGCCGAGCAGCAGCGGCGTCTGGCGTGCACGGGGAGCGACGGCGCAGGAGGCGTGGGCGCGGAGAGAGGTGTTCGACGAGGCAGTTGGAGAAGCGGCCGCCGAAGCCGAGGGCGGCGTGCGATGCAAAGGAGCTGTCGCTGTAACAGAGGTTGAGCACGCCGTCGAAGGTCGAGCACGCCGTCGGAGTCGGAGGTCGGAGCCCTCGAACCTGAATCTACCAAATAGGCTGTCGCCCGGATCTGACCCCGAGCTCACCGCAGCACCTCGCTGGACCTCCATCACCACGTGCCCCGCGAGGACACCGCACCGACCGCCAGCCGCCGCTGGAAGCCCAGATCGGGCTAATCCACCGCGTGCCACAGCACAGATCAGCTCTTGCCCACCGCCGCCCTCGTCGCGCTCATACCGCATCTGCCCGCAGCCCACGCACCTCGGCCTCAAGGAGCTAGCAGACTCGCGCAACCCCAACCTAAGCCCCACATCTGCACTTTGCTCAGCTCAGTCAAAAAAAGAGCACCACCTAGATTCAAATCTTTTAGTTGATCAATTCCATGATCTGCATTACTATCAATATTTGTGGAGAATTCAGCTGACCAATACCTCGTGGCATGCGTTCCAAATGGCAAGACATAACAAAGAAGCTGTGTCGACGACTGCTCATATATCTCATGCCTTCTGTCAATTTCCCAAGGAACCAGCAATCAATGAGCTTCAATGTTTGCAAGCTACGTAACATGGTAGTCCCTTCAGGCAGTGCAATTATATCAGAATCAGAACAATCTAGATAGCGTAGATGCTTCAGGTTTGTCATATGTGTTATGATTAAGGATGTCTTCAATGATCCCAAAGACATGAATTTTGACTTGTCCATACTCAGAAACTTGCCCGTATCCAGAAGACTCATAGTCCGCCCACTTTGGACCAATATCCTGCGGGATCGGGGAGCCAGCGAGGTAGATCGTTCGATTGAGAATGAGCGCGCGAAGCAATTGCTCTAGAATGGCGGGTAACACAACCCGATTTATATGTTCAATACTCCTAGATGAGGACAATTGAACGTTGGAGCTTTATTTTGCATGCATGATCTATACTAACCTATAGGAGTTGTACTTTGGGACGGATGAAGTATATAATTGGATATCATACACTGTATTTGTTTGGACAATGAGCTTTCTTTCTTTTAACTGTTGAATGCTTTTCTTCTAACTAATCTACACCTACCTTCTGATAAAAAGAGGAAGATTTCTTCGAAATCAATAATTGAGGAGTACTCCTTACAAATATCACTTCCACCTTCCCAGGTTGTGACAAGTGACGCGCTGCATGTGAGCCGCCGTTGCAACATGGGAGTTTTTCATTTTTTGTAGATCAGTCTATTCAAAACGATTTATCTCTTAAACCGTGCGTCCAAATCTTGAATTGTTTTCATCGTTGGATTCCTCGTGACGAGATCTTCAAAAATAAATCCCATGTTGATAGGTTTTGACGAACTTTTTTTCACGAAAAAACCAGATCGGGAGCATGTTTTTTTTCTTTCCAAAAGCCATTTACGAGAGGCACGGCGGTGCCTCTCGCGGAAGCAAAAACGTGCCTCTCACGAAAGAAGCAAAAAGAAAATAGGAAGGAGAGAAAAGGATGTTCGTGTGAGTTGTGAGAAGCAACAACTTGGAAAAAGAAGAGGGGCTGAGGAGCAGCTTCAACACAGAGAAGGTTACAGACGACGCACCACAATGTGCACAACGCCACCATTAGAAACACAAGCTCAAGTTGCAGGAGAAATTATCGCAGATTAAGACGTCGAGCACAAAAGTTGTCGAAGAGCCACCAAGTTGAGGGTCCTGCACTAGGGGAAGACGCGTCGTGTTGACCATAGCTGCAGTCGCGCCTAGTCTGACCCTCCCCCGTGTCGTGCCACAACACGAGGGCACCGTGCACCAGATAGCAGCCCAGCAACAACATCAACAGTGATCCCACCTCGATCTCGTCACTGCCGGTCTCAGGCTCTCAGCCAGTCACCGGTGGTGTGTGGGTCAGTCAGTGGCAACAGCAGTCCAGTAATCGGGAAAGAAGAAAGCAATAGGTTGTGTGTATCTGTCGATCTCACGGGCCATTGGATTCTACGTCTGGCCCACATAGATTAATTGCTCCAAGGCCCACCGATACAATACAGAGACAGACCCACGTTCATGGGCGCCCCTAAATCTCGCCTTCACCGAGTCCTGCCTCTAACCTGCTGAAAGGGGCGAGCGAAATGGGCCGGCCCACGCGCGTGGCAGGCCACAACCTCTTCTTTGTTTTTTTTTTCTGTTTCCTGTTTTTGGTTATTTGCTTCATTTTTGTAATTTTTTTATAATTTGAAATATTATAAATACATATTACAATGAAAATTATAAAACATTTATTAAAAATAGAACAGTATTTGGAAATTCTTAATCATGTATAAAAAATGATGAATTTTTTTATCATCTATATAAAAAGGTTAATCAAGAATTATGAAAACAATATATTGAACAAGTATTTGAAAAATATTAATCAAGTATTTAGGAAATGTTAAATGTGTAAAGAAAAATGCTGATATGTATTAAAAAGATGATGAAAATATGTGTTCATGTATATAAAAATGTTAATCAAGCATTTGAAAAAATATCGAACAAGTATTTGAACTTTTTTACTCAAGCATTTGAAAAAATGTTAAATGAAAATGATGAATTTTTTTGATCATGTGTGTGTGTGTGTGTGTGTGTGTTAATTAATCATTTAAAAATATTGAACAAGTGTTCTAAAAATGTTAATCAAGCGTCTGGAAAATGTTAAATGTGTATAAAAAAAGGTTGACCATCTATTAAAAAATTAATCTTGTATTTGAAAAATGTTATTCAAGCATTTCAAAAATATTTAAAACTTGTATACATAAAATATTCACCATGTATTACAAAAATATGTAATTTGTATTGGAAAAACATTCACGTCTATAAGAAAATTATTGTTGACATTCTACAAAAAATGTAGAATGCTAACCAAAAGAACAAAGAAAACCGAAAATGGAAACAAAATAAAAAAAGAAGAAGAAATGAATAAAAATGAAGAAAAAATCTAAAAAGGAATGAAGAAACGGAGAAGAAGAAGAGAAAAGAAACAAAAGGAAAAAAAGAAGAAAACTGGCGCGAATCGCCTCAGGTAGGACGCGCCCTACTACTTACCACGAATGGGACTTGGGCGGAGTGGCTATCTCGTTTTACTTGCTATGCGCACGCGAAGGGGCCGTCCCTATACGACACAGGGGAGGGAAAACCTTCAGCGAGGGATGCTACCGTCTCGCTTAATGCGAGAAACAGCGCTCGCACACGTTCCATTTTCACTTTGGCCCATCCCCCGCCCTTGCACTCAAGACTTCCCTCCCGACACAAAACAAAAAACAAAAGTAGCTAGATGTTGTACCACACTATAGTAGATCAGGGCATCTCGAACAGTGTTCACTCATAGCCCATCCTCAACTAGTGCACCGCATACGCATTGTAGTGGAAAATTTTGGTGAATGTTAACATTATGTTTGAAATACTTTATGCATGGAAAACAATGTGTATGTAATAAGAATTCTATTTAGCGGTGAACATTAGTAGCAAATTGTGTAAAATCCAATCTTAAGGTGCGCCGCATATATATTGCATGATGGGAATTTCGATACAAATATGGTTACACTCATCCAAGAAAAACATAGAGAGTAGTTGTAAGAACTCCCCGCTCTTAGCCCAACTGAGGCGGTTGGTATCTACCAGTTTTCAGTGGTCTCTTGTTCATGTTGACAAAGTGGATTTTCCAAGGAAGGAACACAAACCAAGATCTTGTTCGCCTCTTACAGTTTGGTATTAGCAGGTTCCAGCTAGCCCGTGCTTCCTAGAGTTTGATGAATGGAAGAAACAGGAATCTGACGGGTTACCTCTAAGATAGATATGGGTCAGATTTCACGGGTCTCCGTCTATGCCCCTTAATGATTTTCTAATGACCTGGAGTTTGGGATCGCTGATCCACAAGACAGAGCAGATGGACATGCCTTTTACACACACTCACGACATTGCGAGGTTACTAATCGGTGTACTCGAGATCGATCATGTGCCAGACTACGTGCCCTAGACTTATTGTTGTATGACTTATGATCTCAAAGTTGAGACTGGGGACTATATGTATATTGATGAGGTTGCTAACAGTAGTAATGATGACACGACTGAGAGAGGTGATGGGAGTCAAGATGACATCATGGATCACTATAAGCGTGATGACATCCCTAACTCCGCTGGACAGACTACTCCGACGGTTGATGCGCCTGTGGACAAGGGGACAACACCTTCTTCGACGCCCATGACGGAGCCGAGGTTTGGTTCCTTTGGGGAAGCATTGGTGCCCAGTCACCTTTGGGGGGACCGGACCGAGATGGACGATCCGGCGGAGGCAGCCGTGGTGGTGGCCAGCTGTGGTGGGCATATGTTGTTACACTCTAGCTGTTACAGTATGTGATATACTACAATGTACCATCCGCTATGCAACAACTGCTATACATCAGACCAACTGGGTTTGTGGTTTGTGGATGGCAGGTATGGTTTCCTCCTCCAACATCTTAGTCACGTGGGGGTGCCGGATCTGGAATTCGATGGCGTGTCCGGGGTGTTGTCCAGGTATAATTCGTTCAAAGATAATGGTTTCACCTTCGATGAACCACATTGAAGGTCCGCAAAGCTACATAACAGCCATTGAGCCACGTCGAGCTCGGGTGTGGAGGTGATCCATCATTTTTTTTTCCTTTGGTGGTTGTCATTGTTGGGGAAATTGTTATTTGGTAGCTGCCCGGTTGACTGACGAGTAGGGGATTAATAGGCTCATCAGGAAGTTAATGAATTAATTGGACGATTTATCAACTTATCGGCTACTCGTGACCCTATGAGAATGGATTAATCGGCAAGTTAACTGGTTAATCAGACGAATTGTTGAATAGGGGTGACTGTTGTGGTGGTGCCAGAGACAAGTGACGGGCGTTGGTGTCGAGCTCAGATGATTCTTCGTTCTTCTTTGTAATTTTACTTCTTGGCTGGTGTTTCTTTGTGCAAAGGCCAATGTTCTGTTGTCTTTTCAGTTTTGCCAGGTCGATATATACATGCCTTGTACTATGTTTCTTATAGTATATAAATGAGACACATATTATCAATGCAAGAAAACTTTATTGGAATGGAACAATAAGAGGTACACACTTTCATGTATACATTGTTTTTGCAGAGTATTTTCTATCACAGCTACATCACATTTTTTAGGACCAAGGAGCATGTATTTGAAGAAAAAACAGAAGAAGCGTTCAGATCTCTTTAACTCTCCGTTGCTCAAGGTAGAAGGTACTACTGCCCATACAAGATATGCATGCATATCTGCAATACTTGGTATAAAAAAGGCTTCCGCCCAGTTTTATATATAAAAAAGGCAATCGTAGGACGCCGGCTAGTTGGCGGGCAGAGCAGCTCATCCCCGAGCACACATGGACAGGAGGGGATAGGACGACAGCCGTGGCGACCACACCTCTGAAGGAAACCCATGCATTGCCACCTGTCTCCGGCCAAGATCCAGAAGCCCATAGCAGCTATCGAGCAGAGTAAGCGTGTGAAATAATAATAAGGTAGTATGGTAAGAAGCAGAATCAGTCAATGAATTTGTGTGGTCTCATGATCTGAAATTATACAGCTTAGTTAGCTCTTGGGTACTAGCTGGCTTCATTATGAAGTCCGATCGCGCTCCTTGAGATACCTTATTAGGCATCTTTTGATTTACGGATGGTTTTGTGCAAGGTGACTTACATAACAATGCAAGTGATAAATTTGCAACTGTGTAGTCGCCTGGTACGTAGTGTCGAGTAGCCAGCATTCATCAGCGAAAAGAAGGAAAAAGGATGGCATTGTGATGATACAGATCTCAAGTTTCGATAGATCGGTAAACAGAGTTGGTGGGAGGAGAATTACAGAGGAAGATGGGAGAAGGAAACAGAGTTGGTGGTGCGGCGAGGTAGATGGGAGAAGGGAACAGGTGGGGCTTACCCTGCCCACATGCATGCAGTATTTTTTTGCCCAACCGGCATCGCGTAAGATACATACCGGGAGGAACCCAACCTCCTCATAGATTAGCGATTACGATTACGGGCCGTCGGATCCGGAGCTTGATGCATTTTCGACCGTCTGATCAAGCCCCTGAAGGATCCCGTCCGTCGGATCGAACCGTGAAACTGTAGATCGAAACAAACAGGATGCCACCGCGTGTAATTTTGATCGCCCGCCGAGGGCATTATTGGAATTTCGCTGTGAGATAAAAACCCCTGCCGTTTCTCCTGTCCCAAACCTAGCCGCCGTATCGCTCCGTTCCAGCTCTCTCTCCCTCTCTCGACACTGCCCATCGCAGCCCGATTCTTCGCCGCCGCCGACGTGCTCCTATTCCACTTCTCCCCGTTCGTCTCCTATCACCGAGATCGTTGCCGCCTCACTGCTCTCCCGTCGAGCTCGCCCCTCGCCGTTGCTGGGAGGAGATTGTTGGCCGTCTAATTGTATCGACGCCGACGAGTTCGGTGAGCACCAGGTCATTCTACACCGTCACCGGCGCCGCCTCCTCGCGAGATCCCCACCATGGTGAGCTCCCCCACCCTCCCCCTCCCACCCCGCCCCTCCCCCCTACTCGCCCCCTTTGCTTCCCATGGTTTCGGCTCCTCTGACCTCGGGTTTCCGATCTAAGCTGCGGTTACCGCACGCGTGACGATGGTACTCTGTGGTGATGTAGGAGGGCAGCAGGGCAGCAGCCTCGACGCCACAGGTCTGGCTTGTTCTTTATGTGGTAGAAATATGTTTGAGAAATAGTACCTCTAGATTCATGTGGTAGAAATACTACCTACTTGCTCCCTTCTCTAGAAGTAAATCTAGAGAACCCCGTGTACCTGGTACACGTTCATGCAGGCACCTCACACCCTGACAATAAGTTAACAGGGCATAAAAATTGATTATTTCATCTCAAAAGGAATCAAAAATTTTGGAAGAAAAATATTATTAGAATTATTAGTTCCTTGAAGTGACATCATACAGGTGAACCTTGAAGTGACATCATACTCGTTCTCCCGAAGACCGCAACAATGCTAATTTCTGCCGGACCGAGGCCGCACTCTTTAATGACTTCATCAATGAGCTCTCTCTAATTGACCTCCCCCTCCGCGACCGTCTTTACACGTGGTCCAACCGCCAGTCCTCCCCAATCCTTGCTCGGCTCGACCGGGTCCTTGTCAACGTGTCGTGGGATGCTAGGTTTCCCACTTCCACCCTCTCATCCTTCACCCGCTCTACGTCCGACCACGTCCCCCTGGTTGCGTCGATCTCTTCCGCCGCCCCCAAAACCCGCATCTTTCGCTATGAGAAGGCTTGGGCGCTGCACCCATTGTTCCGCTCTGCGGTCGTTGCAGCTTGGGCCTCCGCTTTTCGGCCGGATCCTACTGCTCGACTCGTTGCTCGTCTTCGTCAAGTTAGGCTTTGTTGTAAACGCTGGACGAGACGGGTAGCGCCTGCTTCCCGCCGTGAGCAGGACTGTCGCGTGCTCGTTGGCTTCCTTGATCGCGTTGAAGAGCTGCGCCCCCTCTCTTCCCTCGAGCGTCTCCTCCGAACTCTCACTATCGACGCCCTGCACCTCTCCATCAAAGAGCGGGTCCTGTACTGGAAGCTCCGTGCCAAAGTTCGCTTTGCCATGGATGGGGACGAGAATACTGGCTTCTTTCACGCCTCCGCCTCCTCACGTTTTCGGCGAAACTGTATCCCCGTCCTTTCTGTCAACGGGGTCGACCTCCATTCTCATGAGGACAAAGCTGCTGCCCTCCGGACCTTCTACAAGGATCTCCTGGGTACGGCGCCAGCCTGCTGCTGGAGTTTTTCCCTCTCGGACCTCTACTCCGACTCGACTCCGCTCCCCGGTGACCTCACAGCCCCCTTCTCCCCGGACGAGATCCGTCGGGCCTTTCTCGACATGAACCGTCTCTCCAGCCCCGGACCGGATGGTTTCGGCCCCTCTTTCTACGCCTCGTTCTGGGATACTGTCGTTGCGGATGTCGAAGGGGTCTTCCATGACTTCTATGACGGTACTCTCGATCTCACCCGCATAAACCAAGCCTTCCTCGTCCTTCTCCCTAAGTTTGAGGCAGCTCGCTCGCCGTCTGATTTCCGCCCCATCTCCCTGCAAAACTGCATCATGAAGGCCATCACCAAAGCGTTGTGCTCCCGTTTGCAGCGCTACATTCACTCTCTAGTTGACCCCGATCAGACCGGGTTCCTCCCTGGCCGCCGCATCTCTGAGAATATTGTCTACGCTGCTGACCTTCTTCGCGTTTGCCACACCCGGCGAGCTCCTACTGTGGTGTTTAAAATCGATTTCCGGAAGGCGTTCGACTCCGTCAACTAGGCCAGCCTCCTTGCCGTCCTCTCGGCTCGGGGTTTTGACTCTAAGTGGTGCGGTTGGATTCGCGCTATTTTGTCTACCGGTCACACCTCGGTTCTCCTGAATAATGTTCCTGGGGACTGGATCCTTTGTCGCAATGGCCTGCGTCAGGGAGACGCGCTCTCCCCCTACCTTTTTATTATCATTGCGGATGTCCTTCAACGTCTCATTCGCCGTGCTTCCGACGAGGGGCGGCTCGCCCACCCCATTGACCCTTCCCTCCCGTGCCCCGTTCTGCAATACGCCGACGATACCCTTATCCTCTGCCGCGCTGACATTCCCTCGGTTACCCACCTCAAAACCTTGCTGGACGCTTTTGCCCTCGCTACCGGAGTCGCCATAAACTTCCACAAATCTGGGTTCATCCCGATGCACTGCAGTGGTGAACTATCGGCGGCCTTGGCTGGGATCCTGGGCTGCCCTATCTCTTCTTTTCCTCAACCCTACTTAGGACTCCCCCTGTCTCCCCAGAAGCTCCCCATCTCCGCCTATGACCCCCTCATCAGTTCTTTCGACCGTTACCTTTCGGGCTGGCGTGCCCTGCTCCTTTCCTCTGGTGGCCGAATGGTACTTTGTAATGCCGTCCTTAATAACCTCTCTACTTATTTTATGTGCTCCTATCTGCTTCCCTCTGGTGTGATTGAGATGATCGACCGTAGACGTCGTGCCTTTTTTTGGACCGGCAAGGATACGTGCTCTGGCGCTCGCTGTCTTGTTGCTTGGGATAATGCGTGTGCAGATGTGCAGGAGGGTGGCTTCGGGATCCGCGATCTACGACGACAGAACATGTGCCTGCTCCTCAACTTCGTCCACAAGCTTCACCAACCGGACTGTCCCCTTTGGAAGAGCTGGTTCCTCCGCAGCATCAGGGGGGACGCTGGCGACTGCTCTTCGGTTCCTTCCTTCCTCGAGGTCATCGTCCGCCGGGGGCTCCCCACGTACAGGGCCATCACCCGTGTGGCGCTTGGGGACGGGCGCACTACCTCCTTCTGGCATGACCGCTGGTGCCCCGGTGGTGCCCTCTGCTTCGAGTACGCGGCGCTCTTCTCCCACTCCACGCGCCCCAACGCCTCTGTGGCGGCGGTCGCCCTCGACGGTCTTCATCTTCAGAGACGCCTCTCCTCTGTAGCTGCTTCTCAGCTGGGAGAGGTCCGGGCTCTCATCCGTGCCCTGCAGCTTGGTGACACTCTGGACCGCCGGTTCATGGCTTGGGGCGAGGACCTAGCGTCCAGCTCACGCGCTGCGTTTCGGGTTCTCTCCTCCAATGGAGTGCTCTGTCAGACCTCCATCGACATTTGGTGCTCCAAACTTCCCAGGAAGATCAAGATCTTCGCTTGCTTGCTGGCTCGTGACCGCCTCAGCACGCGTGTGAACCTGTTCGCGAAGAACTGCGCCCCCTCTAGTATGTGTGCCTCCTGCTCCGCGGAGGAGACTGCTGTGCATATCTTCACCTCGTGCGCGCGCGCAGCCTCCACCTGGCGCCGCCTTGGACTGGGCCCCTTCGACTCGGTTGGCGGGATTCTCTCCTCGCCCCCGGGTGCTCCGACCTCGCCTCCGCTCTGGAAGGACGGGCTCCTAGTGCTGCTTTGGCAGATCTGGAAAGCCCGGAACAACGCCACGTTCAACGCCGTCGACTGCAACGTTGGCGACATCCTCTCCAGAACTGCAGACGACATCATGCTCTGGAGCCACCGTTACAACGCTCCTGATCGCGCGCTGTTCCTGGAGACGCGTGCTTTTTTTCTTTCGGCCCTGTAACTCTCCCTCTCCCCCTCTTCGGCTTTTGCTGCTTAGTTGGTAGTTTTTGATCTCTTCGATGAAAAACTCTGTATGACTGCCAAGTCTTTCGAGTAATACAACAACCGGTGGGGCCCTGGCCCCCCGTCATTCTCGAAAAAAAAACCTGTATATTGCATCTGAGACTGAATCGTCTGGTCTCCACCCTGGCTTACTGGAGCTGTACCATCTGTCGTGTGCCTGGAAGTGGAACCATCTAATTATGATATAATTGTCTTCATCCACATTGGTGCTTATTGCAGCATCAGATTTCGTCGCCCAGAATGATTTAATAACGTTGGTTGCATGCACTTTGGATAGTTTAGTTTCTCTCCACTTACAGAATGGTTGCTTTGCGTATAGCCGATGAAATCCTCGTCCTAGAAGTGTCATCGCAAGTGACTTCACATGCCTGTCAATGTAGTTGTCGGGCGGATCCATGTCCACCATGAGGGAATCATCTACCAGTCGTAAAATAAACCAATTCGAATTCATCATTCAAACATAACCTGTTTAGAAATAAAAATCAAGCCAGCTAGCTATCTATATGATCTAGCGACCTTGATATAGAGCAGCATGGCTTTGCGAGCCGATGCAGCTGCCTCTGGTCGTAAGAGATGTGAAGGAGAAAACTCAAAAAAAAAAAAAGGATGCAGTTGCGAGGATGTCACTCTTCCAGACATCACTATCCGCAATAGTGAACCACTGACTGTGATTCTTTGAACGAAGTAAAGTTGATATAGTCTTGATAGCAAGAGGCAATCCCTTACACTTGTGAACAATACTCTTAGCCATTGAAATAAATTCTTCTTGCTGTTCCACTTCCCTTCCAAATGCGATTCTGCAAAATAGTTCCCATGATTGATCCACATTTAGAAGTGATATCTGATGTCGAGGAACTGTGCTCATGATAGAAGCAACTTGATTGCTGCGGCTTGTCACAACTGTAGCACTGCCTGGGCCAGCATGTGCACTGCCATCATCATCTGGGCATAACAAAGATCTCAGATCATCCCACTTTTGACTATCTTCATTCCAAACATCATCCAACACTAGGAGGTACCTTTTGTTGCCCAACACTTCACTAAGTTCCTTCTGCATTGCCTCCATCTGAGTCAAATCACACTTCTTCATCGTGGCTACTTCTATTATAGATCGGATGATTTCTTCGACAACGAGCTTGTCAGAGACACATACCCATAATACCAGCTCAAAATGATGATTCACCCTACGATCATTGTGCACAAGTTGGGCAAGGGTAGTCTTACCAATTCCCCCCATACCAACTATGGGGAGCACCATGACATTATTATTGTTACTGTTATTGTGATCAAGCAATATCTTCACCACTTGTTCCTTGTCATCTTGTCTGCCGACAATATCTGATTCATCGACACGAGAGTGTGTTTGCGGATGAACAACACTTGGTGCCTCGGCATGTTGTTGGAAGCGGAAATTGTTCATCTCCACAACGAGTTCATCAATCGTCTCAAGGGCATCCTTCAACTTCCAACTCATGTGAAAACGAAAAACAACCGGGCTATTGACTGTGAAGTAGCTCAGCACCTAATATGAAAACAAATAAATTGGAATTAGAAGAGTTCCATTTCCAAATCAAGACCTTATACCGAAAACAGAGCCAACCAGGGCGGGGTACTTAGTTGTCCATCTTCAATTCGGCCCTGTCCTCCTCGTTGCCATCCTTTGCTGGCACAATCATGCATGGTAATAAGAGCAACTCTAACGTGCCGACCCAAATGGTACGCGCGTGCTCGTTTGGGTCGAAACGAACAAAAACGTCAGCCCAACGCGCCGGCACAAATCCAAAAGCCGACCGCTCGCTGTTCATTTGCATGCATTCCTAGCTCATGGGTGTCCCACTATCGTTACCCGACGTGAACCTCCCCCAAGGGTGGCAGCTCGACCCGTTCCGCATCCGGGTCCCGGCCATGCTGTGGTTCCCGATGGCGCGTGCCGACAAGATCCGTCTGCCTTAGCAGGCCCAGTCCTTGTCTGCAAGCCACTGGGGAATCTTGCGATCGTGAGTGGGCCGGCCTGATGGCCCACGAGTTGAATCTTCCACCCCCCACTGCTTCTCTTGATCGACTTCAGGAATTCCAGTACCGCCAATAGGATCGCTGACACATACGGCTGAAGATTTGGATCGTTGCAGGGGTACTTACACTACACTGTAGCTTCCTTCGATGATAACAACCAAATCTCTCGGTTAGAACTCCCGTGCCTTCAGGATTGCGATAGTAAAGAATTTGTCCTGAAGCATAGTGCCAGCTTCAATAAGCTTATGAGCATGACTGGGAAGGAGTACATGCCGGTTGAGATACATCCAGACTGCGACACCATTTTCCCCATCTCATGTTTAGGTGATACCTTGTTAGCATATGATATGCGACATCAGAAAGTTGGATGTATCATTAAATCTTGAGAAGAGCAACACACGACGACTTGTATCCTTAAATCTAGTGGAGAGGTGCGACGTGGAACTATTGTGGCTCGCGACCTCGGGTGGCACACGTCCATTCCTTGTCGGCATGGTGCGGTGTTGGTGTTGTATCCGGTGGCTCTGCTCTCGGTCGGCCGTCGATGGATTTGGCAGCTGGTGCTGGTGATTGACCGCCGGTGGTCTCCACAAGGTGACGGAAGTTTTTTCGCAAAACATTTCTTCTGCCTTGCTCTGCTTTGAGCTTGAGCCAGCACGCATACTGGCTTCGCTGTGGCATCACAAGCTACGTACTAGCTGTTGGTCCACAGATGCATAAAGAAGGGAACAAAGAAAAAATTTCTTTGCCACTGTTGTATTGGATTGCCCGAACTACTCTAGTAGTTGTTTGGCGCCATACTGTTTGAGGAGAGGATTACGATGTGTGCTTCTTTGGGTCATCCCTTCTATATATGGTAGGCTCCGTCCTGTTTCATGATACCATTCTCTCTCTTACTATATATAAATAAACCGTGAGGTTGGGTCTTGGCGAATTTGGAATTGGGGTGCCATATGCCTTCACAATGGATGGATCATGCAGTGCGTCGCTGGGCCATGGTTATGTTGCTGTTTATGACGTCTTTAAGCTCCATTTGCATCCATGGTCAGCTTGACAGTCACGGTAACTAATAACATCCCTTCTCTCTTGACTAGCTTCCATCAATGATTTTGTCTACGTGGTAAATCTTCCCGTCACATGTAGAATATTAGCAAGGAATTCATGCTACCAAAGTTTTTCTTTTCCTTTTCCTTCGCCGATGAATAAGTTTGGTTTTATATGACTTAGCTTTTTGCCGCCATGTTTTATAGGCTCTATGCATCCTAAATATGCAGAAGCCTAGTGTGTACTCGATGTATTTGTGTTTATTTTAAATCACACTTCTGCTTCGGTACAACCCCCTAAACACATCAACGGACCAGATCTGTCCATACCCTTTCATAACAAAGAGTAGGATGGTCTTTCTACAAAATACTCATGAAGATCTGTCACGTTTCTGAGTCCGCCTTGGGCCGCCCCATTAGTGTTATGTACTGTAGCACGGTTCGAAAATCCAAAAATAATTAGTGTTATGTACTGTAGCACAGTTCGAAAATATAAAAATAATAATGTGCCTGTTAGGAATCGAACGCAAAATCCTGAGCAGAGGTGAACTTGCTAATACCACCAGAACAAAGACGATTTGGTTATACATATGCAGAGTTTACTCTGACCTAGAATGGACGTACTGTAGGAGTTTTATTTTGGAATACAAGCTGGCCGGACACTGGTATTGTAGCTAAAGAGTTTTTTCTAGCTAAAAAGAACTAATGTGTTTTCTCCTCTTTTGGAATATTTTTTTAAATGAAACTTTTTCCAAAATTTGAACTTCTTTGGGACATGATTTTTTTTAAATTTGTGAACCTTTTTTTTATGAAAATAATTTGATTTTTTTCAATATTTTTAAAATTTGAAGAACATTTTTTCTGAATTGTAAACATTTTACTTAAACTACAAACATTTTTTGAAAATGCAAAACTGGGCGAAAACCTAAACAATTTGACATGGTGCCTTGAATTGGTCATACAAGGCCATGAAAAATGGGGCTATTTCGAGGAAAATACAAAACTTGTCGAAAACCAAAACAACTTGTCATGGTGCCTTGGATTGGTCATATGAGGCCATGAAAAAAGATTAGGGCCATTTCAAGGATGTCGAAAAACAACGTGCTCTCTTACGGACCCTTCTGGGCAACCTGAACACACTCCGTTGAACATGATGTTTTTGTGGATATCCTTGAAATTACCCCAACTTTTGCTACTAGATGGATATGCTAATGGTTGAACGACTTTTGACACTGTATATAAGTTGCAACATGTCTAGCCATTTATCGACCGAGAAAACTTTAGAAAATGCAAAACTTGTCAAAAACCCAAGCAACTTGGGTTGGTGCCTTGAATTGGTTATACAAGGCCATGGAAAAAATATTGGGGGTATCGATGCCTACCATGGGCATGCCACCTGCTGGCAAAAGTTGGGGTCATTTCAAGAATGTTCAAAAAACATCAAGTTCTACGTAGCCTGTCCGAGTAGACATCAATGCCAGGTTTGAAGGAAAAAGGTATTTTAAATCATAATTTATATAGGTATTTAAAACTGTCATTTTAATTTTTCATATGATAGAATTGAAAACAACAAATACTTTTCAAAAATAATTTAACAAATATTTATAGGAAAAAAGGAATTTTTAGTTACTGCAAACTGTTATTTTGGTATTTCAATTTTTTGAACAAGTTTCAAAAGAATAATAAAGTTTAAAAAGGAGAACAAAACAAATTACCTAAAATAGAAAATAAAATAAAATCTTAGGCCTTGCCCATCTAAGCGACTCCATCGCTCTTGTCGGGCGCCTATTGGAATTTGTTTGGAATTTTAAAAATGATCCCATTTTCGAAAAATATTGTTCACAAATTTGAAAAATGTTCGGCAAAGTTTCGAATACTTTTTTGATATCATTTTTTGTTTGCACTTCTAAAAAATCTTTTGGAATTTAAATATTTATTTGTGTTCTCCGAAAATGCTTGTTTTCACAATTTTGCTAAAACTATTCGCGTTTTGACATTCTGAACAATTTTTTGAAGACACAAATATTTTTTGAAGTTACCTGGCATTTTAAAAAATGCAAATATTTTTTTAATTTATGAACAAAATTTGGAAATAAAAAACGTTTGAAAATTTGAACAGCATTTTGAAAGCACGACGATTTTTTTAAAAAAGAAAGAAGAAACGTAACAGGAAAAACAAACTATGGAAAAAAGGAACAGTTCACAAAGTATTCATAAAATCTTTTTAAAATTCACAGCCCATCCGTAACTTAATGTGTCTAGCTACAAATTGTTCACTAAAGGTTGACTGTCTCAGTGGTTGTGGATTTCGATATTTGCCACCGCAAATGGGCCGGCCCAATTGAGCTTTCCGACGTATACGAAAGTACATACAAATTGACAAAAGTCCATAATGCCTTTTATATGTTTTGTGAGGGAGGTTGTACCGAAACGGGACTCTTTAAATCAATAAATTCACCCTTTATTATTAAAAAAATGCTACCCCACAACCACGGGAAACAAGATTGAACTTGTTCACTTGGGGACCTTATATGCCACCTTTAGATGGGTTTTGGCAGTTGACACGAATGGGATTAGTGGTGTGAGACAGCAAGAGGTGATTTGGTGCGGCGAGACGACGAAGGGCGAGATTCAGAAATGGTTTGTTTCTACTGTGTTTGTAGGCTTGTAGGATCTCACATGTGAGGAAAATCTAGAGACATGTTTCCGCTCCGGCCCAAGCCTGGTGAAGGGCCGGAGCTCCGCTCCACTCGTCAGAAGTTAGTCTTTATCTTTATACTTGAATTTGGATCACAACATAACAGGTTTAGTTTTTCTTAAAGATCAAAACCTTGTTTTCCATGAAAAGACCATGTTGTATCACTTTTTCAGGCATGTCTGGTTGCTTGCAATTGTAGCATGGCAATGATCGTAGATGATAGGGTCAGAAACTAGGCATTTATTAGATCCTAACATCCATTCCATTTTCATATCCATTTGCTAGGTTTCATAAGCATCGACTGTGGATATACCACAAACCCGACTTACATAGATTCCAAGACAGGTATATCATATGTAAGGGATGAGGGTTTCACTGATACAGGACTCATCCACAATGTTGACAAGGAGAATTTGCAGCCTGACCTTGCAGAGCGGTACGATAACCTTCGCTTCTTTCCCAGCGGAGAACGTAACTGCTACACACTACGGTCCCTAACACCGGGTGGCAAGTACCTTCTTAGGGCTGCATTTGGCTATGGTGACTATGACAAGCTAAACAGTCTTCCTACCTTTGATCTTTACTTTGGGGCCAACTACTGGACAACAGTGACCATTGTCAATTCCAGTACAGCGTACGTGTTTGAGATAATTGCTTTGTGCCCTTCCGACTTCCTGCAGATTTGCTTGGTGAATATAGGATCCGGAACTCCTTTCATCTCAGGGCTTGATTTGAGGTCACTCAAAGAAAATCTTTATCCGCAGGCCAATGTGGGACAGGCCCTTGTTTTGCTCAGCTTTTTTCGTGACACAGTTGGTTTTGGACCCAATCGCTACCACTTCGGAACAAACTATATGCACATTAGGTGAGCGGATCGAGCAAAGTTATTAGTTTGATAGGTTGGTAGACTATGCAATTAATGTTTCTTCCTTTCTTCTTATTTCGTTAAATTAACCATGCTGAATGTTATTCCTTTCAATAATTACCCAAGGTTCCCAGATGACCCCTACGACCGAATGTGGCAGAGATACCAAGATGTTCCCAGCTGGACAGATGTAACCAACAAATCGGATGAGCCTGTCCAGAACTCTCCAAACAACAACTACGATGCACCATCGGCAGTGATGCGTAGTGCGTCCACTCCAGTCAGGGCCGGTCCTGAGTTTTTAGGGGCCCGGGGCGAAAATAAAGCTCAGGGGCAGCTCGGGGGCCCTTATTATATATTTTGTGTGCGGATATAGGGGCCATAACATAAGCAACACAACAATTATAGTAGTATTGCTGTCTGTATTTTTTATAATAAATCTAAAAGCAAGATTGATACTATGATATATAGTTTATACACACAATGCTGAAAATAAACAAATTTGCATGAAAAGTTTGACAGTAAAAGCCATGCATCATGTTGACGAAGATAAATTACTTAATTAGCAATAAACAAAGTGATAATGATCACCTATTAAAATGGCCGGAGAAAGGAAATTGCGTCAGCCAAATTTGCATCAAAATTTTAGCCTAAATCAGCATGATCTCCTGCAATCGCCGGTGATCTCCCGCGATTTTGGCCTGCATGCAAATCATCGCAGGGCAACTTTTCAGCGGCGATTGTGCCGCAATGCGGCCTTTTCTGCTGCGATTTAAAATCATGAATATGATAATACCTTGGATCGGTTGAATCGCTGCTGGTTATTGTCTGATCCGGCGCTTGGCGATGATGTGATATGTATATGCGTCTGCGGCATGCGCTCGGCGATGTGCATGAGCGTGTGCGTGCTGGGTGATGGCGCAATCTGGCGCTGGCCTGGAGTAGAGATGGAAGAACAGAGTTCATCCATGAAATAGCGACTCGCGTTCGCGTCCAGAGATGATGATCGTGGCTGGGGGATACTCGAAGACGTGAACTCACAATCGGATCTCGGAATTAGATGGGAATTAGGAAACTGGACGGGCGTCACGCAATCAACTCGTACGAGCCTATGACCACAGGGGCCCTCACCGAAGGAGTGGATGTGCTCGTGCGTGGATTACCAAGCTGCGTACGGTGACTGCCTGCCCAGCGTACGTAGGGCTAGCGCGTAGCTTCGACAGCTCCGGGCATGGGCTAGCTAGCTGACTGCGACATCCGCTCGTCGTAGGCCTACGTACGTACCTAGATGGGGGCCCCTGGACACTGGGGGCCCGGGGCGGCCGCCCCTCCTGCCCCCCCCTTAGGGCCGGCCCTGACTCCAGTGAATGCTTCAAGGATGGACATATCCTGGAGTGCAGATGCATCCATGGGTGTTGGTGTTGACACCAAGTACTCTCTTGCACTATACTTTGCTGAACTAGAGGCTGTCCAAGGGTTGAGGCAATTTGATGTATCCGTGGACAACAACCAATTAGTTGCTGCATTCAGTCCAACCTACTTGCTTGCTAATGTTATCCCAGCGATTGTGCAAGGCTCAGGCGAGCACAGCATCTCCCTCCTGGCAACATCAAAATCTGTGCTCCCGCCTTTGATCAACGCTATGGAGATATTCATGGTGTGGCCCCTGAATGAATCTACTACTGCATCTTTAGATGGTATATATACTATGCCATCCTACTTAAGTTGGTAGCTCTAATTTAATTACTTGGGTCAGTCAAGCCACAAAAACTATTGTGCTACTCCTCCGTCCCGAAATGTAAGACGTTTTTGGACTCTACCACATTATCTCACCAATGTTCTACTGAATGTAGTTTTAGTGTTGTTCTGCTCAGACTAGTTTCAGTGCATGGGTGTTTTGTTCATCTCGATAAGTACATAACTGAATATGTGCATTTTCGCCTACACGTTTATTTGGTATCTTCAGCCAATGCTATGGTGGCAATCCAGACGAAGTTTAAGGTGAAGAGAAACTGGGTGGGTGATCCGTGTGCCCCAATATCTTTTGCATGGTATGGCTTGGATTGCAGTTACACTCCCGATGGTCCGCCAAGAATAATTGCCATGTGAGTTCTGAAGAACATAACTTATATGCAATGTAAAATGAGTAGTGTGTGCAGTTCCACGTATGACGATTGTTCCCTCTTCCTTGCAGAAACTTGTCATCCAGCGGGTTGGTTGGTGAAATAGATGCTTCCTTTGGCCAGCTAACATTGCTCCAACGCTTGTAAGTTCTTTAGATTATCACCTTAGATTTCCCCAAGACTATACGAAGAGTCTCCCCAAGACCGCTCAGTATTGTCTCTGCCAGTAACGTTAGTAACACATTACCATATGAAGCCTTGAAGCTAGAGGCTTGCAAAAACTAAAAGTAACGTTGAATTTTGTTTTTGAATTGTATTTGTCTGACCCTTTTTGACATGGAAAGCTTATCAAATCTTGAGGTCGGTACTTATTGTTGTTGAGCCCAAGTACCAAGTATCCAACTATGAAAGTTCAAACTTGTTGAAAGCAGGGGAGTTCGTTCCATCATACTTAAGCATCTGTTTATGAGTGTTTCATGTCATTTTTCATTCCAGGGATCTATCTCATAACAATCTATCGGGAACAATACCTTATTTTCTGGGTCAAGTGCCATCACTTACATTTCTGTACGTGTCCTGACAATATGACTTGTATTGCAAACTGTATAGCACAGAACCACTTTTCAGTTTCTTTATCTCTTATAGGGATTTGTCAAGCAACGACCTCAATGGACCAATTCCTATGAACCTGCTAGAAAAATCTCAGGACGGATTTCTGACACTGAGGTTTGCACCTGTTTCCTATATATCGTCATTACACCTGTTAAGCTTCATGCACTATCCAATACAACCAAAATTTCAAACTGATAGAAAGGCCTAGATAATCCGCATATACACTTCAACACCCCCTCTCACGTGTGACGCGAAAAGTCAGCACACGAATAGACTCAGAGGTATGGCTTAAGAGGCCTATACATGGACAAACGGTGGGGAGCGGCAGCAATTTTTGGATAAATTGCGAAAGTCAGGACTTGAACTCAAGGCTTTGGGGCCTGTACCATGTTAAGTTTCATGCACTAGCCAACACAACAAAAAGGCTGAACTGATGAAAAGGGCTAGGCAATTCCCATACACTTCAACAACACCATCATCGATGAATTTGATGGAGGCAATTGGTTGCAGTAGATATTTTATTCAAATCAAATGTGGATAATTTGAACCTCTTATCCTGTTCCAGTTACCATGGGCATATTACCACTAGAATTCTTATGTTTGTCACATTAATTTGACTAAGTGGTATTGTGAGCTAGTGATTAAAAATATATGTTCATCTAGTACTATTTAAGCACACTTGCAATAAGTTGAACAAAAAAGAAGTCCACTTTGAACCCTTATCTATTGTAGAAGTTCACTTTTCAACCTTGAACTTTGGAGCTAGTTATTCTTTTTACCTTGAACTCCTGGATCA
The DNA here is from genome assembly GCF_002575655.3 of Aegilops tauschii subsp. strangulata. NCBI lineage: Eukaryota > Viridiplantae > Streptophyta > Magnoliopsida > Poales > Poaceae > Aegilops > Aegilops tauschii. The sequence continues at coordinate 1,598,806 of NC_053041.3, read as the reverse complement.
ATATATTTTACCCCCTTGGCCCTATCCCAAGAGGTTTTGTGATGACTGAGATGCCACGTAGCAAACATGTGGCATTATGCTTCAGCATTGCCATAAGAGCAGCTTAATTAAAATAATATAGAAAATATGTGAATTTCTCTTTGTAAATTATAAGCTAGGAGAGTACTATATCACCTGAATCACAGGTATTTCTAATAACTCCAAAGTTAACATTCTTAAATCTTTCCTGAGATTTTTCTAGGATCGACAATAACCCAAACCTATGTGGAAGTCCTCCTTGCAACACGTTTCCAAACAAAAAGAAGAAACCAAAATCTATACTCCAGATTGTTGTTCCTGTAATTGGCGCTCTACTTCTTGTGGCTCTGCTTGCGCTTGTCGTTTGGTCTAGAAGGAAGAAGAGACCAGGTAACTAAATCAATATCAACTTATGAATAGTGGTATTACCAAGGGAGTTTAGAATGCTTGATTGGCATTCCTTTTTCATGCGTACTAAAGTACGAGCAGTGTTTATGCTGCCTTTAGATGTGCCTCGTTCCGCTAATCAGTTCGAGAACTGGAGCTTCAAGTCCAAGGAACTCAAGATCATTACCAATAACTTCAACACCTGTGTATTTTGGTCCTGTGTATTTTGGCTGTTTGGAGAATGGAACTCCTGTTGCAGTGAAGATGCTGTCAGAGACATCTTCACAAGGTTATGCAGAATTTTTAGCCGAGGTACATGTAGTCAGTCATGTACATTTACCGCTCAAGAAAATTAGTATCTGTGTATCAGATATCATACAATACATATTGCCGGTTTATGAATTATCATATCCATACCACAGGCTCAGCACCTAACGAGGGTCCATCACAAGAACTTGGTGTCCTTAATTGGTTTTTGCAGGGATAGAAAACATCTAAGCCTAGTCTATGAGTACATGGATGGAGGAAACCTGCAGGACCGGCTCAGAGGTTAGTAACTTTTGCCCCACTCCCACATCATTCTGCGTGAGTACAAAGGTAAGTTCAGCACGGTACAGGCCTCAATCGTGAGACAAATTAGTTACCCAATGTTAGCTAGGTAAAATAGTAAAACATGCTTTCTTAGTTCTTACTATAGCATCAAGAGAATTTGGTTGCTTGCAAAATACTTGAAAGCTGATTTACGAATGAATACTTGAAAAATAGTGGTCTACTAGTGCATCAGGTTACCAGCCCTCCCTTCAAAGTTAACTGGTTTATCTAATTTACTTTTTGTTGACAGGTCAAGAATCCCCTAACTGGCTGCAACGCCTTAAGATCGCATTGGACTCTGCCTACGGTATGCGGCAAGTTTCATTTTCTTTTTCACATGTGGGCTGTTGTCCATATACCATATCCCTTCAATGCTAGAAATCATCGATGTTTTGATCGTGTACACATCATCTAAGTTTAAACTATCCGCATGTAGGACTGGAATACCTGCACAAATCCTGCAGCCCACCCTTGATTCATAGAGACGTGAAGACTGGGAATATCCTACTTACTTCAAATCTGGAGGCAAAATTATCGGATTTTGGCCTTACAAGGGCTTTCAGCAGTGGTACGAGAACACACACAACCACCCAACCAGCTGGTACCCTAGGTTACCTGGACCCAGAGTACGCATGCATGTTCTTGACCCTAATTTTTCATATTTCTGTTGAAACAACTGTTGCACATAGCTTGCCCCTACTATGTTTCAACACTTTTTGTTCGAGTAAAATGTGAGACTTAGCTCTGAGCAGGTACTACGCGACCTCTCATCTGAGCGAGAAGAGTGACGTGTACAGCTTTGGTGTCGTTCTCCTGGTGCTCATCACAGGCCAGCCAGCCATCATCATCATCAGCGACACAGAGAGAACCAACATCTCTCATTGGGCACGCCACAGGCTCTCTGAAGGTGACATCGACAGCGTGACCGACCCGACGATAAGAGGAGACCGCGACATCAACTCTGTGTGGAAGGTGGCGGAGCTGGCCCTGCGGTGCACGGAGCACACGGGGCGGGACCGGCCAACGATGGTGGAGGTCGTGGAGGGGATCAAAGAGAGCTTGCAGCTGGAGACCTCTTCGCGCTCCAGGAGATGCAGCTCGGATGGAACAGGCGGTTTGGAGTTTTCGGACTGCGAGACTGTTGGTGCGCTCGAGACAGAACTAATTGGAGAAACATCAGCGCATTAACATTCCTGGATTAGATTTACTTTGGATCGCTAGTTGAGGCGTGGTTTGGTAATTTGCACTGTATGGCTTGGAGGTGTATGATCAATATTACTCATACTGGGAAACACGTTAATTGTTTTTATTTTTATTTTGCGGGAAAAACACGTTAATTATTTGGCAGATGACACGGTCGGAAGAAGAGGATCGAAACGATTATTACTCATATCGGGAAACACATTGTTTGCACTGTACTCCCTCCGTCCTTTAAAGAGTGTACTTCCAACTTTGTTGGAAGGTCAAATGATCTCAAAGTTTGACCGTGTTTGTGCAAAAATATATCAATGTATGAAAATATATTTATCATGAACCTAATGCTACTAATTTGATGGCATAAATGTTAGTGTATTATTGTATAAATACGGTCAAACATAAAAAAGTTTGACTCTCCAACAAAGTTGGAACTCCAAAATACTCACTTGTCAGCTCTTGGGTGCAGACTTCATGGAAATGCATGGGAACTGCAAAATTGTCACGGAATTCTCTCGTACAGTAACAGTGACTACTTGAAGATTGTGTGATGTACATTGACAGACATTCAGTGCATCTTAGGCATATTGCATTCTGAATTTTGTTGGAATGAATGAATCATAAAAAGGGGTGCGGACTTTATTGTATATATTGCTTTTTCGAGAGCTTCATTACACACAAAATCCTAGACTTCTCTCCAGAGTCGGCACACTATGATATCCACTAGTGAAGTACTGCTATTTCAGCAAGCAGCAGATGATGTTTAAGTAGCAAAACACAAAATAAAAATAGAAGGCTCCGGACCTCTTTGACTCTCAGCTGATCAACTCAAGGTACCACTACCCATGAAAAACATGTATGCATCTCTGGCATATATACTAACTTGGGTAAGCAGCAGAGCAGAGGAGGAGAAAATTTAATCAGGCAAAATGTTATCTTCTGTTTTACAAGAACGTAAAACATACAGTACTTGACTGGGAACTCTTCCATACGGTAACACTGATTACTTGAAGACTGGCTGATGTACCGCTTCCTGCCCAAAGCAGGGCAGCTCCATGCTCTGTTTCATCCCCGGTCAAGCTGGAACTGCTGGAAGCAGTCATGAGAGTCATAGTACAACGCAGTATATATTACTCCCTTCGTTTCTAAATATAAGTCCTTTTAGAGATTTCAATACGGACTACATACGGATGTATAGAGACATACTTTACAGTATGGATTAATTTATCTTGCTCCATGTGTAGTTTATATTGGAATCTCTAAAAGAGCTTATATTATATGACAGTTCAGTCAATAAAGACCGTTTGGAGTACACATCCATATTATGATGGATATTTGTATCCAAATTTCTCTAGATGATTAGGTTTCCTGTGTCGAGTGTGAGAGAGCTAGTGAAGTTCTGTTTGCTGTTTCAATTATATTCCTTGTATAATCATCCGCTGTATCGTACAGTGTTAAAACTGCTGTCAAATACTGAAAATGACAAAGCACAGAGGTTGTCAGTAATAACATTGAAGATGATCTAATTGATCTGACAGGTTAAGTTATGCATCTCTGCCATAAGTAAGCGCAGAGATTCACATATTTCGGTACGCAGCAGATTCAGTCAGTGAAAACTGGAGCTACTTTAACAACGATTAATTCAAGGATCAGTTATATACATTGGCAGATTCCAGCCCGTCAAGATAAAGCACTAACATAATCTGGTAAGGACCTAACAATCGCAGCTTCCAGATCAGCATGATTAATAACAGTTGTGGAGGCAAGCTTCGAATGGCACGATACACAATCTTTACGTAGGTACATGTGCTTTTGGAAAACAGGATGATACAACCGCTACTTGTCTTGCCACCTCCTAGTGCCATATCTCTAGCTAAGGCATGTCATAAACCATCATGGTTTCCAATTTAGGAAAATAAGGGAAAGTTCAAGCCTTTTGTGAGGACGAAGGGCCTCTAATATTCCTTGTGCATTACTGTCCACTTCACAATCAATTCCTTGTGCATTACTGTCCACTTCACAGTCAATTCCTTCCGCATTACTGTCCCCTTCACAATCAATTCCTTCTACATTACTGTTCACTTCACAATGGTAACGTCTATTTCCCCAAGGAAGATATAATTATTTCAAATTATGCTTGTCGGACATATTGCCTTATTTAGTGTTGTCTGCACTAGGCACTTCCCTCACCTCAGGCAAACAAAGAGCAGCACCTACATTCAAATCTTTCAACTGATCGATTCCATGATCTGCATCACTATCAATGACCTAATTCGTCAATGTCTGTAGAGAATCCATTTGACCAATACCTTTTGGCATGCGCTCCAGATCTTCACACCCAATGAGGGAGATGTGTTGAAGACTGCTCATATATCTCATGCCCTCTTGTAATTTCACAAGACTTTGACAATCATTGAGCTTCAATGTTTGCAAGCTATACAATATGACAATGGCTTCAGGCAGTGCTGATATATTAGAATTAGAACAATCTAGGTAGTGAACATGCTTCAAGTTTTTCATATGTGTATCGATTGAGTATGCATGTCTTCAATGCTCGTAAGGACATGAATTTTGAATTGGCCATACATAGAGAGTGCTCAAACACAATTTCCTTTTATTAAGTATACTAAGTAACCTAAGCAACATACAAAAATAATATTTTATATTATAGTTTAATAAAATAAATCTAAGTCTAAGAGTTTCGTATTCAATTTATGGGCCCCGGAACTATGTGTTGGATGAACTCTCTCTGCGATGCTCAACTGGCTAGCATTTCCAAAATTAATGCCTTTGAATCCAAAAATCGTCTTCATCGGTGACATTCTTTTTTGCTAATAGACACTTCACAGAGAGGATGTGAATGTTATAGGATGCAGTTGAAGGAATGAAGATTTCCATCGTCCTTCGATGCATTGCGATGTCCTTAAGATGTTATGTTATCAGCAAATTTTATTCATGCTATGTTTGCCTGAATATGAAACAGGCAACCACTGCAAACATCAATGAAACAATTTAGGCTGGAATGAAGACATTTGAGGACATGGTTACATTTTTGTGGTTGCAATCGTTGGAACTGGTTCTCATCACCAATGAGGTTCAAGCTATCAAGGGTCTTCAGAGTCCGGCAACCAACTATCTTAACAATATAGTCTCGAAGTTTGCAAAGAAGTGGTTACACAAGTGTGATCTAGAAGCAATTGGGCATGCCTGTGATCAATACGGGAAGCTCAAGACCTTCTTCCCTCCTGGCATAAAGCTGTATGATGTAGTTATTGGGATCATTTGTTTGCAGCAGACGGGTGTGGGATACAGTGAATACCTTGTCATACTGGCGGCACTCAAAATTTAGTACATGAATAAAACAACTGTAAAGGCCACGGCATATTATCATGCCTCGAAGGGCAAGCCACCTGGCGGCGATGGCTGGGAGCTGCTCTAGGAGTCCATTTAGTAGTGTCTCTAACCTTGGGCACCACTCCATTCGTAGCTCCTTGAGCTGAGGGAATGATACAACCACTACTTGTCCTACCACCTCCTGGTGCCATCTCTCCAGCTTAGGCATGTCATAAACCTTCATGGTTTCCAATTTAGGAAAAAGGGGTGGTAGAGAAATACATGATTGTCTATTGTCTATATTATCAATACCAACGCATATAGTTTCCAAGCTATTGAAACAATCCAAACACAAGTAAATGAGAGAGGGTAGCTGCCATAATGGTGGAAGATCCTGGCAGTTATTGAGTTCACTCAGATGAAGTTCAGGGAGTTGCTCAAACTGCATAGAGTCCTGCATCCATGATGACAATTTAGCACCAGTATAATTCATTAACACTAAAACTACAAGCCTTTTGTGACGATGAAGGGCCTCTAATATTTCTTGTGCCTTACTGTCCACTTCACTATCAATTCCTTGTGCATTACTATCCACTTCACAGTCAATTCCATCCGCATTATTGTCCCCTTCACAATCAATTCCTTCTGCATTACTGACACTTAAGTTCTATTTCCCCAAGGTAGATATAATCATTTCAAATTATGCTTGCCGGGCATATTGCCTTGTTTAGCATTTCCTTCACTATGCACTGTTCTCACTCCGGTCAAACAAAGAGCAACACCTAAATTCCACCCTTTCAACTTATCGATTCCACAACCTACATCACTATCAATGACATAATTCATAAGGACATGAATGCTCGTAAGGACAAGTCTTAACCTGAGCCAGTCCTCTAGGTTTAATATTGAGCGGGGCTGGGCAACAGGAATCCTCCATGGCTGCAATACTATCATAACTGGGATATTCAAGTGACACATGAGGAACCTCACGGTGTAATGAACTAGCATCCTTGGATCGTTTTAGAATGTCCTGACGTGATTAAGATTGTTGCAATATTGAGCAATCATTTCCACTTACTGAGTCAACAAGATCATGCATCTTGGAAGTAGTTGGTCGGTGGACATGCCATTGTCTAGCAAGCATCTCCCTTTTTCATTTTAGGAAACATCTCCAAGCTAGCAAATAAAAAAATTGTTGGCCTTTTTCTTCTGATGCAATAAAGTCATTTGCCATCCATAGCTCGATTAATATTTCTTTCTCCATCACACTTTCCTTGGGGAAGATGGTACAGAAGGAAAATCATACTTTTTTTCTTCTGATGACAAGTGCTCATAGCTTAGCTATAGTGCAGGTATAATCCTAGTAGCAAAGATGCCATTCTTCCAGTCATCACTAATCAAAACAGAGAACAATTAACTGTTATGCTTTGATCGAAGTAAACTTGCCATTGTCTTGATAGCAAGAGGCAATTCCTTGCACTTGTGAACAATACTCTTATCCACCGGTATCAATTCTTCTTGCTTTTCCACTTCCCTTACAAATGATCTTGATCGCGCGATAGCCGCGTACGGTGATGGTGCAGACACAAACCCACAACTAGCGGCAGCAACACCGCCGTCAGTTGGTGTTGATGGTGCGGAGGCGGATGATGAGTCCAGACGTCAACACCATGGAGAACTAGGGAACATTCCGGCAGCTTGGTATTCAGCTTGTTTTCCATGTTTTGTGGAAATGGTCTACTTCCTCCGTTCCTAAATACAAGTCCTTTTAGAGATTCCAACAAGGGACTACATATAGAGTAGAATGAGTGAATCTACCCTCTAAAATATGTCTATATACATCCGTGTGTAGTTTGTATTGAAATCTTTAAAAAGAACTATATTCAGAAACGGAGGAAGTAGTTAGCAGCGCCCATGATGACGTACAGTTTCCGTGTTGTCAATGTTGAAGCTGCAAGTGCGAATTCCGTCCTTGGAGAGCTTAAGAAGCTTGCACAACCATGCAAGATAAAATTGTGTGGCATCAACCAAAAAAACTGGAAAGGGTTTTCGTCACGCCATTTCCGGTCACGGATATCTGGAGTCTTTGTCAGTTTGACTCGACTAATAGGAGGAGGAGAAACTGACAGGTGCTGCTATAGTCTTCGGCAATTTCAGTGAAATATCATAGCTGCCCAAGACCTTGAAAAGCTTTAAGACGAATTGAAGAGTGCACACATATCAAAGGTCTCGATGATGGAGCTTCACAATCTGACCATATCAACGCAATAGGACGTAGACGGCCTTGTAGAGTTGCCACGTCCCCATATCTTTGAGCGTGTTTGTGTCAAGCCAACTCAAGATGGTGACCTCATGCTTTATTGGGGGCATCAGAAAGATATTTCCATACAAATAAATTCCCTCGAGATCTACTGCAGCAGCTACAAGCTAAAGATACTTTTTAGAGAACAACAACTATTGTGACTCTGCCGCATAGAAACAATGCCGTGGCACATCTAGGTCTACAAAAGAAGGGATCAACCAAAGAACGGATGCATATAGCAACGATGGAAAGATCATAATATGAAAGAACAGATGAACTGCAAATATATTATTCACACATATATGTAAAATACAAACAGTGATATACATTGTTATGGTGTATACATTAACACAATGACGCTGTTACCAAAAGTTGGCCCATGATGTTTGTTAGTTTAGTGAACATAAGCTCAGGTATAGGTGCCAGCTTTCTTTTACGAATTAACCACACATATCTATATGCTCTATCATGGTTTCTCCATAAAATGCTCTATCATGATTTTCTGCATAAAGTGTCCAGTATCCACAAAGGAATACTCACAAGAAGCAAGAAACAATGAGTTGATCTGCGAACACAATCAAAATTAATTTCCATATTTACATTTCTATCACAAGCACAGGATCATATAATTATATATAAGCATGAAAAATGCACAATACTTGATATAATCTCACCCGACTGTACATAATGGAAGAAAAAGGGGCAATAATCATATAGATTGACCCAAACCTGCTAGATTTCTTTTAGCAAACAAATTGACATTCTTTATAATGTGTAATCAACAATATGATGACTATTACCAAATAATAACTGTAGACATACATTTTGACAGGAAAATCTACTCTATAAATCAGATAGTCAGTGTGCCTTGCTTTGCAGATAACGAATAAAAAACAATTATGTCCATACCTCATTATACCTTGGCATACTTTAAAATTGGCATGTTACGAAAAAACAAGAAATCTTCATGATGTGGTTATCAATTACATGTAAAATTTACCAATTGGGATTTGAGAAACATGGGGCTTGCTTCAGGACCATTCTTTGAAGGAAACGATGTAATGGTTAATATAAGGGTGAGCGGTGAAGCTGAAGCACAACAAAAGATAATGTAAGCAACTTGCTGGTCTATGTGACAGTAAAGATTGTTTCCTGCAAGGTATAATGTGCACCCCATATGTGTGTTAGCAGTGTCCGGCTTGTTCAGTCATGTTTTCTTTCATCAGCTTGGATGAGGATTTCGATAACACCTTGTATCGTTCAGCTAGGTGGGTTTGTTTGTAAAGCAGGGCCATTGTATTTCGTAGAAAGTTCATAGTATTAAAAACATAATGAACCTAACATGGCAATCTACATGTTACCTTAAACATTAAGGACCCTATATGACACTAAAGATTGTTTCCTGCAAGGTATGTTAATCATGCTAACCGCCACTACAAATTCATATCTTTTTTGTTTGCGTGGCATAGGCGTACTCGTCATGGCCTGCAGTGTTCTGAAGCCATCTCAAGCAACAAGTTGCTCTTATTGTAAGAAACAACTATCTTCATTCATGTATGCTATCACATGCATCTTGGTTTCATAGATTAGTTGAATGGGTTTATCTATGTTACCTTTCATGCTCTAGGTTAACTAGGCACCTAATCACATTCATGCATGGACAACAAAACCGTCTGAAGACTGTCAGTTCAACACGAAATTCAACAAGCTTTCCTGTACAATATTTGTCAAACTGTCTATTGGCTGCATTAACTGAAGTGACCTATACATTTAGTAAAGTCTCTCCTTTTTATGCTGCATACATAAAGAACACTTGTGGAATCACGTGAAGAACACATGCATCAACGGTTGGGCGGTACGAGGACAAGAGATAAGATGGAAGAACCTGTAAATTAAGATTCCAAGAACCATATGCGCCTTTCCAGATTGGATCACGGCAAGGTAGTGTTTGCACTACAAAAGGATTGAACATGATTATATTACCCTAAAAACTCAACATGGCTTGATCAGTTTACTCCACAAGATGGCATCATCCTACGAGATGAGATTATACCTAGTTTGTATCTCGCGCTGGTGGCAAGACCGGTCCTCAAGGCGCAAGCACACGCATCAAGCTGCACATGGCAGACAGCACGTGACATTCCTAGACCATCCCTTTGGGCGAAACAAAACATAAGCCTCAGCACGCTGGTGGCTGACCAGTGACGTCGCGGTCTTCAAGGCTTAATCTTGCCAGTGGACATTTTGTCGTTATCAACCGGTGCGAGAGAGGCAGCATCTACCCCCCACTACTACTTCCATCCAGGTGTGAGAATCCAAAACTTCCAATACTACTTCAGGTTTGGCATCCTTATTCTAGCATGCTGATTCTAGCTAGCTAGGCACTCACCATATACATACCCAGCTAGCTTATTACTGCAGCAATGTGGGAACTTAATTTCTGTCAGGTTATGTGTCAAAACTACGTATGCATTTCTAACAGGGGAAGCTAGCAAGTTGAGCATAGCCAGGTAGCTAGTTTTCTTTAATTTATTTCTTGTGTGCTTAGTCTGTAGTGATTAATGAGCTCCTTGTCATGTGTTCAAAATTGCATGCGGATAGCTCACCTACCAATAGGCGTGCAAACTCAAAAAAAGCGAGTTAAAAATATCAATAGGCGTGCAAACTGAACTAAATAATTCAACCTGGCAGCTCTCTGCTACTGTTACTATGTTCAGTACTTAATTAACTCTATCCAACGTGTTTAAATTGTTAAGTAGTAACTATACGCTGCCAGTAAGGCATCCCATGAAGCAACACTACAAAAACAATACACGGCTTCCGTTGTCACACTAGTGGCGTCGCAGTCTTCAATGTTTAGTTGTAGCAGAAAATCCAAAAACAACACCAAGAGTTTCGAGCCTCCACCGAATGATTTACTGTTTTTCGCTCTGTCTCTCTCGTGGTCGTTTGGTTTAGGCAGATGGGATTGTCTCCAGGGGCAGGAAAAAAAGATGAATTGGTTTACTTATTTTAATTTTTGAAGGAAAACAATGAGTGGTTGGGAAAGATGAGGAAGACATCATGAAGCTCAACAATGAAGAAAAGAAATAACCAGGGAGATTAATGGGATTGTGATGTAGCTTAACTCAAATAATACTAGTTGTTTGTAATCAGCTCAGTCAAGCTACCTAGATTGAAGAAGTTATGTTGATGCATCATTGTGTTTCATTAGGTAATTCCAGATAGCACTAATCCTGACTGCCATGTTTTTTTCACGAAGTTCCACTGTCAGGACTGTGTTGCTGGACCAATTGCGAGACATGACTGGTACTGGAGTGAGTGGAAGGAGGATGGGTACCTGCATCGATGGCGAAGATGGCAGCGGGGAAGCAAAATTTGCCGGCGGTTGGAGGTGGCGACGCCCACATACAGATCTGCAGCAAGTAATTCTCCGCATAACTGACATCCTGATTCAGTGTTGCCTGATCAAAACAAAATCAGAATGCTTTGTGTTAGAACTAGAACATAAAGGATAGTTGAGGATGAAAGTTTAACATATGTGAGTATGTTTTTGTATGTATCAGCGATCAATGTGATGATTGTTTGACCACCTACACTCTAAAATATATATCATATGTTTCAGAATTTCAAAGGGGGGGGGGGGGGGGGGGGGCAGCGGAGGTGATTCTAGTTCAAACATATATGCAATAGAGGCATACTCTATACCTAGATAGCTTATTAAGTAGACAATGACATTCAATACAATTCTCCGAATAACCTTGTAAATCTATTCTAAAGAAAAACAACATTGCCATGAGAAACAACATGATCACGTCCATATGCAAACCGTGTCAGTGGGGAAAAAGAGGTACAATTTATTGAAGTCAATTGCTCCTCCACTGTGATAAAATGTACTGTAGGTGTGAATATCCTCACAATAGATAGCATTGACAATAGCCGAAGAAACAGGAAAGTTCGGGACACTTACATAAGTATTGACACGCCATGACCGGCGACTGCGCCTACCTCTCCGGTCCGCCGGGCCTCTATCTTGGCTGTGTTTGCTTGAAGTGTGTTGTGCTCACATCCAAGGATGGCATTGGCTGCTCCTTCATGTAATTGGTTGACCATATTTGCGACAGAGGTTCCCTCGGTCCCTTTTTGGTGTGAGTTCTTTACTCTTGAATTCTGCTCAGTACTCAGATGACCGATGACATGCTCTACTGAGAATTCACGTCTCTGATATTTTAGAGTAGTAGCAAAGTTCCTCCAGGAAGGAGGGAGTTTCATCATTTTCATCCGCGAGAAATTTTCCCGGTAAGTTACATTTATGAAGCTTGAGCTCCTTAATGATGCACAGTATGTCACGAGCCTATTGCAATACAGGGCGGTTTTTGATCATTCTGTAATCATGGAACTACTTCATGGCATACATCTCACTTTCAATATCGGTTGCATCGAATTTAGATTCGAGCGCTTCCAACAAGTCCTTGGCAACCCACGTATGTAAATATGTGGCAAATAACTTATCTCTGATCACACTTAGAACGGCTCTGACAAGTACGACGGTGCCTCCCGGAATGCCTACTCCTGGCCAGGAGCAATCATTCCTCCTGGAGTAACACGGGAGACCCCGAACACGTTCATCGCTCTGAGCCATAAGGTAGTTTTGGTCTGTCTACGCTTAAAGTATGTCCTCATAATCAGGGCCGTTTCCAATGCTGCGGCAAAGGCTTGAATCAAAAATTGCCTACAAATTTTAGGTTTAGGATTGTTGAGTATATTAGCAATTTTTTAATAAATTAATCCAAAAATAAACCATGAGCAAGACCTTGACACTACTAAGCACATACCGATATTCGATCGCCTAAGCACGTACTAGCACATAGTAGACACCTCTATGTATAACGCTAGTACAACTAAAATAGCAGACACACCTATTGTATACCCTCCGGGACGAAGCCGCGGCGGCGGCGGCGCCAGCGTTCTCCTGATCGGTGGTCTTCTTGTTAGCGTTGAGCTTCTCGGCAACGAGTCTCTCGGCGTCGGTGAACATGGTGATGATGAAGGCGATGCGGGCCTAGACGAAGTAGTCGATGTAGACGAATGGTGGAGAGCAGTCGCGTAGGAGACGCTCCACAAAAACCTAATCTCCCCTCTCTCGTACAGGATCTCAAGAGGCAGGGTTTCGAAGGCCTGCTCTCTCGTACAACTGTATACGCGGCAAATATTAAATGCAAGCTCACGGATGACATGGGTTTGAGCTCACCTCTGCTCATTCACAAAACACAGCACGCACGTGAGGCGTGAAGGCGGCAGAGGGGGAGCGCGAGGGAACCACTTCTCTTCTCAAGCTTCAATAGCATGTGGAAGATAATTTTTTATAAAGAAATCCAACTCTTCCTTCACTAGCAGGTGGTACTAAACTTTCCACCACCCTTTCTTTTATTGAGAGACAACATGTGATTTGGGAGGAAAGGAATAAAGGACTAGTATATATACATCACTCCACTCCTATAAACTGCAGATGCCCACAGCAACCTGAGTGGATATACGTACGTGAGATATAAAAAAATGTCGGAGCACGGCCAGGGAGTGGAGGAGGGTCGCCGGAAAGCGGCCAGGAAGTGCTGGAAGGCGACGAAGACGGCGGTGATCAAGGACACGTGGGTGCCGCTGTTGACGCTGCCGTGGAAATGCGCGTTCAACTGTCTATGCTGCAGTTGCAGGCAGGCCGGGATAGAGGCGTCCCGCTGGGTGTGGCAGTGCGTCCAGTGCTGGACGCCGCTCAGCCTCACCGTCCTCTTGCTCTGGCTCCTCTACCGCCCCGACCGCTTCCACCCCACCGTCGACTCCGCCTCCCTCGCCTCCCTCGACCTCAATGGCAACTCCCTCCGGTACAACCTCGCCGTCGACCTCAGCTTCCGAAACTCCAACAGACTGCTTAGCATTAGCTACCTCGACGTGGGTGCCAGCGCCTCCTACAACGGCACCAGCCTTGGTCTGGCCGGGAACTCGCTCCCGGGTTCCTTCCAGCAAGGACCCAAGAACACGACGGTGCTGCACGCGGTTTTCCAGGGCATGGTCACGGTGGTTGACGTGCAAGTGCAAGAGGGGTTGGCCAAGGAGCTGGAGAGGGAGCGCGGCTCTGGGGCGGTTCGTGTGAGGGTGCGCGTGGATCTCACCATCATGTACAAGGTGATTGTGAAGGAGATCTTCTTCTACAGCTATGAGTGCTACCTACCATTCACCCCGCTGCCGAATGCCGTCTTCCTCAGCGACAGCGCGCCGTGCTTCCGCGTTTGACCGCTTCGGGTCGGTTTTCCCTACTCATATCATATATCCCAATGGAGTCTGTTATGCAACGAGTCTGTTAGAAATGTGTTAAAGTAAGTTTGATTTGTTTCCTTTAAGCGTCCTCCGTTTTATTTGTTAGATTAGTTTGCTAGTACTAGTTGCAGTATGTGTCCTCACCTCTTCTCCCTCCTGTATCCCCAATCCATTGTATCTCTGGAATGTGATTTCTGAGCTTGGTTGGTGACAGCCTCGTAAGCATTTTGTGTTTTATTCCCTCATTGCTTGAATTCTTGCCATGTGGTGGACCCGCATGGGCACCACAGGCAGCCGCCTGCCCCATGTCTAGCTCTCTTCCAATGATTTTCTCTGATTTTTGGTGATTTATTTGGGCTCCGCAAAAGCACTTATTTTTGCCACTTTTCTGTAGTTTTCTAGCAATTCCCCCTCCTTCGTTTCAACATATAGATCAAGAGCAAATGGCATCAGGATGGTGTAATAATTTGCAAAACATGGATAATTATGAGCAATTCACAATAAAATGAATAGTGATTTGAAATGGGTGTATCATCCTCATAAGTCATAACCCTCAGACGAGGCCATGAAATGGGTGTATCATCCTCATAACCCTCAGAGGAGGCCACTGATTCCATATTTGTCCTCTCGTACAAACAACATCGATTGCAATTGCATCCCATGCACCATCCTGAACATACTGAGTTCTCGGGAGATGCGAGGACGCTTTCGAGCGCGTGCCGAGAGGTCCTAAGGTCCTACTTGTTTTTGTACGAATGGATGCACGTCTTCTTGTGTGCATTCTGCGCCGGGTATAGAAATTCCACTTACTGTGTGTGTTAGTTACGCATGTAGGAAATTTATACGTGCAGGAAGAAATAATGTAGACACACCAAAATTGTTCCATAAAACAGTTTAGTTGAGTTCGAACAAGAACGTCAAAAATGTCCATATGTCGTGAACTTGCGTAGTTTCTTGGCTCACGTTTTTACCTTGGTTAGGATTCTGTCATCCTTCATGAGCTGTAAGAGCCTTGGGCGGCTCTCCATCGCTCTTTGATGGTTCTGGGTGTCTGGTTTTTCTTGGGCATAACCCGCGGAGGTTCCCGTGGGTAGACCACGGCAACACATCGGCCACTATGATGTCATTCGGTAGTTTGCTGTCCAAGGAGGTGTTTGATGTGATTTCGGCCTTTGGTCCCTCTAGCATCATCCTCATGTAGGTGTAGTTTGTTAACCATGAACTATGCCAAGAGCGGTCTCCCAAGGTGGGCGTTGTAGACCATCTCAAAGTAGATGACTTCGAAAGTGCCCAATTCTCATATGAAGTTCTTCCCTTCAACGAAGAACACTGGTAGTTCGATATGTCCGAGGGGCACATACGGCTTCCTCCTGTTTGTGTCCTCAGCTCTTCTTCCTCCTGTATCCCCAATCCATTGTATCTCTGAATGTAATTTGTGAGCTAGGTTGGTGACAGCTCACCATGTGCATTTTAAAACCGAACCGAAAAATCATATCAGAAGTAAATCAAACTGAACCAATTCCATGGTTTTTATGGTTTCGGTATGGTATGAAATTTTCATACCGATTTGTATTGTGGTTTTTATGGTATATACCGAAAAACCGAACGGTTTCCCGAATAAGCCGAAGTAAAAAATATATGTATTTGTCTTGGGGAGAACAACCCTACAAGTAGTCATTTTTGTACATAAGCTAGATTTCATGTTATGCGCATCCATTTTTATTGTAACGCAGTCATACTTCTCTTCAAAACAATGATAAGCACGTCCATAACCATCCAATCCATGCATGCATATACACTCGCATATAGGTATATACTCTTTGTATAAAAAGATATGTGTTTTGAGTCATAAATTTGTAAACTGTTAGATGTCATTTTCAAATTCGCGTCAACTTTGTTTTTTATGGTATATACCGAAACCATACCAAAATAATTTGGTATATACCGAAAGCGAACCGTATCTTATTTTCACACCGTATTTATCAAAGTATTAATACCGTACAAATAAAAAACCATATAAACTGAACCATGTAAACCGAATAAACCGAACACACATAGTGACTGACGGCCTCATAAGCATTTCGTGTTTTATTCCCTCATTACTTGAATTCTTGAAATGCGGTGGAGCCGCGTGGGCCCCACAGTCAACTGTCTGGCCCATGTCTAGCTCCCTTGGCTCTCTACCGATGATTTTCTCTGATTTTTTGTGATTTATTTGGGCTCCAGAAAAACATTGTCTTTCATGCACTTATTTTTCGCACTTTTCTGTAGTTTTCCGGCAATTCCCATCTGAAGCTTCCATTCACTGAAGAACACTGGTAGTGTGATATGTCCGAGGGGCGCGTACGACATCCCTGGGATGACCGCCTGGAATGTCTTCAAACTCTGCTTGATCTCCATCTCCTCCTTTGGGATTTGCATTTAGTTTAGGATCTAGGTCATGATGATGCTCAGGGAGCTGCCTCTATAGATGAGCAACCTGTGTACCTTCATGCTTTGATGATGGGCCAAGTCACCATTAGTAATCCTCAAGGACACGAAAACCTGATGGGTAGCAACCGTTGCTTGCTTGCTCCGAGGTGTATAGCCTAAAAACCAGCTAGAGGTCCGCAATTGCAAGGGTTTGCAGCAAGCGGCAAATTATCCCAAAGTGAGAAACTAAGGTATCAAGCCATGAAGGTGTACAAGGTTCTAGCGCCAATGATAAGGTCAGCAACACAAATAAAACTTTATTTCGGCCCTCAGCATTACCAACAAGGGTTTCAACCTTGCTAGCCTTCTTTGTTGTACAAGATTTGAAAAGATAATGTGAATGCTTTCATGTTTGCTGTCACATGCATCTTAGTTTCATAGATTAAGTGAATGAGTTTATCTATGCCACTTTTCATGCTTTAGGTTAACTAGGCACCTAATCACATGCACGCATGGACAAGAAAACCGTCTGAAGACTGTCAGTGCAACACAAAATTCAACAGGCTTTACTGTACAATATTGGCCCAAACGTCGATTGGCTGCATTAACTGAAGTGACCAATACGTTTAGTGAAGTCTCTCCTTTTTAGGCTGAATACGTGAGAACACTTGTGGACGCAAGTGAATAACACATGCATCAATCGTTGGGCGATACGAGGACAAGAGATAAGATGGAATCACATCCGTTGTTCAAGGCGCAAGCACGCGCATCAAGCTGCGCATGGCAGACAACATCTGACATCCCAAGACCATCCAGTTGGGCGAAACAAAACAAGAGCCTCTGATCTCACGCTGGTGGCTGACCAGTGACGTCGCGGTCTTCAAGGCTGTCCTGAGGGCATCTCCAAAGTGCACCCTCTGGTAGACTAATCTTGATTAGTATGAGTCTAATTATCTAGCTTGATTAGTTTCCTAGTGTGGTAGTAGTATACCTTTGCAAATAGTCTAAGCTAGTCCTGTTTGGAGTGCTAGTCTGAGCCATGTACCGTCCATGTACTAGCCGTTCCATACCACATCATGTACGGTCCACGGACACAGATTCTTCCTCCACCGTTCCATACCTCTCCTCTCACCGCCCCGCGAGGTACCATCCACTACTACCATACTCATCATGCCCGGTAACTATTCCGTGAGTTGCACCAGCTAATTTTTTTGTCCCTTCTTCCTTAAAGAAATGGATTCGGATTTGGAGTACATACACGAACACTATGTTGAGTTGTCCGATGCCTCGTCCGACGAGGAGGACTACATGGATAGGACGGCGATGGTGCAAGTAGTCCTTGCGCGGAGAATGCGGAGGTGCATGTTCTCAATTTCAAGGGTTCCATGAAGGATCATCGAGTTCTCCGCTGCAATAGAGTGCATGACCATTTGACACTGATGGACACCTACTTTGCCCCTGATGCCCTCTCCACTGACAAATTTTGGCTGCGCTTTTGGATGCGCAAAAATTTCTTCGATCGTGTGTACCATGGCGTCCGGTCCTATGATGTATTCTTCGTCTAGAACAAGGACGCCATGGAAGGATTGGGTTCTCCGGTTACTAGAAGTGCACTGCCGCCCTATGGATACTTGCATATGGCATGACCACATATCGATGGGATGAGTACCTACGAACGTCTGAGATCACATACGGAGATGCCATGCACAGGTTTGCAACTGCCGTGGTCGAGGTGTTTGGTCCTCAGTATCTGAGAGAACAACTTCTGGCGGACCCCGAGAGGATCTTGGCAATCTCAGAAGCAAGAGGGTGGCCAGGTTTGCTAGGATCTCTTCAGTGCATGCATTGGGAATGAAAGAACTGGCCAAAAGCTTTCTAAGGGTAATATCAAGGTCATGTTAAGGAGTCCACCATAATTCTTGAAGCAGTTGCATCACATGATCTTTGGATTGGGATACTTACTTTGGCATGCCCGGTTCTCGCAATGACATCAATGTGCTGCAGTGATCACCGTTGTTTGTGAGGCTGACTGAAGGAAAATCTCCTTGTCACTATACTGTCAAGTGGACATGAGTACAACATGGGTAACTATCGGGTTGTCAGTATCTATCATCCATGGGATACCTTTGTCAACATCATCTCTAAGCCAGATGGCCGGAAAAAATCTCACTTTGAATAAAGACAAGAAGCAACTAGAAAGGATGTCGAGAGGGCATTTGGAGTTCTGCAGTCCCATTTTGCAGTTGTTCATGGACTTGCTTAATAATGGGATCTGGAGACCTTGTGGGAGGTGACGACATGTTGTGTTATCATGCATAACATGATCATGTAGAACGAGGATGAGGATGTTGTCGCACCTCTAGAATTTGAGAACATGGGTGATCCTATCGAAGTTACGGACCATAATCCGGCCACATTTGAGAAGTTTGTTCAAATGCATCCACAATTCGGCATCGAGCAACTGAACGAGGATCTGATTCAGCATCCGTGGATGGTTAAAGGGGACAACAATGTTGGAATGTAATATTATTTTTAAATAATTATGTGCTTACTATGTAGTGGTTAATTAGCTCCGTGTCATTTGTTCAAAATTGCACGTGGCGACTGCAATAGTCGTGCAAACCAATAGGCGTGCATGTGCCAACTTGATGAAACAGGGAAGAGAAGCAAGTGGATGGCTCAACTACCAATAGGCGTGCATGTGGATAATTCAATTTGGCAGCTAGCTAATTAACACTGTCCAACGCAGTTGTCTGCTACTGTTACTACGTTCAGTACTTACTTAATTACTCCCTCCTTTCGATTTAAAGGGCTGATTTCAAAATTTTCAAATTTTCATTATTATTAGGCTCAATTTGAGTCAAATGAAATTAAAGTGTTTGATTGTCACGCCACATTTAATTAATAGCGACAAGCGAGAGGAAACTAGTGGTCATGCATGCATCGTATTCTACATGCTCCATGCAAGTCCAATGAAAGGAGAGTGCTACACTTATTGCTTTGGAATTGAATATGTGAAAAATATTTCATTGGGCAGCTTTATATCCATATAATTCATGTCATCCACTCACAATCCACATTGGTTGATGAGATTTCAGATTTGAGCCCTCTAAACCGAAAGAAAAAGAGTAAGTCACTCCAACGCTGTTAAATTGTTAAGTAACTAAATAATGGCTGCCAGTAAGGCATCTCATGAAGAAAGACTAGTATAAAAACAATACTCGGCTTGAGATGTCACGGTAGTTGTACTCCCTCCGTCTAGGTGTAGTTGTAGCAGCAAATCCAGAACGGACACCAAGAGTTTCGAGCCTCCCCGGCCACTTTACTGTTTTTCCCTCTATCTTTCTCGTGGTTGGTTGGTGTAGGCAGAAGGGATTGTTTCCAGGGCAAGGAAAAAATAAAATGAAACATTTTATTTATTTTAACTTTTGAAGGAAAACACCACTCCTATTTTTGTTTGATTTTTTCAGGGACTTTTTCTATGGTGATTTTTTGAAATTGCAAAAATAACATAAACAAAAAAACTGGCACTGAAACTAGATTAATATGTTAATCCAATGAAGTTGATAAAAAAGGAATGCCCAGAATATGTAGAGTTGCTAGGAAAGTAGCATGAATCATATAAAAATTATAATTACCTTTGAGACATATCACACCCCGATTTTCTACTCGGCTTATATTTCGCCGAGCACATGAGAAAATACACTCGACTCACATCTAGGTGCCGACATGGTGTAAGCCGAGCCGTGGATGCCGAGTGTGAGACTTGGTTTATAGGCAGCGCGCCATTTTTTGGAGCTTACCTGAGTATACTGGGTACTCAGCTTTTAAATGCATGCACTCGTTTATGTGTGGCGTTGAGGTGGACACTTTGCATGTTGGGTCAATTGGGACAAACTTCTTAAGAATGTAAGATTCTTGTGGTGTTGGGCTCTACAATAAGCCAGGAGCGATTATGCGTCTAGCTTGGCATCCAGAAGTTATTTCACGCGTTTTTGGCATTTCAGTTAAACAAAATGAACATTTTCAAACGGTAGCAAAATATGTCGCGGGACAACAGAAATTCTGGGTCGCTTACTGGAAAAAGAAAACAAGCTATTTCTTTTATGCAAGTGGCCCAAAGATGTCTCCAAAGTATCAGATCCCTCGTCACTCTCTTATCAGCTAGCTAGCCCCCCTTAACTAAGCACCGATGGAACCGTGAGTGTGCACTCCAATCTCGGTCGCTCAGTCCACCACCATGTGCTTCCTTAATTCCTACCGTCGTCTGCGCACAGCGGTGGCCGAGCTGTGCGGACGCAAGAAGAAGGGCTGTGGCACCAAGGTGGCCGTGTTCGCCTGCAAGACCGCCACCAACTTCGCCGTCTCCCTTCTCAGCGTCTTCCTCTTCTGGCTCATCCTCTTCCGCCCCTACCAGATTCGCCCCACCGCCACTGCCGCCGTCCTAACCACCTTCAACAATGTCACTGCCGACACGCTCCGCTACGACCTCGCCCTCGATGTCACTTTCTCCAACTCCCACCATTTCTACAGCGTCCGCTTCGACCACCTTACAGTGGCCGCCTACTACAGCGGTACCAAGCTTGGTGGCTCCTCCTCTTCGGATGGTGACGGCGAGCTCCCGAGCAGCTTCAAGCTGAGGCCTCGCCGGCACCGAACCATCCATCCGGTCCTCAGCGGCCGGGCCATCAATGTCGGCGGCGCTGTGGCCGACCAGTTCTCCAGGGAGGGAAAGGGAGGGCGGTTCACCATGGAGGTTGTGGTGAAGACGACGCTCACCTACAAGTTTTGGCCCAAGAAGGCCGTCTACTACCACGAGTACAGCTGCCAGCTCATGTTCCCTGACCCGGCCAAGGCCAACGACGGCGCGCACTCGGTCAACGGGGATGTCAGGTGCGCCGTCGCCAAATGATTTTGAGCGGATCTATTTGTTAACACGATGTATCCTATTTAGCCATTTCTCGTAGTCCTTCTGTTGTCAAGAAAAAGATGGTTGGTGTTGATGGTCTTTGTTTTTTCTTTCACCTAAGCATAGTATCAATCTTGTATGACTTTGGTTTTGCTAGCGTGATCCTTTGTGTGTGTTAGTGCTGGCTGTGTGTATCCTAATTATGTAGATGTCAGGTGTTGTTCTCATTATATATGTATGTATGTATCTCCTTGATGCTATATTATGAGAAAATAAAAGACGCCCTTTATCGAAAAATCATATTTAACCATTCTCCGGCCTACGTGACGTGACCTGACGAGACATGTGATCATATTTTTCAGGGGCCTCCGAGCTGAACCATTGTATATATGTTTCACGTGTGAAGGATTGCTAAATTCATCATCTGAAGGCACCCAGTCATGACAATGAACAATTTCTTCTTCATGGGAGCACCGCTAGAAGGCCCAACTCTCGCCCTTCTTCTTCTTTGGACGAGAAGGCGCAGACTCACTATCATGCATTTCCTCTTCCTCAGGCTCATCCACACATGTGTCTCCTTCATAGTAGTACCAAGGGTCCTCTCTGCAACTTCAGTTGTTCCAATCTATGAAGCAACTCAATCTCTCTTTCATCAACACCCAGTGGTGTAGGATCATAACCAAACTCAGGTGGCCAAATAAAATCAGCACTGAAATCCCTTTCTTCTTCATCATCTTCACTTTCATCATCGTCTTATGGGAATGCACCCCTAACTTGCCCTTTCTCTAGACATTAATCATATACAGCGAAAAAAATAGCACGCTATTTCGCCGTTATAACGCGGTTATATCATATTCGGAAGGGAGACGTTACGTTTTGGCAAAATCGGCCGCTACGGCGCTAATCACGTAATTAGCGCGCTACACACGCTATAACGTTGTAGCGTTATACGTTTTAACGTGCAGGCCATGCAAAACTGAAACAACCACAGCCCAGCCGGCCCAGCAGGCCAAAACCAACCCACGACCACTACCTTTCTCACTCTTTTTATCTTGAAACTGTTTGAGACTTACAATTTTTATGTCCTAGATTTGGCCCTTATGCATATATTGCTTGCTCCTAGGAAAAATTTAGTTACTTAAATACTTTATTTCTAGATATATTTGATTTTTTTTTTGCAAACGCTATTTCGAAATATAGCACGCTATTAGCGCGCTATAACTTGTGTAGCATTTGGAGAAGGGCCTCGCTATATTTTGTAGCGCGCTATTTTTTTCGTTGATCATATATGCTGTGTGTTGACAACCCCTTGGGTGTCAACTGCATATACAATAGGCTCCCCTATGGTACTGATGGGGATCCGCTCCTCACATATTTGTGAAGCTTTGTTCACATCAAGTGGATTTGGGGCATCTACTTTAAGTACAATGAACTTAACAGATCTGCTGTGGTCAAACTCTCTGAGCATTTCCTGAACCATTGCATTGCTGTGAAGCAACTCTAAACCAGCAATGCCAGTTCCCTCTTGCTTCACATAATAAATGTAATTTGTACACCCAAAGCCCTCCAAATCCATAATAGTTAACAGAATGTTGACTGTGATTTCAGAGCTGGCCATTGTCCTGCCTAAGTTATCCCTACCATAGAATTGGAAACTCGCATTCCAAATGTCAGCTTCAACCGTAATTACAGTCAAATGGGGCAGCAACACTCAGTTAGTTCAGAAACACAAAATTCAGTACTAAACTACATTTAGTCAAAACTGGGGCAGCAACATTTAGTTAGTTTAGATTCAGTAAAAAAATTAGTAAATTACACAAAACCACCACTTTAAAGGCTAGGTTTGCAGAAAACACTACTCCCTCCGTCTAGGTGTATAAGTCATCTTAGGTTGTGCATCGCGACCAAGGTGGAGGGGAAAACGGGAGAACTTCATGTTTTTTTGCTAGTTAATAGCATTGCATGCAATGAATTAACCACTGCATGTCATGTTTGAAAGTCTCAAGCCATTGAAAGCATGCACGGCCCACTATATTGGTTAATATGTCACGAAACATGAAACGAGAGGGAGTTAATGTACCGTGCCTAAGTGTTTTGGGATTATTTGGTTTTCGTAAGATGACTTACACACCTAGATGGAGGGAGTATGTTACATTTTTGTCCCACAAAGCACCGTGTCTACCGTAATCTTTTGGCAAATGACAATGATCGGTGGATTTGCCTCGGACAAGCATGTTTATGACAAATGGGACCCAACAGTCAGGCTGGCGTGGCACCACTTAACATCTCACATATAATGGTGATAATTGGTAACGTTATCATCATGTGTGCCCCTATGAGGTCCACCTGTCATTGAAAGAAAAACAAAAACTGGGTTGTCATCCTTCACTGTACCGCCCCAAATCAAGTCCACCACCCTGCCGCCGCCTGAGGCGAAGTCCCCGCAGCCGCACACTTCGCCGTCCTTCAAATGCGCCTCGTCCTGTCCTCCCTCTCCGCCGCACACCTTGTGCGCCTCGTCTTGTGCTCGTGCGAGACGACTGACGAGGATGGCCTACTCGCATCTACTCGTGCATCGTGTGTCGGCCTGGCCATGAGGCGATGCAACAGTGTTGTGTTGGGCGTCGTCAAGGAGCCTGCAGGGAAGCACCCTCTACTCACCGGCTCACTATGGTGGGCGACTCTAACTCGGCTCCGAGGAGGGAGCTCATGGCCGGTGTCGGGGAAGAAGAGTGGGGGAGGGACGAGGTGATGCTCTAGAAGCCACTGCAGCCGCCGATGCAGCGGAACGATGCACATGTGCAGAGATTCATCCAGATCGAGCTCGCCTCTGTCTTCATCCTCCTCCCACAGCATCCATCCGGCAGCGAGACCCATCCACCCCCAAGCCTGGCGGGGCGAGCTCCTGCTCCTCCTCCCCGAGGTCTGGCCGCTCCCACCACACGCCGAGGACGCCATGAGCACACTCCAGGACGACCGCATTGCCGGAGGGCGCGGAGGTCGCGACAAGGGCGGCCGTCCATCCCTATTCTCATGGGATCCGGGCTCGAATTGGAGCGAAGGACCACGAATCTGAGGTGCAGAAGGGGACGACGGCTTGATTCTTGCCAGATCCAGGCGAGTGCTAGTTAACAGTGGTGACATTCATTGAGCTCAGGGGCCATGACGATGGGCAACGGTGGCGCCGCTCTGTAGGTTCGAGGGAATAGAGAGAAATTTGGGAGGGGGAAGAACAGGATGAAATGCTGATAAGTTGGCCCCATGTCCAGAAAATGGTTCAACTAACGGTGTTAGAAATTTGTCCCACATCAGCCTGACTGGCAGGTCCCATCTGTCATAAACATGCCCAGCCGAGGCAAATCCACCGATCAGTGTTATTTGCAAAAAGATTACTATAGACATAATGCTTTCTGCAACAAAAATGTAACGTAGTGTTTTCTGCAAACTTAAACTTCAAAGTGGTGGTTTTGTGCAATTTACTGCGACATTCAGTAAAAAAAATAGGACTACAATATTCAATTAATTGGTAAGCACTACATTCAGTAGTTGAATAAATTCAGTAAAACATATGGCAGCAACATTCAATTATTCCAGTAAGATATTTTTAGAAATAGTAGGAGTATCAAACAACTAACAATTAATATGAACTTAGCTAATAGTATCAAACAACTAGCATTTTTTGAGCAAACCCAGTGGGGAAGATCTGCACTGTAACACTGCTATTTAGTCTTCAAACACACATACCTATTTTATTATGGAGGACTATTTTAGTGAGCATTGTTAGATAGTATATGGAAGATGCGGCTTCAACTGTCCGAAATTTCCACTTTGAGCTCACAAGTAGTTATTTCTGTAAGCTATTGTTCTTGTTCTCTTTCTTTTCTTTAGCCCTTTGATGAACTGGCATAGGTTTCACTGGCAATCTTCCTCTACACCACAACCTATGTTCCATGAGCAAGTTTATTTATACTGCCCAAAATTTACTAATATGGGTTGGATCATGCATTTGCAACTTACAGTATTTGTTCTGTTTATTTGCTCTCTGCTGTCTTATCATTAATTCTGATTTTGAAGCAAAACTATCAGTATCTAATTCTAACAGTATGATAGCACCATGGTTATATTTGTAGGTTTTTAGTCTGGGCACATATATAAGTCATATTTCCATTAATAGAATAGCTTATAATATGTAACTACAAAAGACGAGTAAAACCTGTTCACTAGAACCATAGAAAAGCTATTCCTTTTAGGTTTGGTGAGCACAAAACATATACATAAAGATTTTGAATCTTTATTTATTGTACTCTCTACAGGCCTACTGCATCCGAATTTATTGTTCCGTACTGGAAGTTCTTGAAGTGCTTGAATCGTCCATTTTGTATTGGAATGAGATTTAAGATTCAATACAGGAGTCAATATGTTCCCATGGAGCCTGAAATGCACTTTTGTAGATTTTAACTTTTGGGTAGGGGTACTTTTTTAAACATAGCATGGTTATGAAAAATGTCTAATTATAAAATGAATTGATATGAGAAGTTATGTCCTAGTTTGCTCTAGCTGTAGATCACTGAAGATGCATTAAGAGCTGTAACCTTCTTATCAAGCATGAATTTATAGCCGGCTGGTTCACTGATTATCCTCCCTCAGGCAAGATTCACCCTGTTATCTGTGAACTGAAATTGTTCAGATTTCCCTGGCAATCTGCCAGTTTAGCTTCAGGCATCCCTTTGTATCATCAAGACTTATAGTAGATTTCTTACTTTCTGTAGGCACGTGTGTTGTAGTTGTAGCAAATTGGAGAAGCTACACCCCTGATGCCGGCTGTGTGGAGCTCAGGAAGGCTATCTGCAACAAGCTTCAGGGTGCGTCCACACGGATGAATTTCTCATTTTCAGAATATCCATATTGAATAAGTAGTCTAATTGACTTCCTTGTTGTTCGGTTATCGATATGCAGAGGATAATGGTCTAACCTATGGCCCAGATCATGTGCTACCGACCAATGGAGCTAAGCAATGCATTACACAAGCTGTTCTTGATATTTTCTCACGTGGTGATGAGGTAATGTTATCATCTTTGTATATCACAATTTTTTAGGATAAATATGTTTCATACTAGCTTATATAATACCATGAATATAGCAGCACCAGGTGGTTATCCTGTAGTCCTTTTGTTGTTCCCGGTCCTTAAAATTTAGCAGACTGCTTCATTTTCTTTTAAACTGCAAATTTAGTTTGGGTCTTCCATGCTTTGTCATTATTGTGTCTCCTTATTTTTCTTATGACCCTATCTCTCTACCCGGCCATTTAGATGAAATTCCCTTTCGTAATAATTTTGGGATGTTTGTATATTCGGATGCAGGGGCAAGGGGAGGTTTCTCTTCTCTTACTTCGAGTTTAGAAAATATCTTTTCAGGTACATGCCTCACAAATTGCTTGCCAGCGACGGCT
Source organism: Aegilops tauschii subsp. strangulata (assembly GCF_002575655.3). NCBI lineage: Eukaryota > Viridiplantae > Streptophyta > Magnoliopsida > Poales > Poaceae > Aegilops > Aegilops tauschii. The sequence goes on along the minus strand of NC_053041.3, from coordinate 1,571,899 downwards.
TCGCGAACCAGGGGCAAGGAAACCGTCGTCTTCCAGTGCTCCTTCAGCCAGGTGAGGTCCCATCCTTCCTCCTTCAAAATTCATCTCATGTACCTTCATGATTCCTCCAACATCACTTTCTAAGCGAATCACGGTAGTAGTATACTAGAAGAAAAGTTCTTTTTGTGGATCTAGAAATGTTTCACGGGAGCTTCATGAACCCATATACTATAACAGAAAGTTACGAGTGGTCACGATCAACAAAAGACCTGCGGAGCTTCATATTCAGTTATTTATTAGCTCCTTGCTTGCTTCAAATGTCTACATACTGTAGGAATTAAGGTGATGTTCTCTCTATTTCGTAGATTTTATTGTATATACATGTAGATAACTTCAAGAGGTTGGATGCAGATGCAACACATTCAGTTGCTCCTGTACTGTATAGATGCATGTTTTTGTAGGTGATTGCTCAACTTTTAGTCAACTTCCTTATAGTTTTAGTTCTGACACAACTTTACATGTTGTCAATAAAAAATCAATTTACTGCATATATAGGAAAAAGGAGAAGATCCACAGGAAGAGTTTAGCAAGAGAAAGTTGTTTTTTGCTTTGGTTAACACAATCAAATAGTTGCAGTATTTCATTTGATATGGTAAAATGTCATGTTTGATGTATGTTATTTGATTTTTCTTTCATGTGTTCCTTTGTGATACACCAATTTTATCCAGCCAGCACATCATCTAAACTACAAAGGAATGCAAGTGTTTATGCTATTTCAGTGACAATTGTATAATTCCCTAGGACATTAAGTGGTCTGGTTTCTGCATATGAAAATATTTTTTTGGAGGATCCGAAGAATGAAGATAGCAGACTGTAGACTAACTGAGCATCGAGTAGAGTGGTTTCGATACTGATATATGTACATTTCTGTACACCATTATATTCTGCAATTCATTCTAGCTACTTTTGTTATTCAGTCTATTCTAACTAATAACCATATCCTTCTCTCTATTGCCTTAGGCTCCTCCCTGCTTTACTTCTTTGACTTGGTGAGTGATTGAGTGATTTAGGCAGCTCTTTTGTTTTCGGTCTGATTGCCTGAGCTGAACATGTGGTTATGTTACATCTATTTATGTTCATAGGATACGGTCATTCTGATACTCGATGTATTTCGGTGAGGCTCTCGTCTTACTCACTGAAGTTTGCTTTCGCATATATATTTCGGTACTGGTAGTTAGTTAGAACTTTCACATGTCATATTTGTTGTCCAAAAAAAATTAGGACAACCACCCTGTTTTCAAATCCTAGATCCGTCATTGCCACCGACTACTTGGCTGATCGATTTTCCTCATGCAGTGCAGATCGACGATTTCTTCTCCCCATCTGCATGCAAATCGACCCGGCCTGACCTAGCTTGACCCCCTCCCCTGCCTACGCAGCTCTCCATGGAGGCAAGCTTCAAGAGGAACACAAAGCCAAGGCTAGACGACCATCCGGGGGCGACGGCGGCCAGCCTCTTCACCGATGACCTTATCCTGGAGATCCTCTCCCGCCTCCCCGCCAGGTCCGTCCACCGCTTCAAGTGCGTCTCCGTGCCATGGCGCGACCTCATCGCCGACCCCGCCAACCGCAACAAGCTGCCCCAGATCCTTGTTGGCTTCCTCTACATGACCGTCAGCGACAACGGGGGCGGCCACCACTTCGCCAGCGTCTCCAGCGACGGCGCAGCAGCCCCGTTTGATCCCTCCCTCCCTTACCTGCACGACTATGACAAGGACGAGGGAATCATCCAGGTGAATTCCTGCGATGGCCTCCTTCTCTACCGCCGCTATAAGAAAAATAACAGCGTGACCCCTTTGATGAAAGAGGATTATTTCCGTTTTGTCGTGTCCAATCCCATCACCGGGAGGTGGGTGGAGCTGCCCCCGCTACCCCCTAAGCCGGCGGCCGACAGAAGTAGCCGTATCACAAGCCTGGCTTTCAATCCGGCCGTATCATCCGACTTCCACGTTCTTCACTTTGAGCAGACCTTTCAGGAAAAGTACAACACAGGAGTTAACATTTACTCGTCGCGGACAGGAGCCTGGAGTCATAGGGATAATGAGATGGCTGAGAAAGTCATGCTATTCTTTCGGAGTAGATGCATCTTTGTTGGCGGCATGCTCTACCTCATGGGCAGCCTTGAACGCAACGACGGTCAGCATCTGTTGTTGGGGGTGGACATGGAAGGCAAAGTGTGGAAGACCATCAGTCTGCCGTACGGCCGAAGGTTTGGTACGATTGGATCGTTGCAGGGGTGCTTACACTATGTTATAGCTTCCTTCGATGATAACAACCAAATCTCTTGGTTAGAACTCTGGTGCCTTCAGGATTGCGATAGTAAAGAATTGGTACTGAAGCATACTGCCAGCTACAATAAGCTTATGAGCATGACTCGGAAGGAGTACATGCCGGTTGAGATTCATCCAGATTGCGACACCATTTTCCTGGTCTCATGCCGAGGTGATACCTTGGTAGCATATGATATGCGACATCAGAAAGTTGGACATATTCTTAATCTTGAGAAGAGCAACATACAACAGTTTCTACCCTATGTTCCTCTGTTCTCAGAGTCATTAGCAGATGCAGATGGGCAATAGTTTTTTTTTTACCTTTAAACCAAGTTCGTGCTTCCGTCAAGAATTGGCTCTTCTGTTGGCTGAAGTATTTGCAAGTGTACTTTGGAATCTGCTTGAAACATACGGCTCAATTTGCTGGTGCTTATACTTCTGCCTTCTTGATTTCCAGTTTATAGCAAATACCTTGGTAAACCTACAGTCGTGGACGATGCTCCTTATTACTGGAAGGCATGAATATGCTCCTTATTACTGGAAGAAGCTCCCTCCTTTCCTTCCTTTGTGTTAGTATAATAGTATTGCCTCCATCTTGAAGGAAGTTGCAACCGTAGTAGACCACCCTTATGCACATGATATATAAGTACGTACTAGCACTGTCAACTTCTTCTTCTTCAGTTAGCGTACGGCTTCTTTGTGCGCCTGCTCCCAACCGTCCATTCCAGATCCAACCGCCGCCTACTTCATGTACCACTTGAACCACTCCCAACCGTTGAGCTACTCCGTACTCCGTGTTCCGGCTGTGAGTGTCTCAGACCCGTGAAACCATAGCCAAAATTGCTGCCCCAAAGTTGGTCCTTTTCTTTGTCTGAATCTTAGCCTGAACACATCCAACACAAGTTGGCAGTCACTCAGTGTCGGGCGGCTACATACATATCCCAACCCGGGGGTGAACAATGCGTCCCCACAAATAGAGGATGATCTCACACATATTATGAATCAAAAGAGAGGTATTAAGTAATAATAAAACCGGTAAGATATAACTACCTACCGCAAAGGCCCCCGGTGGTAGGATTGATGCCGACGGCATGGTGAATGGGCCGTTACCGACGCTGACGTGGACAAGTACCCTACCGCCAGAGGCCCTAGCGGTAGGTGATGTTATGCTACCGTGAGGTGCGTGGCGGTAGGAAAAAGGGTCAGATCCCGATTTTTTTAGAAGTGAGGTCATGTCATGCTGAACTTTTGAAAAGGAGTTAGAACAGTGAATTTGGCCTCAGTTAGCATCGAATGTGTTCCTTCAAGATATGTTCAAGTGTGCTCGCCATTATTTATTTACGAAATTTGCTGCAACCGGAAGAAGTGTAGCGTCAAGAAAAAATTCAATGGCTGATAGTGTTCCTTCAAGTGTGATCCTCTGCTTTTGCTGGACCGTTAGCTTCTACATCCTCTGTTTCGTCCCTGGCCGACCAGGGAGCGAGAGCGCCGTCGAACTGCACAACTCAGTGACGGTTGGCCGTGTAGCGTATGGCGCAAGCCGAGTGAATTGCACGAAACCAACACATTACCGCATAGTTTTGCAAAAAACACTGGTTTACGAATTTGGGCCAAAACCATTAATTCGCAAAAATACTGATCAGTTTATTTGGGCATTTTAACCGCGATTATGACAAGTGGGTCCGAGAGAGCTGATGTGGCATAACTGTTAGTCCCTGGTAGTTTTGCAGATGCACCCTTCAATCAGAAAATAAAAATGCAATTGTGTCCTTGCCATACCTAGCTCGGTCGTACAGTGCCGCCGGCCATCCCGCGCTCGTGCCCTGTTGCCCACGTCGGTACCCCGGTGGCGGCGGAGCTCACCAGCAAGGTTTCTTCTTGGCTGCACCTGTGCTGCGCGTCGCCCTACTGCTTGCTCGCTCGCCGTTGCTGCTTGCGCCCGTGCTGCCCGCCGGCGTGCCGCTGCGCTCCGGTGATGTGTGCCGCCACAAGTCTTCTTGCTCCGGTGCTGCGCGCCGCCGCCGCTACTCTCGCTCGTGTTGTGTGCGCCCGTGCCGCTGCTTGCACCCGTGCTGCACCCCGCCGCTGTTGCTTGGTCCGATAACGCCGTCGTTGCCGGGAGGTCGCAGCCGCTCCGTGCGCCGGCCGTTTCACTGTCGCCATGCCTGATGGAGGGGGCGAGGTCCGTTCTGTGTGGTGATATAGAGGCCAGAGCCGCCGCTAGCCCCCCACCCCATCTTCCAGGAGCAGGGCGCCTCGGCCGTGGCCGCCGACCTCCACCTGGACTAGGCCGTGGCCGTGGCAGGCGCGAGGCCAGAGCCGCCGTTGCGCAGCAAGGAGGCGGCGAGCACCTTGGCCTAGGCCGCGGCGGCGGTAGCCCGTGGGAACGGCGGCTGGGGCCTCGAGCTCTCGATCCCGATTGGACTGGGCAGGGAAAGGGAGATTTCTTTTTCTTCGAGTGAGGGTTCTTTTTTAAAAAGACCGGTCTAACATTTTCTATCATATCATCAAATGCGGGCCCCACATGTCATAATCATGGTTAAAATGCCCAAATAGACCGATCAGTGCTTTCTGCAAATGATTAAGCCTGAAATCAATGTTTTTTGTCACAAATTTGTAAAAGAGTGTTTTCTGCAACCTTACGCTTCAATGTGGTGGTTTTCTGCAATTCACTCGCGCAAGCTGGTGCGTGGACGATACCTGTTCTGGCCCCAGCAATCAGAGGCGTTGCCCATGTATTTAAGCGAGATTGGTGCTCTCTTTTTTCTCTGAATTATACTCTTGGTCAGCTGAATTCTGTAAGATAGATAGAAACACCAATCGGGTTCGCGTGTGAGGTTCTTAACATAATTGGATCGAATGACTCCGCTGCGCTCAAGCTTCAAACAAGATCATTTTGGCTTCAAACAAGAATAACCAACGACTCTGCAAGACAGGTAAACATGGCTACATTTAGGTAAGCAGAAGCAGATTCAGTCAGTGATTTCTGGAACTACTTGAACAAGATCTGAGCCACTGAATTGTTTCATGCAGTAGCAGTCATCAGTTGAAGATTTATCGAGTAGTAATATGCATCGACAGAATTTAAGACCATCTTTTCTTAGGCATTGCATTCTCAACTTGTGATTCTTCTTTCTCGTCACATTATTAATAATACTGAGTGCAATCAACAAGGATAACTGGACATGCAAGTAGTTCATCTGAAATAACCATGGCAGGCCCAATGACCCAGCGAACTGCAGGGAAAAATCGGACATGATGCACTGTAGCCACCCGCCATTGTAGCATGACATACGTAGTGTGTCACTACTGTAGCGGAAAAAAAACAAATTTTGAAAAGCGAAAAAATTCCGACTTTTTTAAAAACTGGAAACATTCTTTCATAACACAAACCTTATTTGAAAATTTCTGAACAAATTTTGAAAACATGAACATTTTAAATTCTGGATTTTTTTAAAAACAATCATTTTTTGAAATTCCCATACATTTTTCTAGAACACAAACATTACTTAATTTTTGAACAGAATTGGAAAAAAGGAACGAATTCAAATTCTGCTTGTTTGACATATTGGCTTGTCTTGCCTTTTCTGCACTATGCACTTTTCTCAGCTCAGTCAAAGAAAGAACACCACCTAGATTCAAGTATTTCAGTTCATCAATTCCACCTGCATCACTATCAATGACATAATCTGTCAATGTTTGCAGAGTATTAAGCTGACCAATACCTCGTGGCATGCTCTCCAACCAATAACACTCGTGCCGAAGATTGCTCATATATTGTATGCCTTCTGGCAATTTCTTAAGGGATACACAACCAATGAGCTTCAATGTTTGCAAGTTATACAACATGACAGTGGCTTCCGGTAGTGCAGATATATCAGAATCAGAACAATATAGGTAGCGAAGATGCTTCAAGTTTGTCATGTCTGTTATGATTGACAATGTCTTCAATGCTCGTAGGGACATGAATTTTGACATGGCCATACTCAAAGACTTGCGTGTATCCAGAGAAGTTTCAGTCCACTCCAAACCCCTTTGGACCAATATTGTGCGGGCTCGGGGAGCTAGAATTTTCTTCATAGAGGCAACAGTATTGTTACTAACATAATCAAGTGACAAATATCGAACCTCCTGCAGTAACAAACCACTATCTATGGACCCTTGAAAAATTTCTTCATGTGATGTAGATTCTTGCAAAATGGAACAATCATTTTTGCTGACGGAGTTAGCAAGGTCATGCATGAGATCATGCATCTTGCAAGTAGTTGGTCGGTGGATGAAGTCATTATTTTGAATCTCCGCACATAACTGGAGGAAACATCTCGAGACTAGCACATCAAAAATTTGTTGGCCTCTTGTTTCCGATGCAATAAAGTCATTTGCCATCCATAACTGGATTAACATGTCTTTATCCATTAGGCTATCCTTGGGTAAAACAGCACAGAAGGAAAAACATATTTTTTCTTCTGATGACAAGTGATCATAGCTTAGTTGTAGTGCAGGTACAATTCCAGTATTTGTGAGGAGACCATTCTTCCAAACATCACTATCCAAAACAGAAACCCACTGACTATGATGCTTTGAACGAAGTAAAGCAGCCATCATCTTGATAGCAAGAGGCAATCCCTTACATTCATGAACAACACTCTTAACCATTGAGATCAATTCCTCTTGATTTTCCACTTGCCTTATGAATGTGTTTATATGAAAAAGCTCCTGTGATTGATCTTCATCCAGAAGTGATATTTGATGTGGAGGAATTGTGCCCATGATAGAAGCAACTTGATCGTTGCGGCTTGTAACAACTATAACAGTGCCTGGGCCAGCATGTAAGCATAACAAAGATCTCATATCATTCCACTTTTGTGTATCTTCATTCCAAACATCATCCAGTACTAAGAGGTACCTTTTATTGCCTAACACTTCACCAAGTTTCTTCTGCAATGCTTCCATCTCAGTCAATTCACACTTGTTCATTGTGACCACTTGTATTATAGATCGAATAATTTGTTCAATGACGAACATATCAGAGACACAGACCCATATGGCCAACTCAAAGTTATGCTTCACCCTCTCATCATTGTGCACAAGTTGGGCAAGAGTAGTCTTACCAATTCCCCCCATACCAACTATGGGAGCACGATGACATTATTATTGTTATTTTTGTTGTGGTCTCGAGCAATATTCTCACCACTAGTTCCTTATCAGCTTGTCTACCGACAACCTCTGATTCATCAACTCGAGAGTGTGTTTGTGGATGAACAATGCGTGGTGCCTCTGCATGTTCTAAGAAGTGGAAATTGTTCATCTCCACAACCAGTTGATCAATCGTCTCAAGGGAATCCTTCAACTTCCTACTCATGTGAAGACGGAAAACAACCGGGCTACTTACGGCGAAGTAGCTTAGCAGCTGAAATGTATACACATAAATTGAAATAAGAAGGCTTCCATTTGCAAATAAATCCCATCAAATTGAAATCGAAAGGTTTTCATTTCCAAATAAAATAAACTGAAAATATACGGTTATTGTTGTCAGCATGGGCTTGGGCTCCATTATCCGGAACGGGAGGGCAGGGGGCCCTCTCCGGCAACAGTTTGGTGCATAAGGCGCAACGAGGCCTGGCGATTTCCCTTGGAGGCGAGGTCTTCCTTCTTTGTTAGTAGTCTAGACTGGGTTGTGGTTAGGTTGTGATCTCTCATGTTTTCTTGTTTTTCCTTTGATATGCTTGTAAGAGGGTCTCCTCATCACCATGTATTGTTTTGGATGTGTACTATATTTATATAGCGTGGCGGAAGCCTTTTTTGGTAAAAAAAAATAAGAGAAAAAGTAAACTTTCACTCAATATTTTTATTTAAACAGCATTGGTGTTTTTAGACCCTTACTATCTTTACCCTATAGTTTGGGAAAAGTTAGATAACTCAATAGTTTGGAGGAAAAGTGAACAGTTTTTCAAAAAAAGAGAGAAAGCCTGCACCTTCCATCAAGAAAAAAAAACTGAGCCGCTTGGGAACAGTTCTCACCTAACCCTAGTGAGAGGTGATCTTGCACGTCGCATCACCACTTCTTCTCCGCCGCTAGGTCGCCTCCCTCGTCTTCTACCAGCCCTATCGATGCAGTGGATTTGCAATTATGTAGTTGCTGGTGTCGAGTATTCCTCTGTTTTTTCCCCAAAACAGAGTGCTCTGTTTCGTCCCCGGTCAGAGAGAACTTCAGAGTTCATGCTCTGTTTGCTGGACCAACTTAGCTTAGGCATTGCATTCTGAATTTTCTATGTTTCTTTCTCGGTACCACAATCTTAACTGAATAAGCCAGGCATGCATACATGTGTTGTTCAACCTTTTCTATGTGTGTTTGTTAATTTGCAGCGTATTACTAGGAAGATATGCCAGGAGAATTGTATGGTAAGTCAGCATGGCCGGAGCTGGTGGGGATGCACGGGGGCGACGCCATTACAGTCATCGAGACAGAGCGGCCGGACGTCTTTGCTCTTCTGAGACAAGAGGGTGACCTTGGAACGTTTCCGTGTCTATGTTTGGTGCAACGGCATGGAGCAACCAATCGTCACGCGGACTCCGGTCATCGGATAGACTGCAGGCCCTATTGTTCCGGCTTGAATAAACTAAATAAATAATAAGTGTGAATCCTATACCAATCGTCATGCATTCAAGCTTTATTTCAAGTGGATGGATCGTTTGTGGTACTACCTCTCTCTCAGTTTACAGGGCATGCGCGTACCCCTAGATCGTTAATATGTATGGACCAATAAATAAATTTCCCATTTGCTAGCTACTCTATTTCGTCTAGATTTATGATCACATTTGAGTGACAAGTGCAGTTTGTTAATACTCCCTCCGGTCCTCTTTGCTTTGCGTCTAAGAAAAAATGGTTTTTCCCGTAATGCTCTGGGCATTGGTAAAATTTGGCCAGTCTTTCCAACTGTGCCCCTACATGCATGCGCACCCGCTATAACTCCGAGCTCTCTTTCCAATGGCTTTTGCATCTTCCCAAGGCAAGGCAGAGGAGATATGCGCATGCAGAGTTGAGGAGAGAGATAGATTCGCATGCACAGAGATGGAAACGGAGAGGAGTCGTGCGCGAGAATATAGGCAATCGTTTGCATGCGCGCAGTAACTAACCCGCCGTCTCTCTGTAACAAATCAGGGGTAAACTCGTCCGATTTTAAGCGATTCGTTCTCTCCTTGGTATCCGGGTTGCATCTAATACGCAAACAAAAAAGGACGGGAGGGAGTACTCCTCTAGTTTGGTGCTCGTGAATTTACACCACTAAGATGCAAGCTCTGTGTCCCAATACTTTAGAAAAGATGCTGGGTCCAGCTTTACATTAAAGAAGTCCTCACAACCAGCGGTACGACACAATCCTATGAGAAAGGCTAGAAACATCCTACCCTTCTCTGGGGCGACGGCTTCATGTTTATAGCGCAATATTGTATAGACCCGGATATTGTTTCCATAATGTGGCATTGTCTAGCCACTTATCCTCCCAGAATCTAATTTTCGATCCATCCTTTATTGAGAAGGACCCATAGCGGAAGAAATGTTTATTCGTAGCCATTAGACCGACCCAAAAGTAAGAATCCCCATGCTTCCAATATACTTGGGATACCACCTTGGAACCCACATATTTCCTCCTTAGGAGGGTTTGCCACACACCATCTTCCATCAGTAATTTAAACAACCATTTGCCGAAGAGGGCCCTATTCTTGACCTCAAGGTCATGAATGCCCAACCCGCCTTGGTCTTTGCGACGGCAAACCACATTTCATTTAGCCAATTGATATTTCTTTCTCTTGCTATCTCCTTGCCAAAAGATTCTTAATTGAAAGTAATCCAATCTATGTAGAACTCCTTTCGATAGCTGGAAGAAGGAAATCATATACAATACCATATTACTTAGTACTGAATTTATGAGGACCAATCTTCCACCTAGAGATAATAGTTTAACTTTCCAACTCCTTAGTTTTTTTACAGTCTCTCCTCAACGTATTTCCATTCAGCATTTGTGAGTCTCCGATAATGTATAGATATCCCCAAATATATGATCTGAAACTGGCCCAACCCGCATCCGAACAAGTCAGCATAGAGGTGGGCCTCGTCCTGTGCCTCTACAAAGCAAAATAATTCACTTTTATGAAAATTGATCTTAAGACCCGAGAGTTGCTTGAAAGCTGATAAAATTAATTTCATATTTCTCGCTTTCTTGAGATCATAATCCATGAAGAGAACTGTATCATTGGCATATTGCAGGATAAAGAGACCACCATCAACTAGATGATTTACTACCCCATGAATTTGGCCATCAGGCTTGGCACGCTCAATCATGACTGCTAGCATATCCACCACTATATTAAATAATACGGAGATAGCAAGTCACCTTGTCGCAATCCCTTCTTCATTTGGAAATAGTAGCCAACGTCATCATTGACTTTAATGGCAGCCCTACCTCGAGAAATGATGTTATAGCTCATTCCACGCCACTCTGCAGAAAATCCTTTCATTTTGAGGGTCTGTTGAAGAAAAGGTAACTTGACTTTGTCATAAGCTTTTTCAAAATCAATCTTAAGAACCACCACATTCAATTTTTTCCGATGTAATTCGTGGACTGTTTCATGAAGGATAACTACTCCATCTAGGATGTGTCAGTCTTGCATAACAACAGTTTGTGAAGGACGAACCACATGTTCAGCAACCGAATTTAGCCTAATTATCTCAACTTTCGTTAAGATTTTAAAACTAACATTAAGGAGGCGGATAGGTCTATATTGTTGTATCCTTTCAGCCTCATTAACCTTAGGTAATAAAATAATCTCATCGAAGTTTATGTGAGACAATTTTAGTTGGCCAACATGTAGGTGGCTAAACAAAAGTAGGAGGTCCACTTTGATGACTTCCCAGAAGTTCTGATAAAACTCAGCGGGGAAACCATCTGAACCCGGAGCTTTGCTATGCTCCATTAGGACAACCGCCTTCTTAACTTCCTCCTTGGTATACTGGGTATTAGAAGGTTGTTTTCCTCAGCAGACCTGGAGGATGTCCTGTGTTTCGAGGCTCATCCATCGAGAAGTTTGCTTTCTCTGGGGCTCTGAACAGATTTTTATAATAATTAGTGATATAAGATTTAAGTTGCTCATGTCTCTCAATCGTACCATCTTCTTGTTGTAGAGAATGAATAAGTTTCTTCCGGTGTCTGCCATTGACGACTCCATGCAAGTATCTAGTATTCGAATCATCTTTCAGGACAAATTGAGAGTTAGAATGTGGTACCATTTGAGTTCCTCTTCACGCACCATGCTAACTATCTGTGCATTCAATTGAATCTTGATCTCGATTTCATGCTTAGATAGAGGTCTAACTTCCGCCAAAGCTTCTAATTCATCAATGATAGATTTGTTTTTTAGAAGTGGAGGAGGACCCCCGGCCTCTGCATCTAGACGATGCATGCAACCACTTTATTAATTATTCACACAAGACCTTACAAAATCATACAACAGTAAGACTAAAGTCACCGTCTAGGCAACATCTGTCGCTGCTTCTATCCAGTTGATGAAGGGATGCTGATAGTTTGGGCCTACTACCAAACAGACCTCGCAGCTAAACCTAACATCTAAGACCTGAGGTCCCAACCAGGACGCCTGCCGGGTATGGGGCACCCACCATTCCGGCGCACTTCTCAACCAGGACGCCTGCCGGGTATGAGGCCGCCGCAGCCACCTGCCACCAATACATCTCTAGTGTTGTACTACTGCATCTACCTTGCTTGGTCTAGCTACCGTCGACGCCACCACGACGCCAGACAACGCCACCATCCTGCATTTGTCCATCATCACACGCCCACCGGCCAGACCCCGCTTCTCCATGCCGTTGAGACCCGTCGTTGTCGACGTGTCAGATGCGATGCCGCTCCTTCTCTTGTCCCCTCCAGCCAGCACTTCCTCCAAAACGATGCCCCCAGGAGGGAGAACGACATCGGAAACGTCGTCATCGTCCGATCCGGTAGACCCAGATCTGGGGTTTCCCCCGGAACCTCCCGATCAAGTTGACGTGACCTGCAACGACGCTGCCTCGAGAAGGGAACGACGCCCGAGATGCCGCCATCGTCCGCCACGTCGTCCCGATCTCGCGGCTAGCTGAAACCGAGCGAAGCCTCGACACGAAGATGAACGTCGTCGTCGGTAATCCGGCGGAGATCCGACATCTCCTCACCGGTCCCTCCACGCGCCGTCGGTCGGTGGAAGGCCATCCTGCGGCGGATCCGATCGAGGCGTTGGATCCGCAGTCGCCGCCGTCACCATGTCCGCACAGATTAGCCACCGCGCCGGATGGGGCGCTGCCACCGCCGCCGTCCAACGCAGGGCTGCCGCTCCGCCGGCTTATGGCACTTCGGCCACCGCCACACGACATGGGTTCGCTGCCCCAGCCGCTGCCTTCGGATCCCACAAGCGGAGCCGCCCTTGCCGCCTCAGATGAGATCTCGCCGCATCCACCCGCCCAGGTGCCTTCGGCACCGGGCCCGCCACCACCGCGACCCACGCCGGCGGCCGCGGCGGCAGAAGGAGAGGGAGGGGAGGCCTGCGGTGCTAGGGTTTGGGAGCCCCTGGCGTCGCCCAGGGGGAGGCGTCGCCGGGGGGAGGGAAACGTAGCATTAGCAAAGTTGATGCCTTCTTCTTTTTGAGGAGACCCACCGTATGTCTACCCCAACCACCAAAGAATTTACGTAATGCACACATTTTGTTATTCCATTTGTGAATTGGGGAATGCCCAGCCACCGGTCTCGACCACACCTCCTTGACCATGTCATGGAAACCATCCCAAAACAACCAACCAAGTTCGAATTGCCACGACTCTGTTTTCCCCCAGAAACAGGGCAGCCTGCCTCTGTTTTGCTGGACCGCAAGCTGCATGCTCTGTTTCGTCCCCGGTCTCAGAGCACTTCAGTCCAGAAATACCATCTTTTCTTAGTCAATGCATTCTGACTAAATTGGTTGTGATTCTTTCTCTACAACAATCTTTAAGTGAATAAGCTCCACCTGAAAAACAAGCTTCTTAGGTTCATCAGAAATAAAAACCATGGCTGGACATCTGCGTATCTGCATTTTTGAAACAAATGTTATTCTAGCTGTTAAATTTCTTGATAAACACTTCTTTTTTCACACAGAAATCTGAGTCTGGATATTTTTAGACGTCCAGAATCTGGCAACTTCTGACTCTTGATTCTTCGACGAGAGTAGGCAGAGGGTAGCAATGTTTTCCTATAATTCCTACAGTGCAGCAAAGAACTAACTTCCCTGGCTAGGTAACTGCTCTAATGCCATAAACTTAGCTTCTTATCCTCTCTTGTTTTAGCAAAAACAGGTCACTTCTCCTCAATGACAGCATCTGAATGTTCGAATATTTCAGCACCGTCCAATGGCACATGCCACTCATTTCTTGTCTGGAGGCTAGAGGATTGAAGAATCAAGGCGTGAACTAGGTAGGTACTCTCTTCAAGGTTTGAATGTTCAACGGAGGTAAGACGGCTCCCCTCAAGTTAGCCTGCCACAGTAATTCTCCCTCCAATACGCTCCTACCTCAGGTGACATCTAATGGAGAATATTTTCGCCGGTTGTGGCAACTTTTACTTTTTTGATTACTTTTTCAGCTCGGAGCGAGCTTGTTCCGGACCACGGACATTTCGGTTACTTTGCTTAATAAAGGGGTTGCATGCATCATTCTGATGCAGAGGCTGAGGGTAATTCTCCTTTTCTAAAAAAATCTAATGGAGAATATGAAGAGAAACACAGAGGGGAGGGGGATGATCAGATTAAACTGACATGTATCCCATCTCGAGTGTGATTTTCCATACTCCCATGTAGCTACACCTTCTATCTAGTCCGTTTAGTTTGCATCAATATCCGTGTTATCTTTATATAGAAATTTCTCCTTTTTGTTCCTTCCAAGCAAGACAACATTTTACCTTCAAACTTTGCAGGTCAACTATACAAAAGTGCCACTCTTCGTGTAAAATGTTTTAGATTTTTTATAGAACATAAACTTGTCATATTTTGAATGAGTTACACCATTAAAAATAAAATTGCACCCAAAAAAAATCCAAAAACAATCCCTCACATCAAAGTACTTGTGTGATGTTGATATGCAAAGCTTCGAGCTCTAATATTCTTTTGTTTGGAAAAAACAAAAAAGAGAAGTTTGCTCGCATAAACATTGATGCAAAAAGTAGATGGTGAGGATAGAAGGTGTAGTTGTATGGCAGTGGAATCACACTTTCTCATCTCTGCTGGAGTATAAGGAAAGAAGACAAGAGGAATAATTTTGTTGTTGTTGGAAGCTTTTATTTTTCTGACCTCGGTTTCGTTTGTGATCCCATCTGTGCTATAACGAATCACAACTTTCCCAGTAAGTGCCTCCTATTGTGAATTCTCCCTCCAACTTGGGGCAAAGTCTCTCCGGTAGTTGCTGCAGGAGTCTCTCCGGTAGTGTCACCATCTGCAGCTCCTTGAGGACGGTGACTTCGTACATTCCATCTTGAAATGTTTTGATGTTCCCAAGAATTGCTTGCATGGACACTAAAAGATGTGCAAATTTTAAAGAGACGCAGGATACAATTTTATCTTCGTGGAGTCGAGGAGGCAGGACACTTTCCTTATCAGCGGTGATAAAAAGAGCACCGGTCGCCATCGATCGCCCAGGCAGAGAGTCTATCTGTCACTAGATTTGCACCATATATAAATAGGAATTTCAGATGGACAATTACCTTCAGAGACGAAATGGACATGCGGGCTCCTCTCTTTTGGTGTCCAGTTACATAAACCATATGGTACTTTGGTACATATGTAGCATGAACACACGCAACGCGAACTTTTGGAAAAAAATCTATTGGCACTAAATTATGGAACGGGGGGAGGACTCAGAAATCTGAACTCCAACACTGTAAAACCTATATCCAGCATATGTACGCCTATATGCACGAGTGTTGCATTTGTATATATGTTCAGAACAAAGAAAGTTGGGTTCGAAACCCTGCATGAACGACCAGAAAAAATTCCCTTTTAATTTCAAACAGGTAGAAACTCAATCTACAACTGTCCGAACTTGTAGAAACTCAATCTACAAACTTGGGTTCGAAACCCTGCATGAGTGATCAGGAGAAGCAATCCCAGTCATGAATCTTCGCTTATCCCTCCTTGACCGGGCCATCTTGATTCTTGGCCATACAATGTCCGAACTTAACTGAACCCTGATGTGCTTCAGTTCTTCAGAGTACCTTTCTTCAGTGAACCACAAGCTCCCATAATGCCAAAGCTCATCATTATGGTGGACGATGAGTCGACTCTGCTTTCATCTTATACCGAGGGATTAACACTTGACATAATTACAACGGTAAACAAGGTAGCATCGCAGAACTGGAAAGACGACGGACAAAGTTATCGTTGTAGAAGTGCATGCTCTAGCCAATGCAACCAAAAGACCGATCGGATGGAAGAGACTAGGCAGCACATTATACGTCAACACTTCCCCTCACGTGTGGCTCCCTCAGGCCTAAACGTGGACCGAAAGTGGGCTGCAATATAATTGCGCCAGCCGGGTCTTGAACTCAAGACCTCTTGGCTCTGATACCATATAGAAGTGCATGCTCTAGCCAATGCAACCAAAAGACCGATCCGATGGAAGAGACTAGGCAGCACATTATACGTCAACAATCGTAACTTCAGAAGAAGCAATCTCAGCCATGATTCTTCGCTTACCCCTCCTTGATAGGGCCATCCACTTACTGAACTTAACTGAACCGTGACGTGCTTCGGTTCTTCAGTGTACTAGTGTCAAAAACGTTCTTCTATTATGAAAGTATTAATTTAAGCACGCACTTCCTCTGTAAACTTCTATTATCGGCGTGTCGGCTTCTCCTCCCGTCATCGTGGTCCGCCTCGTCACAAGGGTAAGTCCGGAGGGGGCAGCTCCAACAACCCTGGTTCCCGCGGCGGCAGCCCCTCCAACTCCACCAACAGGGGTCGTCGTGGCGGCTCTAGCAAGTCACGCCCCGACGCCGTCCGCTGCCAGATCTGCGGGAAACCCGGTCACACAGCAAAAGATTGCTGGTACCGGTTCGATGAGGGTGATCCCTCCTTTGAAGATGATGAGAAAGTCGCTGCTGCTGCTGATAGGTCCTATGGCGTCGATATCAACTGGTATCTTGACAGCGGCGCCACCAATCATCTCACGGGCGAGCTCGAGAAGGTAACCCTACGTGAAAAGTACCACAGGAAGGATCGGATCCACACCGCCAGTGGTGCGGGTATGAGCATACGTCATGTTGGTCATTCGGTTATTCGTACCCCTTCCCCTAAAATTCATCTTCGCAAAATCTTGCATGTCCCTAGTGCCAACAAAAATCGTCTCTCCGTTCATCGCATTACCATTGACAACCATGTTTTTATTGAATTTCATCATCTTTTTTTCTTTTTGATTAAGGATCAGGCCACGAGGAAGGTACTCTATCGAGGTAGATGTGTTCGAGGGCTTTATCCATTGATTCCGGAGCTTAGAAGATTCAATAAACAAGCCTAGGGTTTTGTCAAACTCTCATCAAGACGTTGGCACGATCGTTTATGGCATGCTTCTTTTTCTCTCGTTGAACGTTTGCTTAGGAAAAATAAGCTCCCTTTTGTTGGTGAGCGTAATGTTGAAACCGTTTGTGATTCTTGCCAAAGAGCAAAATGTCATCAATTACCTTATCCTATTTCTACGAGTTTTTCTACTCGACCATTGCAGCTAATATTTTCAAATGTCTGGAGTCCTGCCCCTAGTTCTGTTGGTAGACACACATACTATGTTAGCTTTATTGATGACTATAGTAAATTTTCTTGGATCTATCTTCTCAAAAAACGATCTGACATTTTTCAAGTCTTTAAGAATTTCCAAGCACTTGTTAAACGGAAGTTTGACAGCAAAATCATTGCTGTCCAATCTGACTGGAGAGGGGAATACGAGAAATTAAATTCCTTCTTCCAAACACTTGGGATATCACATCACGTGTCATGCCCACATGCTCACCAACAAAATGGTTCTGCCGAACGCAAGCATAGGCATATAGTTGAAGTTGGGCTAGCTCTCCTAGCAGGTGCTTCCATGCCCCTCAAATTCCGGGATGAAGCGTTGCTTACTGCCGTTTACATCATCAATATGCTTCCTAGTCGTGTCATAAACAATAAAACTCCCACTAAAAGGTTCCTTCAAGTCAAACCGAATTACACATCCCTTCATGTTTTTGGTTGCGCTTGTTGGCCCAATCTCCGTCCCTACAACACTCGCAAACTCATGTTACGATCCAAACAGTGTGTTTTTCTTGGTTATATTGCCCAACACAAGGGGGTCAAATGTCTAGATGTCTCTACCGGACGTGTCTACATCTCACGAGATGTTGTCTTTGATGAGACCAAATTCCCGTTTGCAGACCTCCATCGCAATGCCGGTGCGCTTTGCTTCGAAAAGAAATTCTTCTTTTACCGTCCTCTCTCACCGGTATTGATGAAGGGGAAAGTAACCTTGATGATCATATGTTGATTAACACTCTTACCACTATGTATGAGTTGTCTGATGATACTGGAGACAACACTAAAAAAATTGAGACTGAAATTAATGGAGAAATCTCCTCCACCGAGCCATATTTCATGTGCCACGGTCAAGGGAGCAAATCCCCCTTGGGACCAGCTCCTGCAGCAGCGGCAGACCTGCCCACCAGAGCCGCTCCGGGATCTGCACCTGCCCACGGGGCAGCAGGATCGGCCCGGGAATCTGCGCCTTCGGCCGTGCCTGGACCGCACGAGCGCGCGGGTGCGATCGACCAAGAAACTGCCACGCGGTGGCCTGCGAGTCGCGGCACCATCTCCGCCGACCCAAGCCAGCTGCGGGCCGCCATCTGTCTGCTCTCAACTGGCCCCCTGAGTGCCTGGTTCCCAGACCAGCTGGTGTGTTACAAGGAGCGTGATCTGAGTTATCGTAACTTCAGAAACATTTTTCACACTGTATAAACATTTTTAAAGTGTGAAGAACATCTTTTGAACGTGTGAACATTTTTAAATGTCAAATACATTTGTTTGAATGGAACGTAACAGTTTAAAAAAATTATGTGGACATTTGTGTTGCATCGTAATATCACGAACATATTTTTGAAGCGCGTGAACATGAATATTTTTTTGGAATGCTACAATTTTTTTGCAAACTAAACGAACATCTTTTTACATTGCATTAACAGTTTTCCAAAGATACACAAACATTTTTTTGTAAAGCACGAATATTTTAAAAAGTTAATGAACATTATTTTGTATGATACAAATATATTTTAAAAGTTACATGGAAATATTTCCAAAACTACTTGAACATATATGTATTTAGAAATGCGCTTGCAATTTTTTTAACAATTAACTAAATTATTTTTGGAAATATATGTATTTAGAATAATATGAGGAAATATTAAAATGTAAAAGAAGAAGAAGAAAAAAACAAACGAATTCTCTGAGTCCACCGACTTCTTGGTTTTGGTGGCTCCTGGACCTCGGTAGTCACGCAGTGCTGGTAATGATTTTCCCACTGGTAGTCATTTGGTCATCGAGTTGTGCTGCACTACTCATGAGCTGGGTTACCTCTCTTGTCGGAGATGGTGACGTGGGCGTAGTTTGTGCATGTCTGTGTGACAAATCTTATTTACTGCTAAAGGCGCCTGTTAAAGTGTATTTTGCAAACGGGCAGTTACTTTCAACGCGCGACAACCACTCCACCCACTTCATGTTTGTGATAATGTAGATCTACTTTCCGATTTTATTCTTTCGTTTTCTTTTTCTTTTTATCCTTTTTCCTTTTGTTTACCCTTTAATTTTCCTTTTTCTTTTTCCTTTAATTTCTGTAATTCTGTGAAAGAAATTCGATGAACTTTTTCTAATTCGTTGAACTCTTTCCTTTTTCTATGAACTTTGATCAAAATCAATGAACCTTTTTTAAAAAAAATTGTGAACTTTTTATTAAAATCGATGAAATTCTTTCAAATTTCGTGAACCTTTTTTTATAATTTGATGAACTTTTAAAATTAGATGATTTTTTAAAACAATACAATGAACTTTTTTTTTTCCAAACTCGATGAACTTGTTTAGAAGTTTGATGAACTTTTTCCAAATTTCATGTTTTTTTTTGAAATCTATGAACTTTTTAAAATTTTGGTGAACTTTTTGAAAATACGATGAACATTTTTTGATTTCCATGAATGTTTTTCAAATTCGGTTAAATTTTTTCATATACAATGAACTTTTTTCAATGTCGATGAACTTTTTTTCGAAGTCGATGAACCTTTTTCCAAATTGGATGAACTTTTTCAGAATTCGATAAACTTTTTTGTAGTTCCTGTTCTATTTTTTAATTTTGTTTGATTTGTTTTCCAAAAAATCGCGTTTTGACCTGAAATGTATGTGCAAGAAATAGCACGGCTACCTTATAAATAATTCGCGTTGTAACCAGTCAGTTGCACCTTGTAGCTCGGTTGGTGCGAGCTCGAATCCTCAGCTGATCAGATTTTTATCGCTTTTTCACGCTACAAATCTCTTGACTGTTCCTGTGCCGGCCTACAAGGTGTGCTTGCAGGTGCTAGATGACTGCTGCACGCCCGTTGTGCTAGTTGAACGCTCAAGACCTGCCCAAGCAATCATACCAACACGACGTCGATCATTCGAGAACCAAGCTTTCACACGAACACGACGCCGAGATTTGTTAACAATGTTCACCGATATGGCTATACCCCAGGCATGGCATGACTAAGGATGCTACTCCCATGACGACGCTACAATACCGCACTACGGCCGCCCGGGAGCCGGCTCCCTCGCGTGCGTGTGCTATTATGTTGGCATAAGTTACATCACGTATCTATCCCTTATTATATAACAGGTCTATGGTACAAGTGTCCTACTTCGACCCGACTTCATATCCTGTTTACACACCGTACGATTCCAAGTCTAACTGTAACCTATCTTGTACTATAATATTTGATATACAACTCTAATACCATTAGCTTCCGAACATCCTAATCAAGGCTTTCAACCGAGAGATGTTTTTGGAGCCGCGAAGAAGGATCTGCGTTGGAGCTGGGGATGACGGATGGTTGTTGGAGTTAATCATGGCACGTGATATCTGGCCGAGTCGGATCAGGACTCAGCCACCTTGTATTTGTTTTGAACTTGAGAAGGGATGAACACCAAAAGGGTTACAACACCGCCTAAAGGATAGAAAGAAAACTTAAATTACAATCAGGTCCTCACTTAGTGCAAACAGGACCCCAAAAGATGGAACAAAACCGCAATTGAATCCTGTAGCCACCGGCGACCTCGCCAGAGATGCTTTGGCCACCATCTCCGGCCAAATCCTTGCCAAGCAAGGTAAAGAGTGCCTCCCCTGTGGAGGTTGAAGATGGGTGGCATCAGTTTTTGCCGCCAAATCCACCAAAGTCTGGCGATCCATCCTATAGCCATCCAAAGGGCTCGCTGGAGACACTTGTTTGGCTGATCCTTTAGCTCCAACGGCCGTCACCTGATGCCGCTCGCAAGCACCACCGACCACCACCCCCTACAGCTTGACCCCAAACTACAGCATAAAGCCTGACAGCTCAAGGGCAAACTCGTTCTAAACCGATTACTACCCCTACTATCTGCAGAGGAGACCCGACAGCCATACCGTCCCTTCTCCTGCCGGAAGCAATACGCCGGTGTCTCACGTTTGTGCCTTGGTGTTTCCGGCCGGCCGGCCATTGTGTGTGTGCGTGCCCCGAAACCCGCGTCCCCGCCAGATTTTACCTTATTAGAGGACAGGGATGGACGTCTTTTTAACCTCGCGGGGCTACTGCTCGGTAAAGTATAAAACCCTACATGTTTCGCGGGTTTGAACCCGTTTGAGAAATACCCGAACTCGAAACCCGCCATCCCCGTCAAAATACTACGCTAAGCGTATTGGGCCATTCAGTCTCGACTACACACCGGCCCACCCAGCGTTCCTGTCCCAAATCCACACCCAGCCCCAGCCTCGCTAGGTCTCAGCTTCACAGTCGCTCCTGCAGCCTCCCTCTCGCACACCTCATACCGCCGAACTTATAGCCGGAGAACTTCATACCGCCGAAGATATAGTTGAAGAACTTTATGAATCATTGATAGCTTGGAATCTTGATGAGAAGATATCAATGAGGACTTTTAATAATTGTTCTTCAAATGACAAGACAATTGACATGTTGGTGAAGAGGATAGGGAAGGACAAGCTCATGTTGCAAGGTACATTGTTTGCTTTGCTATGTTGCTACTATGTTTGCTTAAATATGCCGATTTCCCCTAAGATTCCCCGTGGGTTTAAAAAACCCGATGGCTTTAGGGGACGGGCGAAAAACTAACCCCGCACATGGTGATGGGGACGGGGATGGGTTTGTGATTTTTTCGTGGGGATGGGTCTGGGTAGACAAAACTCGATGGGTTTCGTCCCCGTTGCCATCTTGATACGTACGTCGGTACATGTGTGTATTGCTTCGGCCGCTTGGGACAGGAACCAAGATACTCTGCAACCTCCGTTTTGTTGTCTTTGTGTCGAATATTTTGTACTAGTTGGGTTACGCTTGGGCTTGGTGTTGTAGTGTGGGTAGGATACTTGTAGTGTCGGAGTCGGACACGTTGTATCCTTGGCCTCTTATATATGAGGAGGCACCCCACGTTGTAACCCTATGACGACTAGATAGCGACAGGTTCGCAAGGGGGTGCTGGCGGCTTGTGCCGGCGCCCGGGTGGCCGGTGTTGCGTTATCTTGGGGAGGAGCCCCCGTAGTCATTGCCCCGGGGAGTAGGCGAGTTCGCCGAACCTCGTTAATAAATCTCGGTGTCATCATTGTGTGTGATTGCTTGTTTCTCGATGGATCGACCGTGTACTTCGGATTTATTCTAACAAGTGGTATCATGAGAAGGTTACGAAAAGACACTGTGTGTTGATCTGAGGATGAAGTAGTCTCGTGGTTGGATGCCTGGCAGTGGTGATTTGCAGCTGCATGTCGTGAGATCGGCGACTCGGCGTAAGGCAGTTGATAGAGGCGGCGTGTCGCGAAGCGCAAGGCGCGTGCGTGGGCTGCAGGCAAGTCATGGGGCAAGCGACAGCTCGTGAGCGCGTACGCGTGCATACGGAGGTGCGCAAGACCGGGTCGTGTACAGCCAGGTATGTTCGAGATTTGTTTTGGAAACAAAAACAGGACCGAGTCCTGGTGTACGAGGCAGACACCGTGCGCTTGTGCACTTTAAAAGGCAGCCGCAGGGACGCACCGTACATAGGCAGATCAGATTGGTAGAATAGAAAATTCCATCAGGAGATACACCCATCCATCGAGAGCAAGGGCTGGGGCAAAGCAATTAGCCTAGCAATCAAGAGTTGAGCCAAGATCAAAGCTGCTACACGTGAAGACCGGAAGGGATTTTTTGGTTGGAATTGCTACTAGTGCACCGAAGACGACGTTCGGTTCTCTTTGTGTACTTGGGCATCGCATGTAAAGCTCGGATAATTTTTCGCAACGTCAGCTGTACAAAGAACCATGGCGCCATCGGATACCAGGTTTGAGGTGGAGAAGTTCAACGGAACTGGAAGCTTTGGGTTATGGCAGACAAGGGTGAAAGATTTGTTGGCACAACAGGGATGCTTGAAGGCGTTGTTGCAGGAAGCCAAGCCAGCTAAGATGGAGGCGGATGACTGGGAGGAGTTACAGTTGAAAGCAGCCGGGACTATACGGTTGTGTCTGTCGGACCAGATTATTTATCATGTGATGGATGAGAATTCGCCGAAGAAGATCTGGGAGAAGCTGGGAAATCTGTTTATGTCCAAGACAGCGAGGACCAAGGTGTATCTGAAGCAAAAGTTGTATGGGATGAGGATGCAGGAGGGGTTAGTGTTGGGGAACGTAGTAATAATTCAAAATTTTCCTACGTGTCATCAAGATCAATCTAGGAGATCCTAGCAACGAGAGAGAGGGAGTGCATCTTCATACCCTTGAAGATCGCTAAGCGGAAGTGTTACAAGAACGCGGTTGATGGAGTCGTACTCACGGCGATTCAAATCGCGGAAGATCCGATCTAGCGCCGAACGGACGGCGCCTCCGCGTTCAACACACGTACAGCCCGGGGACATCTCCTCCTTCTTGATCCAGCAAGGGGAGAGGAGAAGTTGAGGGAGAACTCTAGCAGCACGACGGCGTGGTGGCAATGGAGCTCGTGGTTCTCCGGCAGAGCTTCGCTAAGCACTACAGAGAAGGAGGAGGAGTTGGAGGAGGAGAGGGCTGCGCCTTGGGAAAAGGGTTTGGCTGCCCTCCCACCCCCTCACTATATATAGGGGGAAGGGGAGAGGGGGCCGGCCCCTCTAGATGGATCTAGAGGAGGAGGCGGCGGCCAGGGGAAACCCTAGATGGGTTTGGGCGCCCCCACCCCTTAGGAAACTTGCCCCCCAAGCCGGGAGGGGCGGCTGCCCCAGGGGTGGCACCCCCACCTCTCCTGGTTACGTGAGAGGGGTTGGGAGGGGCGCACAACCCCTTAGTGGGTTGGTTTGCCCCTTCCCCTTGGCTCATAAGGCCCCCCAACGCTTGCCGGGGCCTCCGAACCCCCTTTTGCCTGGTACCCCCGGAACAATTCCGGACTCCAATACCCTTCGTCCAATATACCGATCTTCACCTCTGGACCATTCCGGAGCTCTTCGTCATATCCGGGATCTCATCCGGGACTCCGAACAACCTTTGGTAACCACATACTATTTCCCATAACAACTCTAGCGTCACTGAACCTTAAGTGTGTAGACCCTACGGGTTTGGGAACCATGCAGACATGACCGAGACACCACTCCGACCAATAACCAATAGAGGGATCTGGATACCCATATTGGCTCCCACATGTTCCACGATGTTCTCATCGGATGAACCACGATGTCGGGGATTCAATCAATCCCGTATTCAATTCTCTTTGTCTATCGGTATGTTACTTGCCCGAGATTCGATCATCGGTATCCCCATACCCCGTTCAATCTTGTTACCGTCAAGTCTCTTTACTCGTTCTGTAATGCATGATCCCGTGGCTAACTCATTAGTCACACTGAGCTCATTATGACGATGCATTACCGAGTGGGCCCAGAGATACCTCTCCGTCATACGGAGTGACAAATCCCAGTCTCGATTCATGCCAACCCAACAGACACTTTCGGAGATACCTGTAGTGCACCTTTATAGCCACCCAGTTACGTTGTGACGTTTGGTACACCCAAAGCATTCGTACGGTATCCGGGAGTTGCACAATCTCATGGTCTAAGGAAATGATACTTGACATTAGAAAAGCTCTAGCAAACGAACTACACAATCTTGTGCTATGCTTAGGATTGGGTCTTGTCCATCACATCATTCTCCTAATGATGTGATCCCGTTATCAATGACATCCAATGTCCATGGTCAGGAAACCATAACCATCTATTGATCAACGAGCTAGTCAACTAGAGGCTTAGTAGGGACATGTTGTGGTCTATGTATTCACACATGTATTACGGTTTCCAGTTAATACAATTATAGCATGAACAATAGACAATTATCATGAACAAGGATCTACAATAATAACCATTTTATTATTGCCTCTAGGGCATATTTCCAACAGTCTCCCACTTGCACTAGAGTTAATAATCTAGTTCACATCACTATGTGATTGTAATGAATCCAACACCCATGGGGTTTGTTCATATCTCGCTTGTGAGAGAGGTTATTAGTCAACGGGTCTGAACCTTTCAGATCCGTGTGTGCTTTACAAATCTCTATGTCATCTTGTAGATGCAGCTACCACGCGCTACTTGGAGCTATTCTAAATAATTGCTCTACTATACCAATCTGGTTTACTACTCAGAGTCACCCGGATTAGTGTCAAAGTTTGCATCGACGTAACCCTTTACGACGAACTCTTTTACCACCTCCATAATCGAGAAAATTCCTTACTCCACTAGTTACTAAGGATAAGTTCGACCGCTGTCATGTGATCCATTCCTGGATCACTATTGTACCCCTTGACTAACTCATGGCAAGGCACACTTCAGGTGCGGTACACAGCATAGCATACTGTAGAGCCTACGTCTAAAGCATAGGGGACGACCTTCGTCCTTTCTCTCTCTTCTGCCGTGGTCAGGTCTTGAGTCTTACTCAATACTCACACCTTGTAACACAACCAAGAACTCCTTCTTTGCTGATCTATTTTGAACTCCTTCAAAATCTTGTCACGGTATGTATTCATTTGAAAGTACTATTAAACTTTTTTGATCTATCCTTATAGATCTTGATGCTCAATGTTCAAGTAGCTTAATCCAGGTTTTCCATTGAAAAACACTTTTCAAATAACCCTGTATGCTTTCCAGAAATTCTACATCATTTCTGATCAACAATATGTTAACAACATATACTCATCAAAAATCTATAGTGCTCCCACTCACTTCTTTGGAAATACAAGTTTCTCATAAACTTTGTATAAACCCAAAATCTTTGATCATCTCATCAAAGAGTACATTCCAACTCCAAGATGCTTACTCCAGTTCTTAGAAGGATTGCTGGAGCTTTGCATACTTGTTAGCATCTTTCAGGATTGACAAAACCTTCTGGTTGTATCACATACAACCTTTCCTCAAGAAAATCGTCGAGGAAACAATGTTTTTTGACATCCTATCTGCAAGATTTCATAAATAATGCAGTAACTTCTAATATAATTCCAACAGATTCTTGGCATCGCTACGAGTGAGAAAGTCTCATCGTAGTCAACTCCTTGAACTTGTGGGAAAACATCTTAACGACAAGTCGAGCCTTTTTAATGGTGACACTTACCATCATTGTGCGTCTTCCTTTTAAAATCCATCTGCACCCAACAGCCTTACGACCATCAAGTAGTTCTTCCAAAGTCTATACTTTGGTTTTATACATGGATCCTCTCTCGGATTTCATGGCCTCGAGCCATTCGTCGGAATCCGGGCCCACCATCGCTTCTCCATAGCTCGTAGGTTCATTGTTGTCTAGCAACATGACTTCCAAGACAGGATTACGTACCACTCTGAAGTAGTACGCATCCTTGTCGTCCTACGAGGTTTGGTAGTGACTTGATCCGAAGTTTCATGATCACTATCATAAGCTTCCACTTCAATTGGTGTAGGTGCCACAGGAACAACTTCTTGTGCCCTGCTACACACTAGTTGAAGTGACGGTTCAATAACCTCATCAAGTCTCCACCATCCTCCCACTCAATTCTTTTGAGAGAAACTTTTCCTCGAGAAAGGACCCGTTTCTAGAAACAACCACTTTTGCTTCCAGATCTGAAATAGGAGGTATACCCAACTGTTTTGGGTATTCTATGAAGATGTATTTATCCGCTTTGGGTTCGAGCTTATCAGCCTGAAACTTTTTCACATAAGCGTCGCAGCCCCAAACTTTTAATAAACGACAGCTTAGGTTTCTCTAAACCATATATCATACGGTGTCATCTCAACGGAATTACGTGGTGCCCTATTAAAGTGAATGCGGTTGTCTCTAATGCCTAACCCATAAACGATAGTGGTAATTTGATAAGAGGCATCATGGTATGCACCATATCCAATAGGGTGCATTTATGATGTTCAGACACACCATCACACTATGGTGTTCCAGGTGGTATTAGTTGTGAAACAATTTCCACAATGCCTTAATTGTGTACCAAACTCGTAACTCAGATATTCATCTCTATGATCATATCATAGACATCTTATCCTCTTGTCACGACGATCTTCTACTTCACTCTGAAATTACTTCAGACTTGTATTTCATCAAGTAAATATACTTAGAATCTACTCAAATCATCTGTGAAGTAAGAGCATAATGATATTCACTGCGTGCCTCAGCACTCATTGGATTGCACACATCAAATGCATTACTTCCAACAAGTTGCTCTTTTGTTCCATCTCACTGAAAACGAGGCCTTTCAGTCATCTTGCCCATGTGGTATGATTTGCATGTCTCAAGTGATTCAAAATCAAGTGAGTCCAAACGATCCATCTGTATGGAGTTTCTTCATGCATATATACCAATATACATGGTTCGCATGTCTCAATCTTTTAAAAAACGAGTGAGTCCAAAGATCCATCTACATGGAGCTTCTTCATGCGTTTTATACCAATATGACTCAAATGGCAGTGCCACAAGTATGTGGTACTATCATTACTATCTTATATCTTTTGGCATGATCATGTGTATCACTACGATCGAGATTCAATAAACCATTCATTTTAGGTGCAAGACTATTGAAGGTATTATTCAAATAAACAGAGTAACCATTATTCTCCTTAAATGAATAAACATATTGCGATAAACATAATCCAATCATGTCTATGCTCAATGCAAACACCAAATAACAATTATTTAGGTTTAACACCAATCTCGATGGTAGAGGGAGCATGCGATGCTTGATCATATCAACCTTGGAAACACTTCCAACACATATCGTAATCTCACCTTTCGTTAGTCTCCATTTATTTCGTAGCTTTTTATTTCGAGTTACCAACACTTAGCAACCGAACCGGTATCTAATACCCTAGTGCTACTAGGAGTACTAGTAAAGTACACATTAATATAATGTATATCCAATATACTTCTGTCGACCTTACCAGCCTTCTCATCTACCAAGTATCTAGGGTAGTTCTGCTTCAGTGACCGTTCTCTTCATTACAGAAGCACTTAGTCTCGGGTTTGGGTTCCACCTTGGGTTTCTTCACTAGAGCAGCAACTGATTTGTCGTTTCATGAAGTATCCCTTCTTGCCCTTGCCCTTCTTGAAACTAGTGGTTTTACTAACCATCAACAATTGATGCTCCTACTTGATTTCTACTTTCGCGGTGTCAAACATCGCAAATAGCTCAAGGATCATCATATCTATCCCTGATATGTTATAGTTCATCACGAAGCTCTAGTAGCTTGGTGGCAGTGACTTTGGAGGACCATCACTATCTCATCTGGAAGACAACTCCCACTCGATTCAAGCGATTGTAGTACTCAGACAATCCGAGCACATGCTCAACGATTGAGCTTTTCTCCCTTAGTTTGCAGGCTTAAGAAACTTGTCGGAGGTCTCACACCTCTTGACGTGGGAACGAGCCTAAAATCCCAATTTCAGCTCTTGGAACATCTCATATGTTCCGCGACGTTTCAAAATGTCTTCGGTGCCTCAATTCTAAACCGTTTAACATTACACACTAAACTATCACGTAGTCATCAAAACGTGTATGTCAGATGTTCGCAACATCCACAAACGACGCTCGAGGTTCAGCACACCGAGCTGTGCATTAAGGACATAAGCCTTCTGTGCAGCAATGAGGACAATCCTCAGTTTATGGACCCTGTCCGCATAATTGCTACTATCAACTTTCAACTAAATTTTCTCTAGGAACATATCTTAGTAGAACTAAAGCGTAAACTACGACATAATTTGCAAAGACCTTTTGACTATGTTCATGATAATTAAGTTCATCTAATCAAATTATTTAATGAACTCCCACTCAGATAGACATCCCTCTAGTCATCTAAGTGATACATGATCCGAGTCAACTAGGCCGTGTCCGATCATCACGTGAGACGGACTAGTCACCATCGGTGAACATCTCCATGTTGATCGTATCTACTATACGACTCATGTTCGACCTTTTGGTCTCTTGTGTTCCGAGGCCATGTCTGTACATGCTAGGCTCGTCAAGTCAACCTAAGTGTTTCGCATGTGTAAATTTGGCTTACACCCGTTGTATTCGAATGTTAGAATCTATCACACCCAATCATCACGTGGTGCTTCGAAACAACGAACCTTCACAACGGTGCATAGTTAGGGGGAACACATCTCTTGAAATTTTAGTGAGGGATCATCTTATTTATGCTACCGTCGTTCTAAGCAAATAAGATGTAAACATGACAAACATCACATGCAAATCATAAAGTGACATGATATGGCCAATATCATCTTGCGCCTTTTGATCTCCATCTTCGAGGCGCGGCATGATCACCTTCGTCACCGGCATGACACCATGATCTCCATCATCGTGTCTTCATGGAGTTGTCTCGCCAACTATTACTTCTACTACTATGGCTAACGATTAGCAATAAACTAAAGTAATTACATGGCGTTTTTCATTGACACGCAGGTCATACAATAAATTCAGACAACTCCTATGGCTCCTGCCGGTTGTCATAATCATCGACATGCAAGTCGTGATTCCTATTACAAGAACATGATCAATCTCATACATCACATATATATAATTCATCACATCCTTTTGGCCATATCACATCACATAGCATACCCTGCAAAAACAAGTTAGACGTCCTCTAATTGTTGTTGCATGTTTTACGTGGCTGCTATGGGTTTCTAGCAAGAACGTTTCTTACCTACGCAAAAGCCACAATGGTGATATGCCAATTGCTATTTACCCTTCATAAGGACCCTCTTCATCGAATCCGATCCGACTAAAGTGGGACAGACAGACACCCGCTAGCCACCTTATGCATCAAGTGCATGTCAGTCGGTGGAGCCTGTCTCACGTAATAGTATGTGTAAGGTCGGTCCGGGCCGCTTCATCCCACAATGCCGCCGAATCAAGATAAGACTAGTAACGGTGAGCAAATTGAACAAATCATCGCCCACAACTACTTTGTGTTCTACTCGTGCATAGAATCTACGCATAGACCTAGCTCATGATGCCACTGTTGGGGAACGTAGTAATAATTCAAAATTTTCCTACGTGTCACCAAGATCAACCTAGGAGATGCTAGCAACGAGAGAGAGGGAGTGCATCTTCATACCCTTGAAGATCGCTAAGCGGAAGCGTTACAAGAACGCGGTTGATGGAGTCGTACTCGCGGCGATTCAAATCGCGGAAGATCCGATCTAGCGCCGAACGGACGGCGCCTCCGCGTTCAACACACGTACAGCCCGGGGACGTCTCCTCCTTCTTGATCCAGCAAGGGGAGAGGAGAAGTTGAGGGAGAACTCCAGCAGCACGACGGCGTGGTGGCAATGGAGCTCGTGGTTCTCCGGCAGAGCTTCGCTAAGCACTACGGAGGAGGAGGAGTTGGAGGAGGAGAGGGCTGCGCCTTGGGAAAAGGGTTTGGCTGCCCTCCCACCCCCTCACTATATATAGGGGGAAGGGGAGAGGGGGCCGGCCCCTCTAGATGGATCTGGAGGAGGAGGCGGCGGCCAGGGGAAACCCTAGATGGGTTTGGGCGCCCCCACACCCTAGGAAACTTGCCCCCCAAGCCCTAGGGGTGGCGCCCCCACCTCTCCTGGTTACGTGAGAGGGGTTGGGAGGGGCGCACAGCCCCTTAGTGGGCTGGTTTTCCCGTTCCCCTTGGCCCATAAGGCCCCCCCAACGCTTGCCGGGGCCTCCGAAACCCCTTTCGGACATGCTGGCCATAGCCTGGTACCCCTGGAACAATTCCGGACTCCAATACCCTTCGTCCAATATACCGATCGTCACCTCCGGACCATTCCGGAGCTCCTCGTCATGTCCGGGATCTCATCCGGGACTCCGAACAACCTTCAGTAACCACATACTATTGGCCATAACAACTCTAGCGTCACCGAACCTTAAGTGTGTAGACCCTACGGGTTCGGGAACCATGCAGACATGACCGAGACACCTCTCCGGCCAATAACCAATAGCGGGATCTGGATACCCATATTGGCTCCCACATGTTCCACGATGATCTCATCGGATGAACCACGATGTCGGGGATTCAATCAATCCCGTATTCAATTCCCTTTGTCTATCGGTATGTTACTTGCCCGAGATTCGATCGTCGGTATCCCCATACCGCGTTCAATCTTGTTACCGGCAAGTCTCTTTACTCGTTCTGTAACGCATGATCCCGTGGCTTACTCATTAGTCACATTGAGCTCATTATGACGATGCATTATCGAGTGGCCCCAGAGATACCTCTCCGTCATACGGAGTGACAAATCCCAGTCTCGATTCGTGCCAACCCAACAGACACTTTCGGAGATACCTGTAGTGCACCTTTATAGCCAACCAGTTACGTTGTGACGTTTGGTACACCCAAAGCATTCCTACGGTATCCGGGAGTTGCACAATCTCATGGTCTAAGGAAATGATACTTGACATTAGAAAAGCTCTAGCAAACGAACTACACGATCTTGTGCTATGCTTAGGATTGGGTCTTGTCCATCACATCATTGTCCTAATGATGTGATCCCGTTATCAATGACATCCAATGCCCATGGTCAGGAAACCATAACCATCTATTGATCAACGAGCTAGTCAACTAGAGGCTTACTAGGGACAGATCTTGTGGAGTATATGAACGCCTTTAATCAAGTCATGATGGATCTAGCACGCTTGGGTGCGACGGTTGACGACGAGGATAGGGAAATTCTGCTTCTTTGTTCATTGCCATCATCCTATGACCATTTGATCACTACTTTGACGCACGGCAAGGAGACCGTCAAGAATGAGGATATTACTACGACATTGCTATCCTATGATATGAGAAAGAAGAATGCGGTGTAAGTCTCGCATGGTGAAGGTTTGCTAGTCAAGGGTGAGCAATGGCGGAAGGGATATGAGGCTGGGAAGAACAAGAAAAAGAAAAAGAATATACAGTGTCACAAGTGTAAGCAGTGGGGACATATGAGAAAGGACTCTCCAGAACTCAATGGTGGGGCATGTGCTAATAAGGCAACTCATGGTGATGACTCAGACAGCAGTAGTGATGTTCTCATAGTATCAGACAGGCGGTCAACCAAAGGTGAAGCGTGGATGTTGGATTCAGCTTGCTCTTTTCATGCGACACCCAACAGGGAGTGGTTCTCTCCGTACAAGTCTGGTGAGTTTGGTTTAGCCTATGTGGGCGATGACACATGTTATCGTGTTGCTGGAGTAGGTGACATCAAAATCAAGATGTTTGACAGAGTTGAGCGGATGCTTTAGGGAGTCAGGCATGTGCCGGGGCTAAAGAGGAATCTAGTTTCGCTTGGTGTTCTTCATGATGGTGGTATGGTACTCCGTTCTGATCGGGATAAGAAGACCATGAGAATCATGGAAGGTGAGGTGACCGTGATGATTGGAGGGAGGACGGCTTCGCTTCTTTACAAGTTGCAAGGGAGCACTATTGCAGTTGGAGACACAGAGACTGGAGTTGTAGGAGTAGCAGCGGGGTCTCATGGCGGCGGCGGGTCTGGGGTAGACTCATCGAGTAGCTCTCAGTAAGCTACGAAGAAGACAACACAAGTCCGGAGTACATGGAAGTTTGGCGCATGGACAAATTCAAGGTGGTGGAGAATATTCGCCAAGGTGGAGTTTGTTGTGTTTGTGTCGAATATTTTGTACTAGTTGGGTTACGCTTGGGCTTGGTGTTGTAGTGTGGGTAGGATACTTGTAGTGTCGGAGTCGGACACGTTGTACCCTTGGCCTCTTATATATGAGGAGGCACCCCACGTTGTAACCCTATGACGACTAGATAGCGACAGGTTCGCAAGGAGGTGTTGGCGGCTTGTGCCTGAAAGTGCGTTATATCGACTAGAGGGGGGGGGGTGAATAGGCGATTTTTATGAATTCTTCACTGAGGAATTTGTGGGTAAGGAAATTCCTTAGCGAAGAACTACTTGCAGCGGAATAAGTACTCAAAAGTAAACATAGCAGAACACAAGCATGGTCATCATGATGAAATGAAGCCAAGCACAGAGTACAGAAAGCGTAAACACAGGATAACACAGGATGAAGACAAACAGACTGAAGAAATTGAGAAAGTCTTCAGTCAAAGTCTTCAAACACAGATATGAACAGGTGCACAACACAGTTATGAGGAAATGAAAGAGTTGAGGAAATAGAACCAATAGGCTTGGTGAAGACAATGATTTGGTAGACCAGTTCCAACTGCTGTCTCAGTTGTACGTCTGGTTGGAGCGGCTAGGTATTTAAACCTGAGGACACCCAGTCCCGGACACATAGTCCTCACCGTATTCTCCTTGAGCTAAGGTCACACAAACCTCGCACAATCACTCGTGGTAAGTCTTCAGGTGACTTCCAAACCTTTACAGACTAGGTCACTCGGCAATCCACAATTCCTCTTGGATGCTCTAGACCAATGATGCCTAACCGTCTGGAAGAAGCACAGTCTTCAAAGGTAACAAGCGTTGGATCCACGCTGGATCAATCTCTTCAGTGATGCTCAATCACTTTGGGTTTGTAGGTGTTTGGGTTTGGGTTTTCCTCACTCAATGATTTTCAATCAAAGTCCTCGGAGGATGGGATGCTCTCAAATGACAAGTGTCAGTTTCTCTCGGAGCAGCCAACCAGCTAGTGGTTGTAGGGGGCGGCTATTTATAGCCTAGGGAGCAGCCTGACATGATAAGACATAAATGCCCTTCAATGATATGACCGTTAGGTGGGTAGATATTTGGGACAGCTGGCACAAGGCACAACAACGGTCGGAAATTTGAGTATCAAATTCCTCAGGGCTATCATGTTCCTCATTGTGTAGGCAATCCGCACTGGCGAATTCCTAACTCCTCAGTCAGAACAAATTCCTTAGAGACCAGAAGAACTTCGTCTCTGTCACTGAAGAATATGACTGGACTGTATGAGATTTCCAA